>NC_057842.1:8603571-8909761 GCF_910594005.1 Cervus elaphus | reverse complement strand
TGGACTGCAGCATGCCAGGCTTTCCTGTCCTTCACTATCTTCTGGAGTTTGCTCAAACTTATGTCCATTGAGTCAGTGATGCCATCCAATCATCTCATCTTCTGTCACTCACTTCTTGTCCTGCTCCCAATCTTTTCCAACATCAGTGTCTTTTCCAATAAGTCAACCCTCCACATCAGGTGGCCAAAGTATTAGAACCTTAGCTTCAGCATCAGTCCTTCCAGTGACTATTCAGGGTTGATTTCTCGTTTGATATCTTTACAGTCCAAAGGACTCTTGAGTCTTCTCCAGCACCATAATCTGAAAACTTCAATTCTTCAACATTCAGGCTCTTTAGGGTCCAATTCTCACAGCTGTACATGATGCAAAGACAGGCACAGTAAGGGACAGAAATTGCAAAACTGAGAAGCAGAAGAGATCAGTAAGAGATGGCAAAAATACACAGAAGACCTGTACAAAAGAAGATATTAATGACCCCGGTAGCCATGATGATGTGGTCACTCATCTAGTCAGACATCCTGGAGTGTGAAGTCAAGTTGTCTTTAGGAAGCACTGATGCCAATAGAGTTAGTGGAGGTGATGGAATTACAGCAGAGCTGTTTAAATCCTAAAAGATAATGTTACTAAAGAGCTGTACTCAGTAAGCTAGCAAATTTGGAAAATTTACCAAAGTGCTGCACTAAATATGTCACCAAATTTGGAAAATCCAGCAGTTGGCTACAGGACTAGACAAGGTCATTCTTCGTTCCAGTTCCCAAGAAGGACAGTGCTAGAGAATGTACAAACTACCAGACAGTTTTACTCACTTCCCATGCTAATAAGGTTAAAATCCTTCAAGCTAGGATTCATCAAAACCTGAATTGAGAACTTCCAGATTGAAAAACTGGGTTTAGAAAAGGCAGAGAAACTAGAGATGAAATTGCCAACATTCATGGGATCATAGAGAAAGCAAGAGCATTCCAGAAAAACATCTACTTTGGTTTCATTGACTATACTGAAGCCTTTGACTGTGTAAATCATAACAATCAGTGGAAAACTCTTAAAGAGAAAGGAATGGCAGACCATCTTACTTGTCTCCTGAGAAACCTGTATATGGGTCAAGAAGCAACAGTTCGAACATTGTATGGAACAACTGACTGGTTCAAAATTGAGACAGGAGTATGACAAGGCTATATATTTTCACTCTGTTTATTTAACTTATACACAGAGGACATCAAATAAAATGTTGGACTTGATGAGCTACAAGCTGGAATCAAGATTGCCAGGAGAAATATCAACAGCTTCAGATATGCAGATAATACCACTCTAATGGCAGAAAGTGAAGACAAACTAGAGTGGCTCTTGATGGGGGTGAAAGAGAAAAATGAAAAATGGCTTAAAACTCAACATTCAAAACTCTAAGATCATGGCATCTGATCCCATCACTTCATGGCAAATAGAATGGGAAAAGGTAGAAGCAATGACAGATTTCCTCTTTTTGGGCTCTCAAATCACTGTGGAAGATGACCACAGCCATGAAATTAGAAGACAATTGCTTCTTGGAAGGAAAGATACTATAAACCTAGACAGAGTATTAAAAATCAAAGACATCATTTTGACAACAGAGGTCTGTATAGTCAAGGCTATGGTCTTTCCAGTAGTCATGTACAGATGTGAGAGTTGGACCATAAGAAGGCAGAGTGACAAGGAACTGATGCTTTTGAATTGTGGTGCTGTAGTAGACTCTTGAGAATCCCTTGGACAGCAAGGATATCAAACCAGTCAACCCTAAAATAAATCAGCCTTGAATATTCATTGAAAGTACTGATGCTGAAGCTTAAGTTCCAATACTTTGGCCACCTAATGCAACCAGCTAACTCACTGGAAAATGCACAGGTGCTGGGAAAGATTGAAAGCAGGAGAAGATGGCATCATAGGATAACATGATTGGATGGCATTACTGATTCAATGGACATGAACTTGGGCAAACTCCAAGAGATGGTGAGGGACAGGGAGGCCTAGCATGCGGCAGTTGATGGGGCTGCAAAGAATCGGACACAACTTAACAACTGAAAAACAACAACAACATAATTACTGGAAAAAAACATAGCTTTCACTATATGCACCTCCTTTGGGAAATTGATGTCTCTGCTTTTTAATACACTATCTAGTTTTGTAATATCTTTACTTTCAAAAAGCAAGTGTCTTTAAATTTCATGGTTGTGGTCACCATTTGAAGTGATTTTGGAGCCCAAGAAAAGAAAATTTGTCACTGCTTCTACTTTTGCCCCTTCTGTTTGAGGTGAAGTGTTGGGCCCAGATGCCACAGTCTTAGTTTTTTAAATGCTGAGTTTTAAGGCAGCTTTTTTACCCTCCTCTTTCACCTCCATCAAGCTCCTCTACACTTTCTGCCATTAGGGTGGTATCATCTGCATATCTGAGGTTGTTTACGTTTCTCCTGGCAGTGTTGATTCTAGTTTGTGATTCATCCATTCAGACATTTCATATGATGTACTCTGTATACAACTTAAATAAGTAAGGAATAATGTCATTTGGCATTTAATCATGTGTTAGTATATACAAAATATAATTATAGATATAGATGCTTTTAAAAATGTTTCATCCATATAGCACATAGTCTCTCTCTCTCTGGAGCAAATGTGTATAATGTACAGGGTTACCTGATATCTCTCTCCATAGCAATTTGATCATGTTTGCTAATGGCTCCATGTATAAGATCAGGGTTTCTTTATCTCAGGCTGATTTACCTATAACACATTCTACTGAATGTGTTAGGTCACTTGGCACTCATCACATTAACACTGAAGATTGGGGTTTAAGGCTTCATCACAGTAATGTTGCTCTGACTATAACCAGTGCAATTAGTGATAAATTGTCTTTTGTCTCCAACCCCCAAATCTTGTATCTTCTCCCTATATCTATGAAACTTGGAAGATAACTTGCTATCTTGTAAGTATGGCACAATCTCAAGTCTTACCTAGTTTGCCAAGATAGATTGTACACAAAATTGCTAGACTCTTCAAAATAATGGTATCTAAACTTTTAGATTGTTTTTATACAAACAGTTTAATTTAGTCTTTACCACACCTCTGAAATGTAGAACTAATGCTGTTAACTTTAAATCATTATATAGAGGGACTTAGTTAAACTCATTGAAACCTAACTTTTTATTTGTGAAAATGATACTACCTTATGAGATTTTATGCAAAGTAAAATAGTTGATAAACATAAAATGTTTAAGAGTAACTACCACAGAGTTTGTCCTTAATGTGTGTGTAAAATCACACCCCCCATACTTTATTCTGAGATATTATGGTTATCCAATTACTTATTCAAGAGGTTCTCCTTGATCAATCTTTGTATTGTGCACTCAAATATTTATTTATGCTATCAATATATTATTCATATATAATAACATGATTTTTTACATTTAGCTTTCTTAAATGTTTATGTAAGTTGTAAGCACTTTGAGAGCTGAGTCTAAACCATATGCAGTCTATTTCACTACCAGAATTCATGATAATATCAAGTCTGCATTGGGGATTAATGTCTCATAAGTATACCCTAAAATCTAAATATATTCTAAAACCTCTTCATATTGGTCCAGTGAATAAATAATTTTGGACTTATTTATTTTAAATTGTTTTATAGATCAATTTTTTATAATTGTTTTGTGTTTTTTTTTCTTTCAACACTTTAGGAAAAAATATATGGATGTTTATTTGTAGAAATGTACAGAGAATGTTGCCTTACATCAGAAAAACTTTCACAAAGTAATTGTTCTTGTGATACATATGGTAACAAAGATGTCCAAAAAATCTGGGTTGCACAGGTGACTTTCTCAAACATAGTATCATAGAACAGGAAGTTAGTAAGATGAACACAAGAGAGTTATGTTATAATGTAAACATCATCAATGTAATAACAACTAGGAAATAATATTCCTGGAAATGACACACATTTTTATCTAATTCAATTTTATGCTTCTACTTACTTATCTGAATGCTAAAATTTTATTTAATTTTACTTGGTTTACTACTGGCAAAACTTTAAAAGCAATTTTAAAGTTAAAGAGTACACTTGTATTACATATGTAAATATAGGTGTCTTACATCTGTGTGTAGTTGCTCAGTCGTGTCTGACTCTTTGTGACCATATGGACTGTAGCCCACTAGGCTTCTCTATCCATGGGTTTTGCCATGCAAGAATACTGGAGTGGACAGCCATTTCCTTTTCCAAGGGATCTTCCCTACCAGGGATTGAACTCACACCTCCTGCATAAGCAGGTGGATTCTTTACCACTATACCACCTGCAAGTTCTAGCTTATATCTAGAAATTCTATATTTTGAAAATTTCCAGAATTATATGAAATAGTATTAAGCATAAAATAGAGAGCTACTACTTGTTTTTTCAGTATGCCAAGTAGAAAATAGGTACACAGAATGGAAATATAATTTAATTAATCTAAAGTAGGAATACATGAAATTAGTCCATCAAAAACATAATTTAGTGAGAAATAGCATAGACCATAACTATTTAAGATTCTTCTTATAGATTAATCTTGAAATTGAATTGACACTAAAATTAACTTCTTGTTTTCAGAGGACACG
Source organism: Cervus elaphus (assembly GCF_910594005.1). Classification (NCBI taxonomy): domain Eukaryota; kingdom Metazoa; phylum Chordata; class Mammalia; order Artiodactyla; family Cervidae; genus Cervus; species Cervus elaphus. The sequence continues at coordinate 8,905,150 of NC_057842.1, read as the reverse complement.
ACAATTAGTTTTGAAGAAAACATATCCTTTATATTGATGTGTTGGAAATTATCAAAATCAGAATAGCATTTAAAAAATTTCAATATAGTTGCAATAAAATTATTAAGTAAATAATTTCCATATCACATAGCAATTTTATAGTTTTTACTAGCTCTTTTCAAAAATTGAAAAAATAATGATTTAGATACTCAATTTCATGCATGTTCTATACAAACAAACTGTAATATTTGAAGTGAGTGAGCCGAAGTGGAAACAATGCACAGTGTGGATGTGTCTGGTGGTGAAAATAAACTTCATTGCTGTAAAGAACAATATTGTAAAGGAATATGGAATATTAGGTCCATGATTCAAGATAAACTGGAAGTGGCCTAACAGGAGGTGGCAAGAGTGAACATTGAAATTTTAGGAATCAGTGAACTAAAATGGACCACATGGGTGAATTTAATTCAGATGACCATTATATCTACTACTGTGGGCAAGAACCCCTTAGAAAAAAATGGAATTGCCCTCATAGTCAACAAAAGAGTCTGAAATGCTGTACTTGGGTACAATCTTAATAATGAAAGAATGATTTCTGTTTATTTTCAAGCCAAACCATTCAACATCACAGTAATCCAAGTCTATGGCTCAACTGCTAATGCCGAGGAAGATGAATGTGAATGGTTCTATGAAGATATACAAGACCTTCTGAAATAACACCCAAAAAATATTCCTTGTCATCATAGGAGACTAGAATGCAAAAGTAGGGATCAAGAGATACCTGGAGCAACAAGAGAGCTTTGTTGGAGTAAAAAATGAAGCAGGGAAAAGGCTAAGAGTTCTGCCAAGAGACTGCACTGATCATAGCAAACATCCTCTTCCAACAACACTAGGCGACTCTACACATGGACCTCATCAGATGGTCAATACCAAAATCAGATTGATTATATTCTTCACAGCCAAAGATGGAGAGGCTCTACCTGGTCACCAAAATAAAGACCGGGAGCTGACTATGGCTCAGATCATGAACTCTGCATTGTGAAATTTAAACTTAAATTGAAGAAAGTAAGGAAAACCACTATACAATTCAGGTATGACCTAAATCAAATCCCTTATGATTATATGGTAGAAGTGACAAATAGACTTAAGAGATTAGATCTGATAAAAAGAGTGCCTGAAAAATTATGGATGAAGTTTGTAGCACTGTCCAGGAGGTGGTGATTAAAAAAAATCCCAAGAGAAAGAAATGAAAAAAGGCAAATTGGTTGTCTGAGGAGGAATAAAAACAGCTGAGAAAAGAAGAGAAGCAAAAGGCAAAGGAGAAAAGACAATATATGTCCATCTAAATGTAGAGTTCCAAAGAAGAGCAATGAGAGATAAGAAAGCCTTACTCAGTGATCAACACAAATAAATGGAAGAAACAATAGAATGGGAAAGACTAGAAATCTCTTCAAGAAAATTAGAGATATCGAGGGAACATTTCATGCAAAATGGGCACAATAAAGGACAGAAATGGTATGGTTCTAACAGAAGCAGGAGATATTAAGAAGAGGTGGCAAGAATACACAGAAGAACAGTACAAAAGAGATCTTCACTACCCAGATAAACACGATGGTGTGATCACTCACTGAGAGCCAGACATCCTGGAATGCAAAATCAAGAGGGCCTTAGGAAGCATCACTATGAACAAAGCTAGTGGAGGTGATGAAATTCCAGCTGAGCTACTTCAAATCCTAAAAAAAAATGATGCTGTGAAAGTGCAGCAGTCAAAATACCAGCAAACTTGGAAGACTCAGCAGTGGGCACAGAGCTGGAAAACATCAGTTTACTTTCCAATCCCAAAGAAAGGCAATGCCAAAGAATGTTCAAACCACCACACAATTGTATTTATTTCACATGCTCGCAAAGAAATGCTCAAAGTTCTCCAGGCTAGGCTTCAACAGTATGTGAACCAAGAACTTCCAGATGTTCGAGCTGGATTTAGAAAAGGAAGAGGATCTAGAGGTCAAACTGCCAACATCCATTGGATCATAGAAAAAACAAGAGAAGTCCAGAAAAAGACATCTATTTCTGCTTCATTGACCATGATGAAGGTTTGACTGTGTGGATCACAAGTAACTGTGGAAAATTCTTCAAGAGACAATAATACCAGACCACCTTACCTGCCTCCTGAGAAACCAGTATGAAGGTCAAGAAGCAACAGTTGGAACCAGACATGCAATGATGGACTGGTTCCAAATTTGGAAAGAAGTATGTCAAAGCTGTATATTTTCATCCTTCTTATTTAACTTGTATGCAAAGTGCATCACGAGAAATGCTAGGCTGAATGAACACAAGCTGGAGTCAAAATTGCCAGGAGAAATATCAATAACCTTAAATATGCAGATGACACCATCCTTATGGCAGAAAGCCAAGAGGAACTAAAGAGCCTCTTGATGAAAGTGAAAGAAGAGAGTTAAAAACATTGGCTTAAAGCTCGTTCTAAAAGCTAATATCATGGCATCTGTCCCCATCACTTTATGACAAAAGATGGGGAAACTTTGGAAACAGTGAGGAATTTTATTTTCTTGGGCTCCAAAATCACTGCAGATGGTGACTGCAGCCTTGAAAATAAAAGACACTTGCACCTTGGAAGAAAAGCTATGGCAAATCTAGATAGCATTTTCAAAAGCAGAGACATTACTTTGCCAACAAATATCTGTCTAGTCAAAGCTGTGTTTTTCTACTAGTCATGTATGGATGTGAGAGTTGGACTCTAAGGAAAGCTCAGCACCAAAGCATAGATGCTTTTGAACTGTGGTTTTGGAGAAGACTCTTGAGAATCTCTTGGACTGAAAGTAGGTCAAACCAATCAATCCTAAAGGAAATCAGTTCTGAATACTCATTGGAGGAACTGGTGCTAAAGCTGAAGCTCAATTACTCTGGCCACCTGATGCGAAGAGCCAACTCATCAGGAGAGGTCCTGATGATGGAAAAAATTGAGGGCAGGAAGAGAAGGGGACAGAAGAGGAAATAAAATTGGATGGCATCACAGACTCACTGGAGATGAGTTTGAGCAGGCTCTGGGACATTGTGAAGGACAGGGAAGGCTGTCGTGCTGCAATCCATGGGATCACAAGTAGTCTCACGTGACTGAGTGACTGAATAACAAAATATTAAATGATAAACCAATACTCTATGATGAGAAATAGAGCACTCTGTCAAAGAACAATCTATTAGTATCTATAACATTTACAGCAGAGATTTGATTTTTGACTTAGTTAATTTTTTTATGAATTGCACAATACTAATACTCCAAAAACTAAGATCATGGCATTTGGTCCCATCACCTCATGGGAAATAGATGGGAAAACAGTAGAAACAGTGTCAGACTTTATTTTTTGGGGCTCCAAAATCACTGCAGATGGTGATTGCAGCCATGAAATTAAGAGATACTTACTCCTTGGAAGGAAAGTTATGACCAACCTAGACAGCATGTTAAAAAGCAGAGACATTACTTTGCCAACAAAAGTCCGTCTAGTCAAGGCTATGGTTTTTCCAGTGGTCATGTATGGATGTGAGAGTTGGACTGTGAAGAAAGCTGAGCACTGAAAAATTGAAGCTTTTGAACTGTGGTGTTGGAGAAGACTCTTGAGAGTCCCTTGGATTGCAAGGAGATCCAACCAGCCCATCCTAAAGGAGATCAGTCCTGGGTGTTCATTGAAAGGACTGATGCTGAAGCTGAAACTCCAATAGTTTGGCCACCTCATGAGAAGGGTTGACTCATTGGAAAAGACCCTGATGTTGGGAGGGACTGGGGGCAGGAGGAGAAGGGGGCCACAGAGGATGAGATGGCTGGATGGCATCACCGACTCGATGGACATGTGTTTGAGTTAACTCCAGGAGTTTGTGATGGACAGGGAGGCATGGGGTGCTGTGATTCATGGGGTCGCAAAGAGTCAGACATGACTGAACACCTGAACTGAACTGAACTGAATACTTCGAAAGAAAATGAAGAGATCATTCTAATACATATAAAAACATATTGAATTAATTTGGAGGATTATTGTTTTTGAATAAATATCTATTTATTATGGATAATAATCTTGCAAGTAGGTGACATTATTTAACTCATAGTTCTGGTGTGTCACTACTAGGCAATGAATATACCATGATATCTTGTTTCTTGTGTAATAAGAAAAATGTACATTTTTAGAGGAAACAAATCACAATTAGTTGTAAAATGTGCAACAGATGGTAGAACTTATAATCTTTCCATCAGACTAATATTTTACTGTCTGCAGTTTGAAATTTGCTTTTCCCAAAAGATGGTGTTGGTTTGAAGCCATATTGACAGCTGGTACTTTCCTAATGTAGTTAATTTGATATACCTCATCTATTAAATCCTGTACATTCTCCAAAATAACAGATGACAATTGTATTGACCACCTGGGAAAAGGCAATTTCAATAGAAAGAGAAAATGGATCTCCTGTTTTGGTGATTTTACAGTTATGTTTTCTATCTGGGGTGACATTATTAATTACCAGCAGTTTATTTTGCTTTAAAAAAGTACACATTTTGAACCTAGACAATGATTAAGAATAATCTATGGACAGCTAACAGATGTTTTACTTCCCATAATTCCTAAATATGTAAAAATGTTTTTTTGAATATCAATTCAATTGAACATTTTCAGTATATGCTTTACAGATATTACATTAAATTACCAATTAGATAATTAATTTATCTAATTTTGAACAACATATATCTCACAGAGTGTTGAATGGCACCTAATTGCTTACATAAAAACTTGATTTATTTTTCAGAAAGTAAAACTATTCTTTACAACACAGCATAATATGTGATTCATTCAGGTTGAATAAAATGTATTATGGATTTCTTTGGTTTCAGCAAGACAAGCGATAATACATAATTAAGACAAGAGAAAACTAAACTATAATGACATTAAAAGTATATGCTACAAAACTATTATTTTAACTTGCTTATATCACTGAGAATTGGATATCTTTCTAATAGAATCTTCCTGTGTCATTGCAAAACTATTCATAAGACTCATATGTATTTGGGGATTTACAAAAACTCAAGGTCAAGTACAGTGCATGAGACAGTGTGCTCAGGGCTGGTGCACTGGGACAACCCTGAGGGATGGGATGGGGAGGGAGGTGAGAAGGGGGTTCATTATGTGGGACACATGTACACCCATAGCTGATTCATGTGAATGTATGGCAAAAACCACTACAATATTATAAAGTAATTAGCCTCCAATTAAAATAAATACATTAATTTATAAAAAAGAGAAAAATATTAAATAATAAAATAATGATTTTTCTTATATGATAATATTTATTATCAAAATTTTCAAAAATATGCAAAATATATTTTAATCTTAAATGAATGGTAAGACAACAATATAGATACTTTCAAACAGTAGGAGACTTTATTAACTAATATCAGATATATGTTCAAACTAATTGATTTTAAATTGGAAGAATCAATATTGTCAAAATTGCTATACTACCCAAAGCAATCTAGAGATTCAATGCAATCCCTATCAAGCTACCAACGGTATTTTTCACAGAACTAGAACAAATAATTTCACAATTTGTATGGAAATACAAAAAACCTTGAATAGCCAAAGCAATCTTGAGAAAGAAGAATGGAACTGGAGGAATCAACCTGCCTGACTTCAGACTCTACTACAAAGCCACAGTCATCAAGACAATATGGTACTGGCACAAAGACAGAAATATAGATCAATGGAACAGAATAGAAAGCCCAGAGATAAATTCATGTACCTATGGACACCTTATCTTTGACAAAGGAGGCAAGAATATACAATGGAAAAAAGAAAATCTCTTTAACAAGTGGTGCTGGAAAAACTGGTCAACCACTTGTAAAAGAATGAAACTAGAACACTTTCTAACACCATACACAAAAATAAACTCAAAATGGATTTAAAGATCTAAATGTAAGACCAGAAACTATAAAACTCCTAGAGGAGAACATAGGCAAAACACTCTCCAACATAAATCACAGCAAGATCCTCTATGACCCACCTCCCAGAATATTGGAAATTAAAGCAAAAATAAACAAATGGGACCTAATTAAACTTAAAAGCTTTTGCACTACAAAGGAAACTATAAGCAAGGTGAAAAGACAGCCCTCAGATTGGGAGAAAATAATAGCAAATAAAGCAACAGACAAAGTAATAATCTCAAAAATATACAAGCAACTCCTAAAGCTCAATTCCAGAAAAATAAGACCCAATCAATATATGGGCCAAAGAACTAACAGACATTTCTCCAAAGAAGACATACAGATGGCTGACAAACACATGAAAACATGCTCAACATCACTCATTATCAGAGAAATGCAAATCAAAATGAGAATGAGGTACCATTACACGCCAGTCAGGATGGCTGCTATCCAAAAGTGTACAAGCAATAAATGCTGGAGAGGGTGTGGAGAAAAGGGAACCCTCTTACACTGTTGGTGGGAATGCAAACTAGTACAGCCACTATGGAGAACAGTGTGGAAATTCCTTAAAAAACTGGAAATAGAACTGCCATATGACCCAGCAATCCCACTTCTGGGCATATACATTGAGGAAACCAGATCTGAAAGAGACACGTGCACCCCAATGTTCATCGCAGCACCGTTTATAATAGCCAGGACATGGAAGCAACCTAGATGCCCATCAGCAGACAAATGGATAAGGAAGCTGTGGTATATATACACCATGGAATATTGCTTAGCCATTAAAAAGAATTCATCTGAATCAGTTCTAATGAGATGGATGAAACTGGAGCCCATTATACTGAGTGAAGTAAGCCAGAACGATAAAGACTGATACAGTATACTACCACATATATATGGAATTTAGAAAGATGGTAACGATAACCCTATATGCAAAACAGAAAAAGAGACACAGATGTGCAGAACAGACTTTTGGACTCTGTGGGAGAAGGCGAGGGTGGGATGTTTCAAGAGAACAGCATCGAAACATGTATATTATCTAGGGTGAAACAGATCACCAGCCCAGGCTGGATGCATGAGACAAGTGCTCGGGCCTGGTGCACTGGGAAGACCCAGAGGAATCGAGTGGAGAGGGAGGTGGGAGGGGGGATCGGGATGGGGAATACATGTAAATCCATGACTGATTCATGTCAATGTATGACAAAAACCACTGCAATACTGTAATTAGCCTCCAACTAATAAAAATAAATGGATAAAATAATAAAAAAGTATGTGAAAAAAAGATGTTGAGAGGGGTAAGATTGTTTAAGTGATCAGTAATGTTGTTATGAGAATATTTATGTGAAGTCAAATGAAGGTCTCTCAGTCATGTTTGACTCTGTGACACCATGGGTTGCAGTGAACCAGGCTCCTCTCTCCATGGGATTCTCCAGGCAAGAATAATGAAATGGGGAGCCATTCCCTTCTCCAGAGGATTGTCCTTACTCAGAAATCGAATTCGGGTCTCCCATATTGCAGGCAAATTCTTTATTTTCTGAGCCACCAGGGGAGCCCTGTGAATATTTATATATGAAGCTAAAATATCATATTCATTTTTATGACTTAATGTAACTAAATTATAGCATTTGAGCTTTACATTGGTTATCGCTTATCAGAATTTTAGTGTTTATATCATATGATATATGAAATAAAATGACAATAAAAATTTGTTTTAACCAAGTGGTAGATGCTAATGTTCAATAAAGTAATTGATTCATACAAGAATATATTTACTCCAGGTTTTTCAACTGAGGAGATATAATCAAAATGTATTGATTAATAACAGCTGTTATATTAGATAATCTTTAATCACTCCAATTCAACATTTTCTCCAGTGTTTAAAATTCCATTTAAGCATATAATTAAATTAGATACCAAGGTTACTTCATGATAGTATATTAAATTTAATATTAATTTTAAAAACATTAATAGTAGTTAAACTTGTGGAAAGTTACTTTTTCTCACCTCTACAAAAAACTTAATTTGAACTAAAATGATACCTTATATTTAATGTACAATTATCATTGTATGTACTTAAATATATAATTGAGTATATAATTTAAATAATTTAGATTGAATTCACAATTATGCACTGCACATTAAAATTCAATGTACAACATTGTGCAAGAACATGTGAAATTCAAAAAGAATAAAATAACAATATACATATCAGTCAGTCAGTTCAGTCAGTCAGTCGTGTCTGACTCTTTGCGACCACTTGGACCACAGCAGGCTAGGCTACCCTATCTAACACCAACTCCTGGAGCTTGCTCAAACTTATGTCCATCGAGTTGGTGATGCTATCAAACCACTGCATTCTCTATCGCCCCCTTCTCCCACCTTCAATCTTTCTCAGCATCAGAAGTTTTTTCCCAATGAGTCAGTTCTTCACATTAGGTAGCCAAAGGATTTCAAATTTCAGGTTCAGCATCTGACCTTCCAATGAGTATTCAGAACTGATTTCCTTTAGGAAGGACTGGTTGGATCTCCTTGCAATCCAAAGGACTCTCAAGAGTCTTCTCCAACATCACAGTTAAAAGCATCAGTTCTTCAGTGCTCAGCTTTCTTTATAGTCCAACTCTTACATCCACACATGACTACAGGAAAAACCATAGCTTTGACTAGATGGACCTTTGTTGACAAAGTAATGTCTCTGATTTTTAGTATGCTTTTTATAGGTTTGTCATAATTTTTCTCCCAAAGGGTAAGTGTCTTTTTATTTCATGGCTGCAGTCACCATCTGCAGTGATTTTGGAGCCCCACAGAAATAAAGTCTTTCACTGTTTCCACTGTTTCCCCATCTATTTGCCATGAAGTGATGGGACCAGATGCCATGACCTTCATTTTATGAATGTTGAGTTTTAATCCAGCTTTTTCACTGTCTTTCACTTTCCTCAAGAGGCTGTTCAGTTCTTCAATTCCTACCATAAGGGTGGTGTCATCTGCGTACCTGAGATTATTGATATTTCTCCCGGCAATCTTGATTCCAGCTTGTGCTTCATCCAGCCCAACATTTCACATCATTTACTCTGCATATAAGTTAAATAACCAGAGTGATAATATACAACCTTGACATACTCCTTTCCCAATTTGGAACCAATCTGTCATTCTATGTCCAGTTATAACAGTTGCTTCTTGACCTGCATACAGATTTCTCAGGAGGCAGGTTAGGTGTTCTGGTATTCCCATATCTTGAAGAATTTTTCACAGTTTGTTGTGTTCCACACAGTCAAAGGCTTTGGTGTCATCAATAAAACAGAAGAAGGTGTCTTTCTTGATATGTGTATAACATATAATATACTTTTCTGGATATGCATATAATATGAATAAAACAAATAGTAAAAAGATGCATTTGTATAATGCTACATCTCAGAATCCTTGCAGTTATTTAAGTTAATTATCATAAAATTATTATTTAGCATAACCTCTATAGGAATGAGAAAGCAGGACTCAGAGTTGAAATATGATTCCAGGTAGTGGGTGAAATATTATTATTGTTGACAAAAGGTTGCCTTTACATTTAGGGTCGAAATAATTTGTCAGTTTAATAGTCTGTAGAAAGAGTTCTTCTGACATGGTGAAGCAAACCAACTAAAGTCTATATTCCTCACTTACTCTAAAACTTCTATGCAACCTGCAAAAAGGAATTACAATAAATAAAGCTGAGCAGTAGAAGAGAATCAAAACTCAGAGAATAACCTACAAAGTATGTGTTTTCCACTGTTTTCCCATTTTATTTGAAGGGTTTTCTGTGAGGGCATCACTAGCTTCAGTTGTGGGAAAAGCAAATGAGTAAAGATAGTGGTCCAATTTTTTCACCAGAAGAACCAGAAATAAAGATACCGATAGAGCAGGTCGTGAGCAGCAGAGGAGAACTCAGAGAGGAAAGTGTGCACGAGTGACACAGTAAACACACTGAAGACTGAATTCCTATTTGATCTGGTCCATGTATCAGATTAAACCCTGAATGAAAATCATATGGAACTGATCCAAAACAGATTTAAGAATAGAATCTGTATTTAAACTGGAGTCTATTTTCAGATTAAATGAGTAAATTGTATAGAAAACATACAAAAACAGTGTAGCAAAATCTTCAAAACCTGAGCTGAAATTGGAACCCACTCAGGGGAGATCAAACTAGGACAAACCTAAGGAAATGAACCATGAATATTAATTGAAATGACTGATGCTGAAGCTCCAATGCTTTGGCCACCTGATGTGAAGAGTCAACTCATTGGAAAAGACCCTAATTCTGGGAAAGATTGAGAGCAGGAGGAGAAAGGAGTGACAGAAGAAGAGATAGTTGGATGGCATCACTAATTCAATGGACTTGAGTTTGAGCAAACTTTGGAAGATGGTGAAGTACAGGGAAGCCTGGCATGGTGCAGTCCATGGAATCACAAAAAGTAAGACAGGACTTAGCAACTGAACAACTGGGGAGGTAAAAAATAAACTTTAGAAAAAAACAAACAATATGTGTTGATTCATACCACACATTCAAATACAGAAACAAAAAAGGAGTTGTAACAAGATTGGAGTCTGTAAAATATAACATTCAATATATTTCAGATGTAATACAAAATCGCTTAACATACAAAGAACCTGCCAAATATTATCAACTCCCAAAGGAAGGACAGTCAATAGATGACTCAGCTGTTGGAATTGTCATAAAAATCATTTAAACCAGCTATTATAGTCAAATTATATTATGTAGTTATAAATATACTTGAAATAAATAGAAAGATAAATGTTGTAAGTAAGGGGAAAAGTCTGTAAGATTTTTGTAGCTATGGGACAAAAAAATACAAATATCAAAAATAATATATCCTTCAGATATATGTAGAAAAATAAAGATAATAGAGGGTGGAATCAGAGAATTTTAAATTTGATGAATAATAATTCTCCAAGTTTAGTACTGAAAAAGAGAGAGGAAATGAAAGATGAAAATTAAATGAGCAAAACTACAGAAAAATATAAAATATTAATATTCTAATATAGATTTTCAGAAGAGGAGAAAATTTGATGTATTAAAATATATTTGAAGAAATAATAGTGAAAAATTCTAATATGGTGAAAGATAAGTTTATAGATTGAAGAAGCTCATTGAATTCAAAAAACAGGTAAATTAAAAAAAAAAAAAAAGCCAGGCATACATGTCATGCCTGGGTGACTGAAAACCAATGATTAATTAAAAAAAAATAAAAGCCTTTGGAGGAAAATAAAAAAGAAATGTAAAAAAACTTAGAAAAATTACAATGAAATGATACCAAATTCAAATAACTCAAAAGAAAATGAGAATGAAGTAACAGAAAACAAAAGCAAATAAGATAAAAAGGAAAGTATTCAAGTAATAAAACTATTCAGCTGACAGTTTAGGGATGTGAAATAGTCCTTCTAACCATAGGTGTTGTGATAATTGGATATTAATATACACAATTTTTAAAAAATGGACTTACCTTTCCTCATTCATGTTTAAGTGTTAATTAAAAATAGATCTAAGTTCTAAATTTAATAGATTAAACTATACAAATTTTAGAAGATAATTTAAATTTGTGACATTGTATAACACTATTTTTTAAGGTGTGACTTCAAAAGGAAATACAGCTCCAAGAAAGATGTGTATGTTATGTGTACGCAAGTGTATTAAATATTGAGTATCCAGACTACATATAGGACTTTCACAGCTCATCAGTAAGATGATAATTAACCCAATTTAAAATTATCAAAAGGCTTGAATACACATTTCACAAATGAGGATATACAAATAGTCAATAGGCACATACAGTTGTTTAATATAAATAGTCACTCAGTTCAGTTCAGTTGCTTCAGTTCAGTTCAGTTCAGTTCAGTCGCTCAGTCGTGTCCGATTCTTTGTGACCCCATGAATCACAGCACGTCAGGCCTCCCTGTCCATCACAAACTCCTGGAGTTTACTCAAACTCATGCCCATCGAGTCAGTGATGCCATCCAGCCATCTCATCCTCTGTCGTCCCATTCTCCTCCTGCCCCCAATACCTCCCAGCATCAGGGTCTTTTCCAATGAGTCAACTCTTCGCGTGAGGTGGCCAAAGTATCGGAGTTTCGGCCTCAGCATCAGTCCTTCCAATGAACACCCAGGACTGATCACCTGTACAATGAACTGGTTGGATCTCCTTGCAGTCCAAGGGACTCTCAAGAGTCTTCTCCAATGCCACAGTTCAAAAGCATTAATTTTCTGGCGCTCAGCTTTATTCATAGTCCAACTGTCACATCCATACATGACCACTGGAAAAACCATAGCCTTTACTAGACAGAATTTTGTTGGCAAAGTAATGTCTCTGCTTTTTAATATGCTATCTAGGTTGGTCATAACTTTCCTTCCAAGGAGTAAGTGTCTTGTAATTTCATGGCTGCAGTCACCATCTGCAGTGATTTTGGAGCCCCCCCAAAAAATAAAGTCTGACACTGTTTCCACTGTTTCCCCATCTATTTCCCATGAAGTGATGGGACCAGATGCCATTATCTTAGTTTTCTGAATGTTGAGCGTTAAGCCAACTTTTTCACTCTCCTCTTTCACTTTCATCAAGAGCCTTTTTAGTTCCTCTTCACTTTCTGCCATAAGGGTGGTATCATCTGCGTATATGAGGTTATTGATATTTCTCCCGGCAATTTTGATTCCAGCTTGTGCTTCTTCCAGCCCACTGTTTCTCATGATGTACTCAGTTGCTTAATCCTGTGCAATTCTTTGTGATCCCATGGACTGCAGCAACCAGGCTTTCCTGTCCATCTATCAACTCCTGGAGTCTGCTCAAACTATGTTCATCGTGTCGGTAATGTTATCAAACTATCTTATCCTCTTGCCTTCATTCTTTCCCAGAGTCAGGAGCTTGTCCAATGAGTCAGTTCTTTCATCACATTGCCAAAATATTAGAGATTCAGCTTCAACATCAGTCCTTCAAGTGAATATTCAGGACTGATTTCCTTTAGGATTGACTGGTTTGATCTTGCTGTCCAAGCGACTCTCAACAGTCTTCTCTGACACCACAAATCAAAATTATCATTCTTCGGTGTTCAGCTTTCTTTATGGTCCAACTCTCACATCCATACATGACTACTGGAAAAATCATAGCTTTGACTAGATGGACTTTTCTTGGCAAAGACCTTTCTTGGCAAAGTAATGTCTTTGCTGTTTAATATGCTTTTTATAGGTTCATCACATATTTTCTTTCAAGGGGTAAGTGTCTTTTAATTTCATGGCTGCAGTCACCATCTGCAGTGATTTTGAAGCCCAAGAAAATAAACTCGGTCAAGTTTTCTACTGTTTCCCTATATATTTTCCATGAAGTGATGAGACCAGATGTTATGATGCTAGTTTTCTAAATGTTGAGTTTAAGTTTTTCACTCTCCTCTTTCACTTTCATCAAGAAGCTCTTTAGTTCCTCTTCGCTTTCTGCCACTAGGGTGGTGTCACCTGCCTATCTGAGGTTACTGATATTTTCCCCTGCAATCTTGATTCCAGCTTGTGCTTCATCCAGTACAGCATTTGACATGATGTACTCCTCATACAGGCTTCCCTGGTGGTTCAGATGGTAAAGCGTCTGCCTGCAATGCGGGAGACCGGGGTTCGATCCCTCAGTCGGGAAGATCCCCTGAAGAAAGAAATGGCAACCCACTCCAGTACTCTTACCTGGAAAATTCCGTGGATGGAGGAGCCTGGTAAGCTACAGTCCATGGGGTTGCAAAGAGTCGGACACGACTGAGCAACTCACCTTCAATCCACATATGAATTAAATAAGTAAGGAAAAAATATACAACGTTGACATAGTCCTTTCCCAGTTTGGAAGCAGTCTGTTTTTCCATGCCCATTATAACTGTTGCTTCTTGACCTGCATACAGATTTCTCAGGAGGCAGCTAAGGTTGTCCAGTATTCCCATCTCTTAAACAATGTTCCATAGTTTGTTGTGATCCACACAGTCAAAGGATTTAAGGTAGTCAATGAAGCAAAGGTAGATGTTTTCCTGAAGCTCTCTTGTTTTTCCTATGACTTAGTGGATGTTGGCATTTGATCTGTGGTTCTTCTGCCTTTTCTAGATCCAGCTCGAGTATCTGGAAGTTCTCAGTTCAGGTACTCTTAAAGCCTAGCTTGGAGAATGTTGAGCATTTTGTTGCTAGTGTGTGAGATGAGTGCAATTGTGTGGTAGTTTGAACATTATTTGGCATTGCCCTTCTTGGAGATTGGAATGAAAACTGACCTTTTCCAGTCCTGCAGCCACTGCTGAGTTTTCCAAATTTGCTGGCATATTGAGTGCAGCACTTTCACAGCATCATATTTTAGGATTTGAAAGAGCTCAGCTGGAATTCCATCACCTCCAGTAACTTTGTTCATAGTGATGCTTCCTAAGGCCCACTTGACTTCCATTCCAGAATGCCTGGCTTTCGGTGAGTGATCATACTATTATGATTATCCAGGTCATGAAGATCTTTTTTGCAAAGTTCTTCTGTGTATTCTTTTTTTTTTTTTTTTCTTTCTTCTGTGTATTCTTACCACGTCTTCTTATAATCTTCTGTTTCTGTTAGGTCCATACCATTTCTTTCTTTTATTCTGCCCATTTTTTTTTTTTTTTTCATGAAATGTTGCCTTGGTATCTCTAATTTTCTTGAAGCGGTCTCTAGTATTTCCCATTCTATTGCTTCTTCCATTTCTTTTCATTGATCACTTAGGAAACCTTTCTTATCTCTCTTTGCTATTCTTTGGAATTCTGCATTCAAATGGACATATCTTTCCTTTATTCATTTGCCTTTTGCTTCTATTCTTTTTCAGCCTTTTATAAGTCCTCCTCAGCCAACCATTTTACCTTTTTGCATTTATTTTTCTTGGATATGGTTTTGATCACTACCTCATGTACAGTGTTACAAACCTCCCTCCATAGTTCTTCAGGCACACTGTCTATCAGACCTAATCCCTTGAATCTATTTGTCACTTGTATTGTATGATTGCAAGGGATTTGATTTAAGTCATACCTGAGTGGTCTAGTGGTTTTCCCTAATTTCTTCAGTGTGAGTCTTAATTTCATAATACAGAGTTCATAATGTCAGCCACAGGCAGCTCTCGGTCTTATTTCTCCTGATCATGCAGAGACTCTCCATCATCATCTGCAAAAATATAATCAGTCTGATTTCAGCATTGACCATCTTGTGATGTCCTGTATATAGTTGTCTCTTGTGTTGTTGGAAAAGAGCATTTTCTATGACCAGAGCATTCTCTTGGCAAAACTGTTATCCTCTGTCCTGATTCATTTTTGACTCCAAGGCCCAGTTTGCCTGTTACTCCATGTATCTCTTGACTTCCTACTTTGCATTCCAGTCCCCTATGATGAAAACAACTTTTTTTTTTTTTTTTTTTTCTTTTTGGTGTTACTTCAAAAAGGTCTTGTAGGTCTTCATAGAACCATTCAACTTCAGCTTCTTCAGCATTATTGTTGGGGCATAGACTTGGATTACTGTGATATTGAATGCTTTGCCTTCCAAACAAACAAAGATCATTCTGTCATTTTTGAGACTGCCCCCAAACACTGCATTTTAGACTCTTGTTGACTATGAGGGCTACTCCATTTCTTCTAAGGGATTCTTGCCCACAGTAATAGATATAGTGGTTATCTAAATTAAATTCACCCACTCCAGTCCATTTTAGTTCACTGATTCCTATATGTCGATGCTTACTCTTGCCATTTCCTGTTTGACCACTTCTAATTAGTCTCCAGGGAAATGAAAACCAAAATCATGAGATAACACTTCACATATACTGGGATGGCGATCAGCAAAAATATAGAAAACAGCATGCTTTCACAGGGCTGTGGGTAAATTGGAATCCTCATGCATTGTGGGTGGGAATGTGAAATGTTACAATCTCTTTGAAAAACATTCTTGCAGCTCCTCAAAAAGTTAAACAAAATTATCACGTGATCCAGCAGTTCCTCTCCTAGGTATACAATCAGGAATGTACTATGTGCCTAGACAAAAATATACATAAATATTCAAGAAGCATTATGCATACTATCCCCAAATTAGAAGCAACCCCAATGTTCATCCTCAGATGCAAGGATAAATGGAAAGTGGAATATCCATATAATGAGATATTTTCCAGTCCTAAAAAATATTGGAGTACTGATAGGTGCTATAACATGGGTAAACTTTGGAAAACATGGTAAATAAATAAGGCAGGTACAAACGCTTACCAAACTTGGAAAACAAGCTAAATAAATGACAGGTACAAAGCTCACCCTTGTGGCTCAGCTGGTAAAGAATCTGCCTGCAATGGGGGAGACTTGTGTTCTATTCCTGGATTGGGAAGATCCCCTGGAGAAGGGAACGGCTACCCACTCCAGTAAAACTTTATTACACGAAAGCTCTGAGTGATCCAGCCTCATCTCTGGCCCTGGATTGAATTTGTCCCCTCTGGAGGCCAAGAATCCCGGCGTCTTATCATTCAGCAACAACCTTTCAAGATCCCCTGGAGAAGGGAATGGCTACCCACTCCAGTATTCTGGCCTGGAGAATTCCATGGAATGTATAGTCATAGGCTCATAAAGAGTCAGACATGACTGAGTGACTTTCAGTTTCACAAAAGCTCACAGATTTTGTGATTTTTATTTACATAAAAAGTCCATTTTGAAAAGTCATGGAGGCAAGAAGTATTGTTTCCCAGGGACTGGCGAAAAGGGAAATTGGAGTCACAATAGGTTTATTTTTAGGGTGATGAAAAAAATGGGGGTGATGAAAGTACCATGAAAGTTCCTCAACTTTGTGAATAAACTAAAAACCATTAAATTTTACATTTTTTGTAAAATTTTATATGTGACCATATCACAATAAAAACGAAAATGAAATAAGCACAATATTTGAATATGAAGATTTTATTTAAGCCCAAACTATGTATATCTACAAGAAAATGTCAATGAAGAGGATTAAATTAAAGAGGATTCTTAAATGTAAAAGCATATAAAGGGGTAAAGTGGGCAAAATAATCAAAATAGAGCACGAGTTGTGACCAAGTTAATATAAGATCAAGCAGACTTCAAAAAAATATGAGTATTTTTAGCAATAAAGAGGAACATAGCATCTTGACAAAAGATAACATTTATGAAGAAACATATCAGTCTTAAATGTTTGTGTGTGTGCATTCATGCTGAGTCACTGCAGTTGTACCTGACTCTGCAACCATATGGACTGTAGCTACTAGGCGCCATTGTCCGTGGCATTCTCCAGGCAAGAATCCTGGAGTGGGTTGCCATGCCCTCCTCCAGGGGGATCGTGCAGATCAGTGACTGATCCCAGATCTCTTACACAGGTTCTTTTTTAACAGTTGTAATAAGCTTTGTTTACTTATATATTTATTGATATTTACACAGTCTTTTATTTTTTTTTCTTTTTAAAACTTTATTTATTTATTTTAATTGGAGGATAATTACTTTACAGTATTGTGATGAGTTTTACCATACTTTGCCACTAGTGCCACTATGTACCAAGCAATATATACTGTTACTTAACTTTATTTCCAGATTTAGATAACAATCTCTGAAATGAAAAAGCCAGAAAGAATTTAGAAGTAGGCTACAATATCTTGTGTTTAGTCCTATGGGAAATGTCCAGTTCATTGATTGGAGCCATCATTGAAAATCTGTGAGATAGTCATTGATAAACTTCAGAATTCTGATATTTACTCGTGAAACTTAAGCATGGAAAGAAAACAAGGAAGGCTTCATGTTAAGTAGTATGAACTGTTTCAGATATTTACTGTAATTTCCCAAATAAAGTATACCACAGAATTAGCCACATATCTGACTGATATCAGGAAAAATATGCAATTATATTAAAAATACAATAAATGAAATCAGGACTTTTTTTTTTTTTTTTTTTTTTTTTTTTACTATTAGGGTTCAAAGAATAGTGCATTATGACATGTGCAAAATGAAAGGAAAGACAGCAGGATTATAATTTGCTAAGGTATTTGTATGACATCAGATTTCCTCCAGGCTTAGTGTCTACTAGTTTTTGCTTCTTTCTTTATTGAAATGTAATGACTTACCATATTACACTAGTTTTAGGTGTACAAATAGTCATCTTACATATTTACACATTACAAAATAATCACCACAATAAGTCTAATTAGTGCTACTATAAATTTATTGTGATATGTTGACTCTAATCCCTACACTGTACATTAGATTCCCAATACATATTTATTTTGAAAATGGAAGGAAATCTGTAGTGCCTAATCTCCCTCACTTATTTCACTCATTCCCCAAACTCCACCCCTCTGGCAAACACTACTTTGTTCTCTGTACTTGTCTGTTTTGTTGTTGTTGTTGCTTTTATGATTGACATTTAGTTCTATTTTTTTAATTGCACATATAAGTGAAATCATAAAATATTTGTCTTTCTCTGACTTATTTCACATAGCATAATACTCTCTAGGTCTGCTCATGTTATGACAAATGGCATAACTTCTTTCATTTTTATGGCTAATATACCATTATAGATAGATAGATAGGTAGACATCACCTCTTCTTTATTCATTCATCTATCGATGGACATTTAGGTCACTTCCATATATTAGCAGTTGTAAATAATTCTCAATTGAACATGGTCATTGCTGTTTAGTTGATAAGTCATGTCCAACTCTTTGTGAACCAACTAGGCTCCTTTGTCCATGGGATTTTCCAGGCAAGGAAACTGGAGTGGGTTGCCATTTCCTTCTCCAGGAGATCTTCTGACCCAGGTATCAAACTCAGGTCTCCTGCACCACAGGCATTTTTCTGCATTGCAGGAAGATTTTTTACTAACTGAGCCACCAGGGAAGCCCACATGGGTGTATACATATTTTTACATTGGTGTTTTTGGTTTATTCAGAAAATACCCGAAAATGAAATTGATGGATTGTATGATCTGTTTTTAAATTTTTTGAGGAAACTACATATTATTTTCTATAGTGATTATACCAATTGACATTAAAACAAAATTGCCAATAAGATTCTCTTTTTTCCAAATCTTCATCAATATTTATTGCCTTATTTTTGATAATAGCCATTCTGAAAGGTGTAATGTGGTATCACCCTGAGATTTTTTATTTGTATTTTCCTGATGATAAGTTATTTTCATCATCTGTTCATGTATCCGTTTGTGGCATGTCTTTGGAAAAAAATGTCTATTCAGTTCACTTGCCCCCTTTTGAAATCTTGTTTGTCATTTGGTGTTGGGAAATTGAGGTCTTTTGTGCTTCTGAACAAAATTTAAGTTTCTGTGTTCTACTTCTGGAAAAAATACTATTGGTAACTTGGTAAGAATTGAATTAAACCTGTAAATTGTCTTTTATAGTATAGTCATTTTAGCAATATTATTCCTTCCAATCTATAAGATCACAGTACATCTTTCCATTTATTTATGTCATCTTCAGTTTCTTTTACCTGAATGTCATAGTTTTGCAAGTACAGACCTTCCTCAATAGTTACATTTACTGCTAGATATTTTATTCTTTTTGATACACTTGTAATTAGGATTGCTTTCTTAATTTCTCTTTCTGAAAGTTTGTTTTTTAGTGTATAGAAACATGACATATTTCTTTATGTTAATTTTGTATCTTTCAAGTTTACTGAATTCACTATTAATTTAAAATTTTTTATGGCATTTTTAGGATTTTTTATATATATAGTATCATGTCATCCTCAGAGACAGTTTTACTTCTTCCTATCCATTTGGATGATTTTTAATCATTTTTGTAGTCTAATTATTGTGGCTATAACTTCCAGCATTATATTTAATAAAGGTGGTAAGAGTAGAATTCTTGCCTTCTTGATTTTAGGGAAAATCTTACATCTTTTCAACATTGTGCATGATATTGACTGTAGGTTTGCAATCTAAAGCCTTCATTATGTTGACAGAGGTCTCCTATATACCCACTTTGTTGAGAATTTATATCATAAATGAAAGTTGAAGGTTTTCAAAAGTTTTTTATGCATCTAATGGTTTAGTCAAAAAGTTCATTTGAGATTTTCCATAACATCATACAGAAAAATTCGAATTAACTTTTGGCCAGCTCAATATTTAGATGATCATGTGATTTTTATTTTTCACTTTGCTAATTATATCCAGGTGGTATATCATATTTATTGACTTAGAAATAGTGAACCTTCCTGAATTCCTTGGGATAAAATCCACTTGATCATGCCATATGGTTCTTTTTTTTTTTTTTTCTGAATTTTGTCTGTTAATATTTTATAGATAAGTTTTGCATCTATGTTTATAAGTGATATTGGCTGCAAGTTTTTGTGTTGTCCTTTTCTTATTTTGATATCAGAGTTATACTGATGTCATAAAATGAGCTGAGAAACATTTTTTTCCTCTACTTTTCTGTAATAGTTTGAGAAGGATAGAAGTTAACTTTTCCTCATTGCTTGGTAGAATCCACCTGTGAAGGTCCTGGATTTTTTTTTTTTTAATTGCTGATTCAATTTTATTATTGATGTTCAGTCTGTTCACATTTTCTACATTTTCCTGGTTCAATATTGTATGTATAAATGTGTGTTTTTTTCTAAATTGTCCACTTAATTGACATAATTGTTCACAGTTAATCTCTGATTTTTTTTTTTTTTTTTGTGATGAAAATTTCAACTTTTTATGTATAATCCCTGTTTTTGTTTTTGTTTTTTTAATTTGGTCTCCTTTCTCTATGTGTTTGTCTGTGTGCATTTCCTTGAGACTGGCTAATGGTATATCTTTATTCTTTGTTTTTTTGAAGAACCAGTTCTTAGTTTCATTGATCTTTTCTATTGTTTCCTTAGTATCTATTTCATTTAATTTTGCTCTGATCTTTTCTATTTTCTTCTACTAACATTGGATAATGTTCTTTTAATCTGCTAGACCTTAGCATGAAAGGTTTGTTTTTGTTCTTCAGTCACTCAGTAGTCTACACTCTTTGCAAACCCATTGATTAAGCACACCAGGCTTCCCTGTCCTTCACTATCTCCCAAACTTTGTTCAGACTCATGTGCATGATATCATTGAATCATTTCTCCTTTTTCACCCCCATTTCCTTCTGTCCTTAATCTTTCCCAGCATGATAGATATTTTCCAATGAGTTGGCTCTTCATATCAGGTGGCCAAATATTGGAGCTTCAGCTTCAACATCAGTCCTTCCAGTGAATATTCAGGACTGATTTCCTTTACGGTTGACTGGTTCATTGATCTTCTTTTGTCTAAGGGACTCTCAAGAGTCTTTTCTAACACCACAGTTCAAAAACATCAATTCTTCAGTGCTCAGCCTTCTTTATGGTCAAATTCTCATATCTGACATGATTACTGGAAAAATCATACCTTTGACTCTACAGACCTTTATTGGCAAAGTGATGTTTCTGCTCTTTAATATACTGTCTAGATTTGTCATAGCTTTTCTTGCGAAAACAAAGTGTCTTTTAACTTCATGGCTCCATTCACTATCCTCAGTAATTTTGGAGCCCAAGAAAATAAAATTTGTCATTGTTTCCATTGTATGTCCATCTATTTACCATAAAGTGATGGGACTGGATGCCAGGATCTTAGTTTTTTGAATGCTGAGTTTTAAGCCAGCTTTTATCTCTCCTTTTTCATTTTCATCAAGAAACTCTTTAATTCCTCTTTACTTTCTGCCATGAGGCCTGTGCCATCTGCATATCTGAGGTTATTGATATTTCTCCAGGCAACCTAGGGTCTACCTTGAGTTTCATCTAGTCTAGCATTTCACATGATATACTCTGCATGTAAGTTAAATTAGAAGGGTGACAATATACAGCTTTGACACACTCCTTTCCCAGTTTTGAACCAGTCTTTTGTCCATGTCTGGTTATAAATGTTGTTTCTTGATGTACATACAGGTTTATCAGGAAGCAGCTTAGGTGGTTTCATATTTTCATCTTTCAAATAATTTTCCAGTGTTTTTGATCCATATAGTCAAAGGCTTTAACATAATCAATGAAGCAGAGGTAGATTTTTTGCTTGTTTGTTTGTTTTTTCTGTAATCCCCTTGCTTTTTCTATGATTCAGATGATCATGTGATTCAGAGGATGTTGGTCATTTGATCTCTGGTTTCTCTTCCTTTTCTAAACACACCTTATACATGTGGAAGTTCATACTGTTGAAGACTTACTTGGATTTTGAGCACTACCTTGGTAGCATGTGAAGTAAGTGCAATTTTGCAGTAGTTTGAACAGTTTTTGGCATTACCCTTCTTTGGGATCATTTGTTGACTCAGACTGTAAAGAATCTACATGCAGTGCAGGAGCCCTGTGTTTGATCCTTGAGTCCAGAAGATCCCCTGGAGAAGAGAATGGCAAGCTACTCCAGTATTCTTGCCTGCAAAATTCAATTGACAGAGAAGACAGGCAGGCTACAATCCATGGGGTCATAAAGAGTTGGAAATGACTGAGCAACTAACTTGAAAGGATAGATTATTTTTTTCTTGTTTCCTTAGTCAGACTTGTATTGCTTACAACTTCATTCTTGAACTGATTTTGCTATGTCATATTGATTTTGAACAGCTGTGTTTCCATTTCCATTTGTCTCTATTTTTAAATTCTTGTTTGACCCATTGGCTGTGTAATATGATTTTAGCCTCCACGTGTTTGTGTTTTTTGCAGTTATTTTTTCTTGTAGTTGATTTCTAGTATTATATTGTTGTAATCAGAAAAGATTCTTAATGTGATTTCATTATTACTTAATATATGTGTCCACTTTTGTGGGCTAGTATATAATTTTTCCTAGAGAATGTTTCATGTGCATTTGAAAAAACTATGTATTCTGCTGCTTTTGGATGGAGTTAATGGGAGTGTTTAATTCTCTTCCTATTGTTTTGTTAGTATCAATGTCTCTTGTGTTGGTTGATATTTGCTGTATGTTTACCTTTCCCTATGTTAGGTGTATATATATTTACAACTGTTATATCTTGTATAGACTTCTCAAACATTGTGTACTGTCATTTGTCTCTCATTACTGTCTTTGTTTTAAGCTCTTTTGTCTTATTTTAGTATTGCTACCTTAGTTTTCTTTTCCTTTATTTGTATGGAATATAATTTCCCATTCCTTCAATTTCAGTTTGTGTGACTTTTGATTTCAAGTGAGTCTCTCTAGAATATTTTTAAATGTTTATCCATTAAACAATGCTATATATTTTGTTGGAGCATTTTGTGTATTTATTTTTAAACTACTTATTGATAGGTATTGCTATTTTGTTATTTTCTAGTTGTTTTGTAGTTATTTGTCACTTTCTTCTTTTGCTTTCTTTCCTTTTGATTTGGTGATTCTTTAGTATTTTTTAGCATGGATTCCTTTTTCTCTTTTCTTTGTATTATAGATTTTTGTCTTGAGGTTGCCATAAGGTTCATATATAACTGTATTTATATTATACATGCATATTTTAAGTTGATTACTTTAAGTTCAGTTGTACTCTAACAACCTTGCATTTTTTCCTACCCAGCTTCCATGGTTAAAGCTTTTGACATTATATTTTAATTTATTGGTTATATATCCCTTAAGTATGTACTGCTGATATGTATGAATTTACTACTTTTCTTTTTAGCCTTTCTACTAGTTTGAAAAGTGGTCAGTCTATGATCTTTACTGCACATTTGCTTTTATTAATGAGCTTTTTGTTTGCTTTTCCTATCATATTTTTAGTTTTTATTTTTTCTGGTTAGAGAAGTTCCCTTAATACTCTTAAAGAACTGGTTTATTGGTACTTAATTCAAAACTTTCACTTGTCTGTAAATATTTTTCTTTCCTTCAAGTGTGAATGATAGCCTTGCTGGGTAGAATATTCTTGCTTATAGGTTTTTTGTTTTTTTTTTTCTTTCTTCTTCTCTCCCCCCACCCCGCCCCCACCTTTTTCATCATTTTAAATAGATTGTGACAATACCTCTGGTCTGCAAAGTTTATGCTTAAGGCAGTTGAGAGCCTTAAGGGAATTACTTTGTATATAACTGACCACTTTTTTCTTGCTGCATTTAAGACTATATTTTGATCTTTAACTTTTTCCATTTGATTACAGTGAGTCTTCATATGGTCATCCTTAGCTTTATCTTGTTTGGGACTTTCTGTGGTTCCTGAACCTAAGCATATGTTTCCTCTCCCAAGTTAGCAAAGTTTTAGCTATTACCTTCAAATAAGTCTCTGCCCCTTTCTCTTTTACTGAGACACATGTAATACCTATTTTAGTATTCTTCTGTTGTTTCAGACTCAGTATTAAAAATTCTGTTTCTGTTCAATTTGGGTGATTTCCACTACTTTGTCTTCCAGGGTTGCTGGTTGATTCCTTTGTATTATATAATCCACTGTTGATTCCTTCTAGTATAATTTTTACTTTAAGTTATTTTATTCTTTAGCCCCTTTTGCTTTTCTTCTTTATCTTCTATACCCTTGAAAAATTCTCACTTTGTTAAAATTCTCACATTCTTCTCATGCATTCATTGAGCATCTTTATAATCATTAACTTGCACTCTTCATTAGGTTTATTGCTTATCTTCATTTTGCTTATTTTTTCTTGGAATTTGTTTTATGTTTTGTCTGGCATGTATTCCTCTGTTCCCTTATTTTGTCTAATTCTGTCTGCTTATTCCTATGCATTAGGTAAGTCAGTTACATTTCTTGATATTAGACAAGTAGTTTTATGTAGAAGATGTCCTATAGGACCCAGCAGTATGTGCCCCTCTGGTCACCAGAGGTATATACTCTGTGGACTCTTCTGCTGAGGTGTAGCCAACTACTGTGAGCACACTGGCATGCAGGACTGGCTATAATCCCTGTGGCCTGCCATCCCACTGCTGGGCATTATTGAGTCCTGGCACAGTTGGTTACATAGCCCTTGGACTCCTGGGTCTTGCACTGACCCCCTGTTGGACAGTGCTGTGTCTTGGCACAGTTGTTTTCAGGGCTTAGGGTATCTCCATCTAGGGATGTCTTGCTGATGGATGGCTAAGTTCCCAGAGCTAGTAGGCCAGGTGGAGGCCATCAAAATAACACCTAACAACACCATGCCCTCACGGCAATTCTCGAAGTGAACTAATCATAAAAGCTAAGACATTTCATTTAAATGTAATTACTTAAATTGAAAGAGCAATTAGTTTCATCCCTTCTAAATCCAGAAAGGTCTTAGTTTCAGTATGATCACTGCCACCATCACCTCTAGCTGACAAGAAGTCTAATTTTTTTTGAAAACTTGAGATGGTCTACTCAGAACATTTGCCAAGTTTGTGTGTTCTTGAGTTCTTTTTCTGCCTCACTCCTCTTCTCTGTTAATGTGCCTCAGAAATTTCAGTTGCCTCAACCTCCTCCACTCTGCCTTCTCAACTTAGCAGAATGGATGCCACTGACAAGAAGTACCTGCATCAGGAAGCCTTGCTGGTGTCAGGGCTCATCTTATAAGTTCTCTTCTCCAAGTAATAACAGTCCTTCACTCCCTGATAAACAGTATCCAAAAAAAATCTGCTTCATGTATTTAGCTTATTTTTATTTTTACTCTTACTATAATTAGTGGTGTGCTACATGGTTTATCACAGCCAGAGGTAGACAGCTATGGTTGCTATTTTCCAGGGCAGTCGGGGGGAGTGGGGGTGGAGGGGGTGGAAGGTCACTACTAAGTAATTTGAAAATTCATCTGGACCTAGATGAATTTATATCTCAGAGAAATCTTTGTTTGCTGGCTGTACAGTCTCTCCCTGGTAATTTTATGACACTCACAATAATGTAATAAGACTGTATGATTTTATCTTTAGATTCCACTTATCACTCAGAAATTAATTGTCTGAGGAGACACACGTGTTGACAAAGCAGGAGACTTTATTGGAAGGGGCACCCAGTCAGAAAACAAGAGGGGAAGGGATCAAAGAAAGACTGCTCTGCCCCCTGGCTCATAGTCTTGAGTTTTATGGTAATGGGATTAGTTGTCTCTGGCCAATCATTCTAATTCAGGTTCCTTCTTGGTTGCACCCATATCACTCAGTCAAAATGGATTCCAAGGAGAAGGATTCTAGAACATGGCAAGACATGTGACCTTTCCTTTTGACCTTTCTTGAATTCTCTTGGTTGGTGGAGGCTTGGTAGTTCCATGTTTCTTACCAAGACCTCCAGACACAAAATAACTCACACAAATGGTTGTTATAATGCCTGCAGGGTGGGTGATTTTGGTCATTGTTTCCTCTACAGTATGAGTTTAATAGCATTATATTTTCTTGATTATACAGTGTGCATTTTCCAGCTATTAGTGATGCTAAAATCATGTATCACCTGAAAAATCTACTGCATTTGATAACAACAGTTGTCCAGGTGGTAGTCATGTCAAAGATATCATTGCCTGGCATGTAGGGCATTAGTTGTTATTCTATGGTTGGGCAACTATAACCTCAAAGTTCTTCATTAAGGGGCCTTTTGAGTGAAGACTATGAGTGCTGGTTGTTTCCTGAGAATGTTTTAGCAGCTTCTGGTAGGTTTATGAAAGCCTTAGGTATAACTTGCAGAACTGATATCATCACTTTGGAGGAAAGCCCTGGAAGAGAGCAGAAATGCACTGCTCTGAGCATTGTCTATATTCTCAATGACTTTGAGGAAGGAAGTATGTGGTGAAAAAATATAGACATCTATTAACCTGAGATGAAAATTATCTCAGTCAGAATCTGGAAAAAAAAAAAAGTTTGAACAACTTTACCCAACCTGTCTTTTATATTTTCCTTTTTACATATGCACAAGAGCACTACATTTATATCTATATATATATGAATGATTTTTTTTTTCATGATTACTTTTGTTTGTTTTTGGCTGTGCCATACCAGATCTTAGTTCCTAAACCAGGGATGGAGCTTTTGCCTTCTGCAGTGAAAGTGCAGAGTATTAAATACTGGACTGCCATGAAAGTTCCAAGCACTACATATTTTTAAATCTATTGTTGAATGAGCCCGATATGACTTCTAATGAGTATGAAATGACACTGATAATATATTTTAATTCATTATTTTTGATCATTATTTTTTCTTTCTAAATGTTACCAAAGTTATATTCAATTGCATTTTAAATATTTTAAATATGTTATATCTGTGTGTTTATATATAAGAAACTTAGAGTCAAAATGAGTCCTTATTTACCATAGTTATTCTCTCTACTTTCTGCAAATAGTCTTCTCAAGGCCTTCCTCAGTAGACAAGGTTAAGAAAATTCTGTAAATATATTGTCAAGTGACCAATAAATTTTTGAAAATTAAAGATGGCTACTGAAGATTTCCATAATAAAGTGAAAATCTAAGAAACTAAATATTCTAGAACAAGTTAATCAAATCAGAGCCACCAGTCATACCCAAATGATATATATTAAAATTATTAATATATAAATGTATTAATTCCAGACCTCATGGTCATATAAATGCTTCACTTCTTAAAATAGTATCCTAATACTTATCTCTTCTTTCAAAACGTTTAGACATAAGTTAACATTCTTGTCATCTTTTCTGTATCTTTGACCAGTTTCACACACTGTATTGAAGGTTTCCTTAAAATGATATCTTTGAGCTTGTTTAATAGCTGCCTGCAAGCCTTTACTTTTTTCAGAGTATCTGCTTGTCCTTTGAATCAATAAGAGTTGAGAAAATAAAACATGAATATGCCCCCCTGTAGGTGTCATTTTTGAAATACTGTATATGGAGTTTGTGTCTGTGAATCCTAGTACTACTTATTAAGAGAGTAAATGGGGTCATACCTTGAACTGAACTGAAATGCTTGTGTACATTCATATGCAAGCATTTAAATACAAATATACTTCAGAATAATGGAGTTATGAAAAGCACTATCCCCAGGGTGCAGATATATCTGATATATGCAACTAGAAGATGCAGTGAAGCCTGCAGTATGCTTTCAGAGAAACTTTTAGAGTAGATAAATTGTTCTCAAATAGATTTTCTGTCTTTTATAATGAAGCATCTAAATCCTACTTCACTTTGTATTGTCTCAGTCAGATATCAAGTATGCTATTAAAACAATAAATGCAAAAATGCTTAACACCATACATATTAATACCCAAGTTTAAGTCTTCCACATGCTATCCAAAGGTAATATATTTTTATGAATTTAGATATAGATATTTAGATATCAATGTAGATATTTTTCTACTGTATAGATCTGTGTAAATGCAGGATCTTTGAGACTCTCACTTTTCTTTAAAGAAGTGTATTCCAAACTTTCTGAGTGCATTCCCTTAAGAAGTCTACGACAGTCACTACAGAGATAGAATTACAGAACACACTGAATTTTTGTGAAAAATGATAATTTACTATTTGGACATTTGCCGAATAGAAATCACTCTGTGTAATAATGACTTTACTTCAAATTTGTTTCCTGTTTCCTCTATTACATATTTCTGAACTCCGGCATCAGGGATAAGTCTACTTATCAACTTCTTTGATAGGGTCTCACCTAAATTTTTAATTATCACTTATAGTTGAATCAAAGCCATATTCATGTGAAGTGAAGTTGCTCAGTTGTGTCTGACTCTTTGCGATCCCATGGACTGTAGTCTACCAGGTTCCTCTGTCCATAGAGTTTTCCAGGCAAGGGTACTGGAGTGGGTTGCCATTTCCTTCTCCACTTAGTTGTGTCCTACTCTTTGTGACCCCATGGGCTATACAGTCCATGGAATTCTCCAGGCCAGAATACTGGAGTGGGTATTCTTTCCCTTCTCCAGGGGATCTTCCCAACCCAGGGATCGAACCCAGGTCTCCCACATTGCAGGTGGATTCTTTACCAGCTGAGCCAGAAGGCAAGCCAAATACTGGAGTGAGTTGCCATTTCCTTCTCCAGGAGATCTTCCTGATGCAGGGATTGAACCCAGGTCTCCTGAATTGTAGGCAGCAGCTTTACCGTCTGAGCCACCAGAGAAGTCCTAGTTAATGAATCAAACAATAGCCAAGAGTGGGATCTAAAATTATTTGCTTTATAATGAGCTGTAGTATGTTTTACTTTAATCTTTCTGAATTTTGGGTGTTCAAATTTCTTTAAGATAAATATACCACAATGAGAAATAATTCAGTTTCATAAAGAGACAAAAATCTACCCAACTTCTTTATCTTCTGCCTATATTATTTTTATTTTACTTAATATTATTAATATTATTCTAGTATTTTAAAATATTTCTTAATCTCATGATGAAAATCTCTAAAACAACCAAACTTCATGATACTACATGCTAACTCTCACCCTATCTTGAGTATGAAAAATATAAAATAAATAAGCTCTTGTTATTCAGCCGCTAAGTCATGTCCGACTTTTGCGACCTCATGGATTGCAGCAGGCCAGACTTCCCTGTCCTTCACTATCTCCTGGAGTTAGCTCACATTCTTATCCATTGAATCAGTGATGCTATCTATCCATCTCATCATTATTTGCTCTGTGGTATTAAAACGCTTAATGTAAAGCTTTCTGAACTTGCATAAACCAAATCTTACTCATGTCAATAGAGTCATGCTGTAGTCTTTGTGAAGCCAACATTCATATGAATTATAAAGTGAAAGTTGCTCAGCCGTGTCGAATTATCTGCGACCCCATGGACTATACAGTTTCTGTAAATCTTCCAGGTCAGAATACTGGAGTGGGCAGCTGTTCTCTTTTCCAGGGGATCTTGCCCATTCAGGGATTGCACACAGGTCTCCTGCATTGCAGGTGGATTCTTTACAAGCTGAGCTACCATGGAAGTCCATAAATTATAAAGAAAGGCTTAAATTAAGCAAGTTAAAATTAAAATATTTAAATATGTGCCACTAGTGCTATCTAATGGTGATTAAAATTATTTATTAAGTGGTATTATTAAAATAAAGTAGTAAAATCAAATTAATTAAATTATTAAACAATAAAATTATTAATTAAATGGTATTTGAAGATAACTGATTATATTCAAAATGAAAAATTGAGCTTTGCCCATTTGAAATGGTTTTCCATACGAGAATAGATTTCTCTATTTCTCTTAAGTATTCTTCCCACCCTCTCCCCAAAACCTCTATGCACTCATTTGAGACATGAAATGCATTCACATAATCTAGATTCACCTTATAAATAGCTAATCTATCTAAGATTTTGTTATTTGTGCTAGCACTGGTATAGTAGTTCTAGGTTTATCATTGTATTTTATTGTTATAGATTCCCACATAATTGTTGGTTGGTTTCTTTTCACAATTAACATAATTATTAGCCAAAAGCTTATCATTTGCAAAATATGAGAAAATGACATTATATAGCATAGATAATATTATAGTGCTTTTACCACTTTATTTCTTTACTGTATTTGTTCATTCATTTTAAGGTTTGAATTAATCTTTCAGAGTAACTAAATATACAAATAAACTTTCAGACCTTATTAATATATTTGTTAATAATATTTTGTTCCTGTTGCCAAATTTAAGAAGCCAGTACAGTAAGCCAACCTGAAAAACAATAATAAATGGAAAACTAATGTCCACAGTTATTATCTGTCATGCAAAAATATTTTAATACACTTTAAAGGATTGAGTCAAATCATTTTTTATGAAGAAAGAATCATCAGTGACATTAATTATATTAATGAGCTTAATATCATCTAGCTCTTAGATCCCTTGTCCTCTAAAGGATTGGAAATGCTGTACTCATTAGTATATCAAATATATATATATATTTGGCATTTTTACTGATAGGCTTATATATAGAAAATAGTACCTCTCCTAATTCATTGATGGGCAAATTGAGGAAATGCAAGCTTCACTGCCCTACCTGGGATCAGTGTGAGACTTATTGGCATAAACCGTACAGAAGAATGCTTCTAAATCACATGCTTGTATGATGGCTCTTAGTGACATATTTTTTGTCCTAATTTTGCACATTATATAATTTTTCTATGAAAATTATGACTAAAAGACCTTTTGAAAATTGAATTCTGTAATGTAAAATTGCTAATATTGGGTTTCACTTTTCACTTTGGCTGGGTGACTACAAAGTATTTTGTTTATCTGATACATTTTAATCAAACATAAAGCATAAGTAACAAAATATCCGTGCTTTAAATTCAGCTATGCTGCTTATCTGAGTTAATATATATATATATATATATATATATATATATATATATATATATATATATATATGGATAAAAATATAGCTATAGTCCTGAGTCAATGTACTTAGAAAGGATTTTAGCATAGTCTGCCTCTGAGTAATTTAACAGTTTGTGTTTGATTCCTAAAAAAGTATGTTTGAAATTTGACTGGATTTCTCTTATTCAATCCATCTGCCTCAATAGGGCTTGTTTTTAACAAGGAAATTAAGGTTTTTATTTTTTCCCTTGAGTAATTGAAAATAAGTTATACTCCTAAAGAAAATTACTCTTATACAAAGTGTGGCTTAAGATAATTGCTATTGTATAAAGGAAGAAAAGAAAAGACTATCAATTTTATAAAATGAATAACATATTATTTAAATAAAGATTTTTAAAAAGTGGACATAACCTAGTGAACTCTCAACAAAAACAAGCATTTGGTGTACTAGGCATTAAAAGCATAATAGCTTCGTTCAGTTGAGATTATTTGGACAGGCACAAAAATGGAAAAAAAAAGAAAAGGAACAGTGATTCATATTTCTAAAATGTTCTAGAGAAATCAGAGTAGGAGTCTTAAAACCTGCCTGCTATTTTTAAGAATGAATGCAGATGGTAAATCACAGAAGTGATGTTAATTAATCCTCTCAATGAATACCTTGGCTGGATTCTGCCCCCACCCCCTCACCCCCTTTTTTGGTGCTTGATATAGTCTTTTAAAAATTCACGGATCTTACATTAAGTCTGTGGTTACTTTCTGAGAAAACAATACATTTACTTCAGTAGCGTCACCCTCTTGCATGCGTGCTAAGTCGTTTCAATCGTGTCTGACTCTGTGCAGCTCTCTGGGCTGCAACCTGCCAGCCTCCTCTCTCCATGGGGATTCTCCAGGCACGAATACTGGGGTGGGTTGGCCCTGCCCTCCTCCAGGAGATCCTCATGGCACAGGATTGAACCTGTGTCTCTTACATCTATCTGCATTAGCAGGCGGGTTCTTGACCACTAGCACCATGTGGGAAGTCCATCACCTTCTTATGCGGGCTCAATTCTCTTACACACTCTGACACCCTAACTTCTATTAATCAGAAACTTCTGTGATCTCAAATTCTACTTCTCCTCTAAGGCCATTACATGCAATGTCTTTAGTAGTAAGGTAATATTCTGATTTGTTTCGAACAGAAGGGACAGAACAAAAAAATGACATGTGTCCTTTGAACAGAAAAGGGACATGTGTGAAAGTTTTGTGAAGCATAAAAAAGTCTGGAGTTCAATTAATTCTATTATAATTATATAAATTTGCTTAGTAGGTTGGTGCAAAAGTAATTGCAGTTTCTGCATTGTTGAAATTTTCCTTTGACATTGGAATACATTCTTAAATAAATGTGGTTATGTTATATCATTTTAATGTGCATTTGTCACTATGCTTTTTTTTTTTTTTTTTTGCTAATGACATTACTTGCTGTGTATTTTATGTTTATTTTACACTATGGAAATAATGTTAGAAAAAAAGCAAATTAAAAGCAGCTTCTTATTCAAGTTTGAGTCATAAAGAAGAAGAGACAACTCACAACAACAACATCACATTTGGCTCAGGAACTGCTAATGAGCATATAGTGCAGTGGTGGTTCAAGAAGTTTTGCAAAGGAGATGAGAGTCTTTAAGACGTGCATATCGACTGACTTGACTGACCTTTGGAAATTGACCAATCGAGAGCCATCATTGAAGCTGATCCTCTTATGACTACATAAGAAGTTGCTGAAGAACTCAATGTTGACCACTCTAGAGCTGTTCAGCATTTGAAACAAGTTGGAAAGGTGAAAAAGCTCGATAGGTGGATGCCTCATAAGTTGACCAAAAATTTAAAAAATAAAATGGTATTTAAGTGTCATCTTCTCTTATACTATGCAACAACCACAAACCATTTCTCGGGTGGATAGTGACATGACAGAATGTTGATTTTATACAACAACTGGCAATGACCACAGCTCAGTGTTTGGACTGAGAAGAAACTCCAAAGCACTTCCCAAAGTCAAACTTATACCAAAAAAAGTCATGATCACTGTTTGGTGGTCTGCTGTTCAGTTCCAGTACTGAAAACTACAGTGTCAAGGTGACATTGGCCAACAGAAAGGGCCCAATTCTTCTGCACAACAATGCCTGATCACATGCTGCAGAACTAACACTTCAAAAGTTGAATGAATTGGACTAAGAAGTTTTGCCTCATCTGCCATATTCACCTGAGCTTTCGCCAGCTACCACTTCAAACATCTTGAAAATTTTTTGCAAGGACTATGTTTCCATAACCAGCAGGATGCAGAAAATGCTTTCCAAGAGTTCGTCAAATCCCAAGCATAGATTTGTTATGCTACCAACCCAGGGATCGAACCCAGGTCTCCCACATTGTTTTCTGCTACAGGAGTAAACAAATTTATTTCTTATTGGCAAAAATGACTGATTGCAATGGTTCCTATCTGATCAATAAACATGTGCTTGAGCCTAGTTATAATGACTTAAAATTTATGATCTGAAGCTGCAATTGTGTTTGCAGCTAACTGTACACCAACCTAATAGCTTTAACAAATGTGCTCTAGAATACACATTACCTGTGATGGTTCTCCCAAGGTCCTTGTTCCTCTTCATTAGAGAATATTCTACCAGTTTTAAAAATAACAACCTGTTAGTTGGTTGCAACTCTCAGTGTGAAAAATGTATAAAAGGGATTACAACAAACAACAGCAACAACAACAAAAAAGTTTATTTTTGTTAGCATCTATTAAAAAATTGTTTTCACAAAATTATATACAATGCTACTGGGTCCAATATACCTTCAATGAATGGCATATTACAACTGTGAAAAGAATTGCTGTTATCAGGACTAAGTTGTAATATAATTTTAATAAAGTCATCAATATATTGTTTGAATATATGTTAAAAATATATATACACACATATATATATATATATATATACATATATGTATATATATAATTTGTTCTTCTCTGTTTTGATCTACGAATGGAAACTAGCCATTACCTTCAAATAGAGTATCTTTCCCTTCTATTTTCCCAATACTAAATCTGGTATTTAGTATACTTTCCACCATGTCATGCTAACCTGAGAGTATGGAGAGTCTCATATCAAATAAATTTTCACAAATATTCTTTCACAATATTCGCAAAAATGGACAAAGTTAACTTGACCTCCTTGAATAATGGCCTTGACCTCTCAAACTAGAGTGAATAATATATATGCACATGTACATACACATATATGGTGGGTCTGTGGTAAAGAATCTGCATGGCAAAGTGGGAGATGCAGTTTTGATCCCTGGAGAAGAAAATGGCAACCCACTCTAGTATTCTTGCCTGTGAAATCCCATGAACTGGAACCTGGGAGTTTACGGTTCTTGTGGTACTGTAACAAAGAATTGGACATGACTTATATATATATATATGCTGCTGTTAAGTCACATCAGTTGTGTCTGACTCTTATGCACTATAGCCTACCAGGCTTCTCTGTCCATGGGACTTCCCAGGCAAGAGTACTGGAGTGGGTTGCCATTGCCTTCTCCATATATATATATATATAATTTTCTTTGAGATTTAAATGAACCAAGTCTAAACACACTGTAAACACCAAATGAATTTTTGTTAGTTCTCTTACTCATTGCTGTTTATGTGAATTTTTTAAATTATATTTTTCTTCTCAGTTCTGTCAGTTTTAAAATAAAAACAAACCATCAAATTAAATTTAAAATTATAAGAACTAGGTTTAGATTCCAGCACTATTTTTCACACTGAATAAGACTGCAAGGCAAGGTCTGTAGTCTCTTCAATATTTTAGATTTCTCATGTATATGATAGTTTTTGTAATACTTAACAACTGAATTGTGACAATTAAATAAGAAACTTTATTGATAAACTAAAAATGTGCACCTCCATGATGAAGAATAACCTTCTGTGAACACATTCTAAGTTGTACAATAAAAAAGCATTTTCTCTTAGATTAAAATATAAAATATTATATGCTTTGTAAATGTCACATTATTAGGAAGAAAGTATGTGGATATACTTTTATAGTTCTTGAAGACCTAATGGAAATTGCATTTTTT
The DNA here is from genome assembly GCF_910594005.1 of Cervus elaphus. Lineage (NCBI taxonomy): Eukaryota > Metazoa > Chordata > Mammalia > Artiodactyla > Cervidae > Cervus > Cervus elaphus. The sequence goes on along the minus strand of NC_057842.1, from coordinate 8,869,945 downwards.
AATTTCTCAATCTGTTTTGCTTTTATCATGTCTTTCTAACTAATTTCTCTTTCATGTAATCGTAAAAATACATATGAATATTCTGAGCTAAAATTTTTATGTGAAAATAAATTATTTCATTGTATATTAAGCAATTTCTATCCAGATCTGTATGTCCTTGATATTCTTCTAAAAACTTTTATATATGTGTGTACTAGCATGAAAAAAGAGGCATGATGCCTATTCTCATAGATTCTATACTTTAACTAGAAATAAACATACATATCTTCTAAAATTATTATAATTGCAAGTTACACAAATTGAAAATATACAGGGATATGGAATTATATAACAGGAAAAAAAAACTGATTCTAATTGAGATGACCAAGAAGTTCATACTCAAAGAAATAAAATTTAAGCTAAGAGTAGAAAGATCAGTAGGATTGGGTTGGGTTTGAGTAATGAGAGAGAGAAAGTTGTTTCTGTTTATGGAAAAATCATAGCTCCCTCTTTTCATGATTATTGGTATGGCAACGTTAGCAAACCAGACTGGGATGTCTTAGTATGCAAAAATGATTCTTCAGTGTTATCGTACCATATATACTGTTATAACCCAGAGTTGATCAGTACCACTTCTATTTTGAAATAGCATAGACTACAGCTCCTAGTGTCAAACTATTTGCAACTTAGTTATGAGAATCATACTGTATATAATGCAATATAATCATGCAATTCAAGAAAATGTATGTTATGTGGTAAGAGATTGATACTTGATAAAAATTGGGAGGAAAGAAAGAGATAAAATGCCAGTGCATAGGGATTTATGAATATGTCATTTGCTTAGATTAATATAAGATTCATATAAGAAATAACAGAAGCTGAAAGTCAAAAGACAGGTCAGTTCAGTTCAGTTCAGTCAGTCATGTTCGACTCTTTGTGACCCAATGAACTGCAGCATGCCAGTCTTCCCTGTCCATCACCAATTCCCGAAACCTACTCAAACTCACATCCATCCCCTCCGTGATGCCATCCAACCATTTCATTCTCTGTAGTCCCCTTCTCTACCCATTTTCAATCTCTCCCAGAATCAGGGTCTCTTCCAATGAGTCGGTTCTTCGCACCGGGTGGCCAAAGTATTGGAGTTTCAGCTTCAGCATCGGTAGTTCCAATGAATATTCAGGACTGATTTCATATAGGATTGAATGGTTGGATCTCCTTGCAGTCCAAGGGACTCTCAAGAGTCTTCTCCAACACCACAGTTCAAAAGCATCAATTCTTTGGCGCTCAACTTTCTTTGGAGTCCAACTCTCACATCCATACATGACTACTGGAAAAACCATAGCTTTGACCAGACAGATCTTTGTTGGTAAAGTAATGTCTCTACTTTTGAATATGCTGTCTGAATTGGTCATAACTTTTCTTCCAAGGAGCAAGCATCTTTTAATTTCATGACTGCAAAAATAAATAAATAAATAAATAATAATTTCATGACGGCAGTCACCATCTGAGTGATTTTGGAGTGGCCAAAGATAAAGTCTTTCACTGTTTTCATTGTTTCCCCATCTATTTGCCATAAAGTGATGGGACTGGATTCCATGGTCTTAGTTTTCTGAATGCTGAGTTTTAAGCTAACTTTTTCACTCTCCTCTTACACTTTCCTCAAGAGGCTCTTTAGTTCTTCTTCACTTTCTGCCATAAGGGTGGTGTCATCTGCATATCTGAGGTTATTGATATTTCTCCCAGCAATCTTGATTCAAGCTTGTGCTTCATCTAGCTCATGAATAGCACAAAAAAGACAGTTATCTGGCCACATATCTTGAACACTATCCTGTAGTTAGTGACAAACTACTGAAGGTTTTAGAATCTGTTCTAAAAGCCATCATGAAAAAAAAAAAAAATTCTCTGATCTATAGAGATTGCTCAGTTCAGCAATACCAGTGTAAAACTATGCTAGCATTATATAAAACAAAAGTTATTTTTTTCAAAGTACTCCAATTAATAAAGACAATTAATCATTCTTAACTACATGCTATTTTATTTACATGTAATCAATGATTCTACATTTTAATGGATATGATTATTGCATAGAAACGGATACCTAGTTGAAGTTCTACAAATTATTTTTCACTTCAAAATATTTGACCTTCTTTCCAAGACTGGTTCCAAACTGGGAAAGGAGGACATATAGTTTGTGAATTGTCCCCCTGCTTATTTAACTTAAATGCAGAGTATTTCATGCAAAATGCCAGGCTGGATGAAGCACAAGCTGGAATTAAGATTACTGGGAGAACTCTCAATAAGCTCAAATATGCAGATGACACCACCCTTATGGAAGAAAGGGAAGAGGAACTAAAGTGCCTCTTGATGAAAGTGAAAGAGGAGAGTGAAAAAGCTGGCTTAAAACCTCAACATTCAGAAAATGAAGATTATGGCATCTGGTCCCATCACTCCATGGAAAATAGATGGAGAAACAATGAAAACAGTGACAGAGTTTATTTTCTTGGGCTCCAAAACCACTGCAGATGGTGACTGCAACCATGAAATTAAAAAGCACTTGCTCTTTGGAAGAAAACTATGACCAACCTAGGCAGCATATTAAAAATCATTATTTTCCCAACAAAGGTCCATCTAGTCATAGCTATGGTTTTTACAGTAGTCATGTATGGATGTGAGAGTTGGACTATAAAGAAAGCTGAGCACAGAAGAATTGATGCTTTTGAACTGTAGTGTTGGAGACGATTCTTGAGAGTCCCTTGGACTGCAAGGAGATCCAAGCATTCAATCCTACATGAAATCAATCCCGAATATTCATTGGAAGGACTGATGCTGAAGGAGAAACTCCAATAATTTGGTCACATGATGCAAAGAACTGACTCGTTGGAATAGACCCTGATGCTGGGAAAGATTAAAGAAAGCCAGAGAAGAAGACAACAGAGGATGAGATGGTTGGATGGCATCACCAACTCGATGGACATGAATTTGAGCAACCCTGGGAGTTGGTGATGTACAGGAAAGCCTGGGGTTTCATGGGGTTGCAAAGATTCAGGCACGACTGAATGACTGAATTGAACCTTCCTTCAGATCTGGAAAAATGGAAATAAGACAATGATTCAGATCTCAGGTGATAGACCTCTAAAGACTATAAAGGTGACCTCCACTGCTTTTCTGTCATTGAGGGATATCATCCTCTCTCAATTTTATTAGGATTTATTGCAGTGCATGAAAATATATGTTTTACCTCTTCTTCCCTAGTTTTTAATATATTGTACTATGTAATGTAGTCATAAAATAAAGCTTTGTATTATGTAACTTGGGTGCCCAATGCATTGTTCCAATTTTGCTTATAGCCACTGAATGGCACATTAACAGCTAAGTGGACTAAAATTAAAAAGCAATATTAAAAAGTAAAAGTCATATTTATCAGAAAGAAGATCATTTTTCCTACCATGTTTCTGATTATCTCCTAATAATTAATTTGAATATCCTCATAGATTAACACAAAACTACTAAAAGTTTGAATTATATGGAGAAAAATTATTTAGAGCAATAGGAAAATTTAAAACAATTTAAAATCATATTTTCCTTAGTGAAATATTATCAGTATTAGAGAGATGAATGCAGCCTAATGTGTGGAAGGGGTGTGAATGCATTTTTAAAAGATTTTAAGATCATAGTCTGCCCATAGGAAATGAAAAAAATATATAAATTTTTTCACTTGGTCAAATAGGAATGCAATTTTTCTTTTTATATTTTCTTTTGTGTTTTAGCATTTGTCATACAGAGAGCTCAGACAATGGAGATAATCTCACACATACAGGTAACAATGAATAATTTGACAATGGTCAGTTACATATGTAGTATGTTCTAGAGGAGGAACAATATAAAATTTAGTATCATGCCTCACCATTTTACAATAAAGGCAAAGTTAAACAAAACACATTATCTAAGACAATATGGAGAAGTGTGACTCTAATTAAAGTTTATGAATAATTCCAGATCATTCACAGTTCCTTTGAGTAATTATTTCTATTTGAGATCCCTTTTACAGTGTACTACTAAACATTAGTACTTTCTGACAATTTATTTGCAAGTGATTTTAGAATTTAAATATGTACAAGTGCACAAAAATAATGCATGTCTATGAAATTTCATAAAGTTGAGAAATCTGCATAACCAGCAAAAATAGAAGAAAATAAAGCTTTGTAAGAATGCTCGCATTGTCCCTCTTTCTATCTCCTACCAGAACATAAAGAAGAAGATACAGAAGCTTTGTAAAGAGTATGCAGATAAGGAGAAAACAATCACTATGTCATCAAGCAACAATGGAAGGAGAGATCTCTCCACCTGAATTAAAGGTTTATTTAAAAGATAATAAGAATAAGCAGAAGATGACCAGGTTCAGATAACTCAGAAATGCATGCAGAAGTGTTGTTTTCATGCAATTGAACTTATTTTGTGATCTTCCAGGTGCATCCCTGAAGTTATTTTGTTCTATAATTGTATTAAAAAATACTATAATTGCAAAACACTTTAAAGTCAACCTTCTAAAATGTAAACCATACTAAATTACATCAAAGGTAGGGGTAATATATGTAGAAGGAAGAAATACAAGAAAGCTGAGATTCAAACTATAACTTTGCCTAAATTGGTAGACAAACCTTATTTCCAACTCACATTATGTATCATTACAGTAAAGCATGAAGCTTGGACGTATATAGTATAGATATTGTCAGTACTAATCATCGAGTTTACTTTGGGCAACAAAGTCCACCATTTTTATTATTGTTTTTGTTTGTTTTGTTTGTTTGTGGGTTTCATTTTATATATATATATATACATTTCAGTAAGAAATGAAATTGCAAAGCAGGACTGTGGAGTACCAGGAAATGCTGGATGAGCAGAGCTTATGGAGTACAGAATCATTGCTAGTGCAAAGACACTTATACAAGGAGTGCTGGGTCTCATGGGCCATAAATGAACAGTATGCACTAAAATAACTGCAGTTAAGATATACTGTGGAGTGAATCACTTTAATACAAACTTTGTCCCTTCCACAATTAGCTCTAGAACTTGATGTGAAAAAAACATTTTCCTCTGCTAGTGGTGTTATAGGCATATTGGAAAACTGAAAGATCATTGAGTTCTCATAAATATAGCATAAATGAATGAACCGCAGAAGTTCATTCATTTCTCTATTGTGCCTGTGATATGTTTCAAAATAATCATTAAACCCTCAAATACAGCCACTGAATTGAAGACTGGAGATCAAAATTAGATATATATTCCAACTGAATGGAGATTCTAAAATATCAGTTAACCAAGCATCTAAAACAAACAAAACAAAAAGAAAAACCTGACTTCTCACCACCTTCTATGTCCATGGACCTTTACCACCTTCTTTTAAATTTGGTTTCCTCTTTCTTTGGCATAGAAGCAGGAGTAAGAAAACTACCATGTTATTATTGGTGTGTTTGCACATAGCTTTTGTAATTTTTATCAGAATCTTCTAAACTTATTTTCCTATAGTCATAACTTTTCATTATTTTTACTTCAGGCATAAGGAAACAAAGTTCTTCCTTCAAGAGAAAACAAAAATCAATATATGCAAGCATTTAAACTCTGTGCTTTCTTACTAAAATATGGATGGGTGTTCTCAAAAATAAACTTTACCTTAGCATGGTCAATTTTTGGTTTCAAAACTTGCTTAATTTAATAAATTTATGCTTTAGTAAAACTAGAAATTACTCAAAAGTATCAAAACAACTTAAACAATGTCATTGGTTTTAATAATATACTGAATCGTAAAACGTTATAAATAACATAAGAAAGATATATTTTACCAGCATATGATAAGACTAATCTGGCAGAGTGACCTTAGTATACTGTAGAACCAAACACTGTGTCTACATCCTAACTCTTTGTTACGTGATCCAATACTTGGGGGATGTAAATACATATTATATATAAATTTTTGAAATGTTCAATTTATGAATATATGTATATACACACACACACACACATATATATATAATATATATATACACATACACACAAGGAAATATCCCAAGATCTAAATATTTTAAGCCTATATGTATTACTTTTAGCTTAATTAATTTTGTATTCTGAGAATTGGAATATTTTCTGCCATGTCAGTAAACAAGGGTGTCATATTCATCAGTAATTGCAGCCCTCCAATGTGAGCTAAGGAACTTTGAGAGAACTCCAAAATGAGAATATCTGCCATTAAGCAGCCATCAGATAATAGCCACTCCCCAAATTGAGCCATGAGGAAGGGAATCTCAGGATACGAAACCCAGTTAGCTGATGTGCAAATCAATGAAAGATTTCAGTGAGCCCAAACTCTTGCATTTTTCCAATCAAAGAAAAGCACTGAATTCCTTAGCTTGGGGGAGGTTCCCTGATAGCTTAGTTAGTAAAGAATCTGCCTGCAAAGCCGGAGACCCCGGTTCAATTCCTGGGTCAGGAAGATGCACTGGAGAAAGGATAGGCCACCACTCCAGTATTCTTGGGCTGCCCTTGTGGCTCAGCTGGTAAAGAATCCACCTGCAATGAGGGAGACCTGGGCTCAGTCCCTGGGTTGGGAAGATCCCCTGGAGAAGGGAAAGGATACCCACTCCAGTATGCTGGCCTGGAGAATTCCAAGGACTCTATAGTCCATGAATTGCAAAGAGTTAAAAATGACTGAGCAACTTTCACTTTCACTTTTCTTAGCTTGGGATATCTGGTTTTCTTTAATTTACAAAAAACAAAAACAAAAAAAACACCTTTCCCCATTCACACTACCTGCCCTTTGTTGCTAAACTTCTATGCAACCTGGATCCTCCCGCACCTCCTCAGAACAGTTCTCTCAGGTTTACTTGAGATGCTGTCTTCCAGACTTAAAGTCCTAAAAATTTCCACCAAATAAAACATAACTCTCAGCTTTTAGGATGTAATTTTTTTTAAGTTAACAATTATGTTAACATGTATGTTAAAATACATTCTTTAAAAATTAAAAAATTGTGTTTAAAGTTTGAACTTTATATTATTTTTTAAAAAAGAAGAGATATTTTTCATCTTTCACATCAAAATATTAGTGCAATATTATTAGTAATGAAGCTGTTAACCTTAGATTGGGACTTGAACCCACATGATCAGAACTTGAACCCACCTAAAACCCAGCTTGGAACTTTAACCCACATGACTGGGACTCAAATCCAGCCAAACACCAGAGTACTTGATTTTAAGACCTAATGAAGTTCAGGACCTTGATGTCTCATTGCAGAAATAATTCAGTTCAACAAAGTGGTAGGTAAGAAGTGGATTTATTTAGAGAAAAACATTCTCCACAGAGTGTGAGCCATCACAGAAGGTGAGTCTCACCACCTCGAAATTTGGCTTGGTTAGCTTTTATGGTCTGGGTAATTTCCCAGGCTAATGACTGGGAGAATTATTCCAACTATTTTGAGGAAGGAGTGGAGTTTTCAAGGAACTGGGTCACTGCCCACTTTTTGGTTTTTTGATGGTGCCTTGGAACTGTCATGGCTTCTCTGAGTGGGTCATTTACCTCGCCAGCTGAGGATCAAGGTCTTGTCCAAGTTGACTTGTCTGCCATATTGGGCCCATTTGATTCTAATCAGTTTATATTGTATCCTTGGGCTATGTAATTCTTTCTAAAGTTGTGCCTTGCTGCCTTCCCTCCTGTTTCAGCATTGTATATAAATTTATAAGATCATTTATAAAAACATAAAACTGATATTTATTTAGCATAATTTAATTTAACACAATATAATTTAAAATACAAATGTTGAGAGTTAAATGTCTTGATTTTTTTGTAAAACTTTATGAAAAGTATTTTAAAGAGTGTCTGCCTTTTTCTCATTTTATGAGTTATGATATGGAGAGAGCTTCATTTCTATGTCTTCATGAACTGTGGGGCTTCCCAGGTGGTGCTAGTGGTAAAGAACCCATCTGCCAATGCCGGAGACACAGGAGATGCAGGTTCGATCCCTGAGTTGGGAAGATTCCCTGGAGGAGGTTGTAGCAACCCACTCCTGTATTCTTGCCTGGAGAATGCCCATGGACTGAAGAGCCTGGGGGGCTATGGTCCATAGGACCGCAGAGTTGAGCGTGACTGAAGCGACTTAGTGTGCATGCACGCATGTGAATTGTTACACTTTTTTCTAAGTTTGGATTAGTTTTCCAGTATTGCATTCTTTGTGATTTCAAATTCAGGAATTATCTCTGAGAGTTCCTTTGATGTAAGAAATTTGCCTTGTTACTATCTCTGAGATATTTTATTTTTAGTTACAAACATCTATCTTAACTATTCCTTGGAATCTGGTTGTAAATTTCACAGTGGCAACATTATTTACATTAGTGGCTTAACCAGATAGGTAATATTAATCAAGGTATTCCATCTTCTGAATTCATGAAACCAATCTTTGTTGGTAAAAAATAATAATAATAATAATAATATTCCCAAATTCTCTTTCAATCTCTTTGTAATTCTCATTTTTTTCACTTTTGCAACTGACTTTCATGCTTTGACCAGAATTCGAGCCAAAGAGATGGGAATTTTCTTTGTGGAAGTATTTATTCCAATATAAAAGTACCTACTCCATTTCAACTATGCCTTCTGTTCCTAGTGTAATGTAAACTAAAACATATTGAAGAGTTTACCCTGTTTTAATATTCCTCAGACTTTTTCAATACAGTTCATATCTTAATTTTATGCAGGCCTAAATCAAGTCCTATATTTGCTTTATTGTAGCAAATTTAAAAAACTTACTACAATTAATTTCACTTCTAGAATTGTCAAATTTTGTCTCTGTGCTACACTTCTATCCATGACAGTCAATTTCTTTCTTTGATAATCCATTTCCATAAAATATCTAGAAAGTTCCCAGTAGGAGACAAGGGAGTAATACAATGAAATGCTCTGCTGTCTGTGCATGAACTATATAACAGATGAATAGTGATCATTCTCCAAAAGAATTTGAAGAAGTGACATGATTAGTTACTACAAAGATGGGTATTTGTTATTTACATATTGATTCATGGGCTAAATATTTAACAGGAAAGTGCATGCTTTATGCAATTCTTTATAGCTAATATATTATTTTAAAATAAATTTAATAGTGTTGTTGAGGGACTGGTTTTATTTTATTTAAATATAATTCTGGTATATCATGATCATTCAAAGTTTTGAATGCTATACACAACATATAAGCTTCATAATCTATACAGCATGAAGGCAAGGAAATGATTAAACATAAAATAGTTCATTACATTTTATTACAGGACTATATACAGTGTGTTATCAGAATCCAAGAGAGAAAGCAGTAGCTGGAAATGTCAAAGAAGATAAAAAAAGATGATAGTTAATAAGTACTTTAAATAGCAGGATAGGATCAAACACTTCTATATTCAACTTTAAATATTGTTTAGAGTAATATCAAAGCATGTTTTTATGGATACTTCTAAACATCACACTGTAAATTACTAAGCATTAGATATCTTAGAGATCCCTGGGGAGCAAAAAATTGAGTAGCCAAAGCTTGAAAGAAAAGGACATTGGGTGAGCTCAGTTTTCTTCAGTTCTTGTTCCTTACAGAAATTTACCAATACATAGAGATGGGAGCTGTGAGCCTATGAAGTTGTTTGAAAGAGGTGGTGAGTAGTTATGGCCCTAAAATGAGTTTTCCCACAGTTTTACATGTTTGGGAGAGAATAATTGGGTTCAAGGACAAATCAGTTATGGAACCTCTGGTGTATACCCCAGTCAGGATCCTGGAAATGATATAGTCTTAATGTACTTCTCTAGTAGAAATTAAGCAAATGAACTAACACAGTCAACCATAATACAGCTTTAAACAGTTCTTTCAAAAAAAAAAAGGATTTAAATGATTGCTCATGCTCTAACTGGCAGCCATATTGAACAATCAAATTCATTTTAGGAGAAGGTAATACTAACCAGAGTGTGCATCATTGTGATAAATGTTTTATTCACTATATATTGTATTGGAATAAAATTTGCATGTTGAATGATAAGAACAAATGATTAAAAACCAAGAGAAGAATATGAAGAGATAAACACTGAAATTCAGACACTGAGTTACAATAAATGTGATTAATAAGTACACAAAAGATTTGTGATCCCATGGACTATATAGTCCATGGAATTCTCTAGGCCACAATACTGAAGTGGATATCCTTTCCCTTCTCCAGGGGATCTTCCCAACCCAGGGATTGAACCCAGTTCTCCCACATTGCAGGCAGATTCTTAACCAGCTGAGCCATAGGGAAGCCCAAGAATGGGTAGCCTAGAGTGGATAGCTACCACTAGAGTGGGTAACCTATCCCTTCCCAGCAAATCTTCCTGACCCAGGAATTGAACCAGGGTCTCCTGCATTGCAGGTGGATTATTTATGAACTGAGCTATCAGGGAAGCCCATTTAATTTATAGATAATTTTATTAGAGAGCTACATTCTAGAAACTAATAAGATGGACTTCTAGTTTTAGTGTAGAAATGTGGGAGCTAGGTAGAATGTCACTCCCATCCATAAAACAAGGCAAAAATGGAAAGATGACAAAAAACTCCTCATGAACATATGAAAAAAATTGAGGTCACAGGGCAGATGATCTGACAAAAATGTGGACAGTGACAGAAGTCTTTAGAAAGTGATGGGGACTAAACATGTGTTTACCTGGGGCTTGTGCTGCTTAACACCATATAAGTATATAGAGCAATCAAACTAGAACAACATATAGGTCTACTGGAGACTTAAATGGACTTCCTTTACAGGGTAAAAGCTCTGAAGACCACAGAAGCCTCTGGTGCTCATACCAGCAGAAAACTCCAAATCTTGTATTAAGAAACAGAATTCATTACCTGAAGCCAAACTCTTGAGTAGATTAACAAGCATCTCACACTAAAACCAAAACAAGATGAAAGTTGTACTAGTCTCTCTCTCATATATGCACATATCATGTAATATTTTCCCAGATTTCAAAAATAAAATAAAAAATAAATCAAAAAGTAAGAAAAAAAGCAGAATCTGAAAACACAGGGAAATAACCAGAACAACACTCAAATGGCAAAAATACTAAAACTATCAGAGAGGAAATTCAAAATAATTGTGATATTTATCTTAAAAGTGCTAATGGAATAGGCAAACAACATGCAAACTCTGATTGTTCACTTCAGCAGAGAGATAGAAACTACAAGAATCAAATGTGATTGCTAAAAATGAAACAACCTATTCAAACTAAAATACTGTCTTTGATAGACTCAGTCATTTACCGAGCAAGGAAGGAGTGAACATGAGTTGACAGAGAATGCCAGAATTGAATTCTATGAGAAAATATAGGGTAAAAACAAACAAAACAGAAAAGAATATGCAATAGCTGCTGGCCAAGAGCAAACCATGACATTATGTGTCCTGGAATTTCTGAAGAAGAGAAAGAGTAAATAAGGAAAATGACATATTTGAAGAGATTATATTTGAGAAATAACCAAAATTAATGGCAGACATAATACCACAGATCCAACAGTCTCAAAGTACACCAAGCATGATAAATACAAAAATAAAAACAAAACCAAAGCAAGAAAACTGAAAACAGAACACATTGATGCACATTATATTTTAACTACTGAAAACAAAAAATAAAATCTTGAGAAATAATTTCATATAATCTACAGAAATTTTCCAAACTTAAACCATGAGGCAAGTAGACAATGAAGTGACAGCTTCATTCAGTCTTGAAAAATATGTCCAAACATAATTATATATCCAACAAAAAAGTATCTTTAAAAGAGAAGGAAGTTTGCTTTTATCAAACAAATAAGAGCTTAGGAACTTTGTTCCACCAAGCATATACTACAGGATATGCTTAGGGGAATTTTTAGGTGGAATAAATTTTGCATACATCATAAACTTGGATGTTTGCAAAGAAGTGAAGAGTGACAAAATTGGAAAAAGGAAGGCAAAATGTGATTTCCCATATTTTGATTGCTGCAAAATATGTTTCAATGAGTAAACAATTAATTGTACATCCTGTGTTTATAAGGATATGTTAAAAAAAAATGGCTACAATAATGGCACAAAGAATGGGAAGGAGGAATTTGTAATACACTTTTATAAGGTCTTTACACTACATATAAAGCAGTGTGATAAAATTTAAACATGAACTGTCATGCCTGAAACAGAACTTTAATTCATGTAAAATGTGAAATTGTGAAGATGGAAAATATAATGGTGAAAAAGAATTGTATTTGTATATAGTTATAGGTTCTTTAGGCAAATGCATTCTTACATATTAAGAGGATTTAGTATTGCCTAAATCATGTTACAACTATATATTACTTATTGTATTTGTAGTCTGTCTTCTGTAATTATGTAATATTTAAGAAGCAAATGTTCACTAAGAAAATTGATAAGATAATTAAAGTTTGTACATATCAACTTCAAAATCTAACTATTAAGGAAACAAATGCAGTGATACAAGTTTGTTTTTAAAAAAAAATTTTTATTTTGTTCATCACATAAATAGGGGGAAAAGTGTTTTGCAATGAATGTTGCCAAAATGATGAAGTAAATGGAGTTTATTATTCTCAAGGCTTCCACATTATAGTTGGCCCTCTGATGCATTCAAATGATTTCATGACAGGATTTTCCATTTTCCTTCTCTTAAACTGCTTGAGTTTGCATAGTCACAAAGTAGAGAGAGTGTATGTAGAGTGTATGTATGCACATATGTGTGACTTTGGGGTCATGGAATTAAATAAAGACAACTCCGTCCTTGCAATAAAAATAATACTTCTTCCTTGGGGAAAAAAAGGAGGGGGGGCATATTGACTATTTTTCTTATAATTGCTTTTGTTTTTTGTTCTACTCATTCACAATTTATAACTTTGACTATATTTATTTACAAGCTCTCATTTTCCTGGTATTCCTAAAGAATTGACATTATTTTGTTTGTGTGCTGATCAGAGTTAAAACATGCTAACAACATCATTGAAATTACTTCTATATAAAACTTAATTCCTTAACACATGCAATGAGTACATATTGAGATAACTGTTTCAAAATTTCTATTAACAATAACATATTTTTGATATTATTCTCAGTGAACATTTGATTTCTAAATATCAAATAACTAGATTCTCTTGTGCTTCTGAAGAATATTTTGTTTCCCTTTACAGAAAATTCTTTCAAATGGCAGTTCTGCCAGGATATAGGTTAGAAGATTAATTGAAATACTCAAATCAATGATTTAAAAGTATATGAACTTTCAAAAGAACAGCATGTATACTATCTATGGTGAAACAGATCACCAGCCCAGGTGGGATGCATGAGACAAGTGCTCGGGCCTGGTGCACTGGGAAGACCCAGAGGAATCGGGTGGAGAGGGAGGTGGGAGCGGGGATCGGGATGGGGAATACGTGTAAATCCATGGCTGATTCATATCAATGTATGACAAAACCCACTGAAATGTTGTGAAGTAATTAGCCTCCAACTAATAAAAAATAAATAAATAAATAAATAAATAAAAATTAAAATAAAAGTATATGAACTTAAAGAATAAATAATTGCAGTTATACATGGTAGTTTATAAGTTACTAATGACATAGCTCAACTTAAAACTATTAATAAATGATTATATTTTATTATCTGAGGGCTCTCATCAATTTTTCACAACTTTTAAAATTTAGAATGAGCCTAAATAGCATAAACTTTTAAAAGACTCATTATTTTCAACAAGAGCTGAGTGAATTAAATTAGTTTCCACAGAGTCACTCTCACATTTTCTTTACTCTTATTTTAGGAAAGTCTTTAAAAAGACACAAGTGGAATTTTTTAAATCAAAGCTTTTTTTTTTTTTTTTTAACTTTAGAGAATCTCCAAAATGAGAATTACCGAAGTGTGAGAAGGGCTTTAATCATGGAGCTTTGATTCAGGAGATTTGGGAAGTTTCAAGTCTTAGAAACTGACTTAATTGGTGTTATGCAATTATCAATATCCTCATGCATCTGCAATGTGTACAACTTGATGATTTACAGAGGCAAATCACTGTAGTAGTTTTATACCTTCGAAGTCCAGGAGCTAAAAAACAAGAACTTAAATGTTCCCCTTTAGCAAATGTTAGCCTTAGTATGATAAATAATTTTAAGGCTGTTTTAAACTATTCTCATCTTACTAATGTACATTGTTTGTATACTTGGGATTATGGCTTTTATCATTTGCATTTTTATTATTTACTTAGATAATTTATTACTTTCATTTTTCTTTGTAAAAAGTTTCCTATCCTTGCTATTATTATTTTTAAAACACGAGTTATTCAGTTATATCATCAGAAAGATTTTTTCAAAAAGTAATTATGAAGTTTTGACAAGCAGTGATTACACTTAATACCAGATGACAATGGGAATTTCAGTACCCATCTGGAATCAAGTTCCTTTACATGAGCTTGTTATTGTCAAATAACTTTCAATGTATGTATTATCCAATTAAAAGTAAGAATTTCATAAATACATAAAGACTAATGACTGTATCATTATATAAAGAGTTTATCCCTAGATTCTGCTCAACCAGAATAACCTACAAGACAGTAAACCAGAGATAGCACTTAATTTACAAGCAGTATTGGTTAATACGGGTCATATCTGAAGGAATTATTAACTAATTAATTAAAGGAATCTTTCTCTTAAGCAGAAACATGAAAAAAATGCCAATGATGTGGCTAAAAATCTCTACCAAAACTTCTAAAGTTATAAAAGGGAGGGTTTTGATTTTCTATTCAATAGAAAATGAGAATCACACCTAACTCACCCCTGAAAGGATGCTTTAAAGGCTAAGCATATTCTATTAGATCTCTTCTCAGTCAATATCCTGCAAGAATGTTTCTATTTTTTAAAGAAGAAATTTTGGGAGCTTATCAGCAGTACATTTAACTGAGATTGGCTGCTAATAATCTAGATTGTGACCCATACAACCTTATTTAGCAAAAATAAAAGAGACCATAAACATTTAATTCATGATTTATTAACAAAAACCATGTGTTGCTTAAACTCAGATTCACATTTTCCAAATAAGCTAATGATATTTTCATCTTGTTAATTAAGTAGACTTTGCATTTTATACCTATTAACATTGTAAATCATGTCACTAAACTATCTCAAACTAAAATGTCACAAACTAAAATATTTCACTGATAATAAATAAAACAAATTCACAACCTCTCACTTACTGCATGCACTTTGCATTTTCTCTTTCTTTCTTCCTGCTGTCTTTGTTTCTTTTCTTTCTATCTTTTTGGTTAGTGATTTTGTGTATGTCTTTATCTCACCTTTTAGATCCCATGAGTATCACATTTATAATATTGTATGCAATTCATTTCAGTCTGTTGAACACTTGCCTGACATTATTGGATATTATTTAATATTGAAATGAGAGGCCAGATACATTTTAAAAAATCTGCTGAGGTCTATTTTTATTCTACCTATTTTTATTGGCCACAAGAGACTTTTGAAACAGGAGAAAATGCTGGTGTTAGTATTCAAGCAAGAAAAAGAAGGAAGTGGAGGAAGAGGAGAGGAAAAAGGAGGAAGACAGGGCAGGCAGAGGAAAAGGGCAGGAGAAAGAAAGGAAAATGTTCTGAAATTACTCACTTTAATATGTCAGAATCACCACAGGCTACAAAGTCCCCAAGGTGACCAGACAAACCAGATTTGGACCAAGTTCAAGATACTTGATTAAGTCAATGCTTTTATCACATTTACTGTATAGTTCAAGCTTCCCAAATGGCTCCTGGTTTAAGAATCCTCCTGTCAAGGAAGAAAAGGCAGGTGACACAGGTTTGGTCTCTGAGTTGGGACGATCTCTTCAGTATTCTTGCCTGGGTAATCCCATGGACAGAGGAGCCTGCTGGGCTACAACACAGAGTCACAAAGAGTTGGACACGATTGAGTAAGCACACACATTCAGTAATTTACTTTTTAAGAAGAATAAAAAAAACCTACTAATTGCAGATAATTGTCCTTTAATATTCCATAACACTAAATTATGAATAGGTTGGAATTCTTTCCCAGAAGGGAAGATAATCCCTAATATTTAATATTAATATGTAGTCACATCATTTTTATAGTTTTATGATTGCTAGGAGTAGGCACAATAGAAAGTTTGTAATAAAGTTGCTTAAATAAAAGTGTTATACTTTCAGGTCTGTCAATTAAATTGGCTCAAACTGTTTCAGCTTGTTAGGCCAAGTGTTCAAAAGGACTATTCTAAAAAAAAAAAAAAAAAAAAAAGGATTATTCTGTGAAGATCTCAACCACTCAACAAACGAAATAAGATAGAGAATCTTTGGGCTTTGATTATCTACTTTTTTTTTTTCTTGTAGGAAAGAAGCCTTCTATGAAACATATAAAAATAGTTATCCACTGGCTATTTTTTATCATTGTAATGATCATCTTTGGGTATATTATATTTTCATTTATTCTATTTTTTTTGTGTACTCAAAAACAGTAGCAGTGTCCCTTTTGGATCAACCAGTAAAAGCCTGCCATGCGGGAGACCTGGGTTCGATCCCTGGGTTGGGAAGATCCCCTGGAGAAGGGAAAGGCTACCAACTCCAGTATTCTGGCCTGGAGAATTCCATGGACAGTATAGTCCATGTAATTGCAAAGAGTCAAATATGACTGAATGACTTTCACTACACAAAGCCAATAGGAGATACATGAGAGCAGAGTACTTTCTTTTTCTTCCTGATGTATACTCTAAACCTAGAACATAGTCTGGCCCATAAAATTGTTTACCAAATATTTATTCAGTGAATTAAAGATAGATATAATGGTTACTTACCAAACCATAAAAACTGACAAGTTGAAGAAACTTAGTTTAGAGATTGAATGAAGTTTTGCAGAGGAAATATTCTAATGGGTTTCAGATCAGGAATAATTCCCATAGGATCCTAATTTGCAAATGGTATATAGTTTCATTTTTACCAACAGTGACAGTTCCATGAAACATATGACTCAATGATCTAAATTCTCTCCAGAAAAAAAAAAGTGTATGATAATTTCTTAAACCTTGACTTCTTGTTTGGTAATCTTCCTTCTAAATTTCAATATCATCTGTTATCAGAGAATATGAATTTTAGACAGTAAGTAGTCTCATATTCATGAAGTCATCTACTAATATAATCTAAATCCAAGACAAGTAAAAGTGGTTTCAAAATTGATACCAGTTTCATAAACATGAACCTGACCAACTTCAAAGTGTGCAGGTATTTCATTAATGGTAATGAAATACACATTAAAAAAAATTTGCTTCCAAATTGATATTTTTTTCTGTTCATTGAAATTTTCCCATAGGCTTGTCACTAACTCTTACTAAAGATTAAAATATTTAATATGGCTGATAAAACCCTGCTGCTGCTACTGCTGCTAAGTCGCTTCAGTTGTGTCCGACTCTTAGCAACCCCATGGACTGCATGCAGCTTACCAGGCTCCTCCGTCCATGGGATTTTCCAGGCAAGAGTACTGGAGTGGGGTGCCATTGCCTTCTCTGTGATAAAACCCTACATAGTCTATAATCTAGTGGTATTTGCAAATCTTCTCACATCTTTATCCTTCTTGCTTCCTAGGCTCTAAATACTGAATTAGAGTGCCCAAATAATAATCCCTGATGATACAGGATCTTTGGATTTGATATTCTTTTTGCCAAGGGTTGTTTTTACACTTATTTTTTATTTAACTCATCCTTTCAAATTTAAAACACTTATAAACTAAGATGTCTTCCCTTTAAATTGTTTATTAAAATTGTATATGTATATATATATATACTCCCAGGTGGCACTGGTAGCATAGAACCTGCCTACCAATGCAGGAGACTTAAGAGACTAGCGGGTCAGTTTCTGGGCCAGGAAGATCCCCTGGAGAAGGGAATGGCAATCCAGATCAGTATTCTTGCCTGGAGTATCCCATGTATAGAAGATCATCGCAGGCTACAGTCCACAGGTTTGCAAAGAGCTGGACACAACTGAAGAAACAGCATGAAAGCACACACATATTTACTTTTAACTATATATGTGTACATCACAAACTAACCTGCTTAATAATATTCTATTGAATATTCTGCATTATTTTGGCACAAAATTAGATGCAAAAAATATAATGACGGCAGAAAAAGCTTGATAACTGCCTTCCTGGTAGTTATGTAGCAGGATCAACCAATATTTTTCCAACTTTTCATTTATGAAACTTTTGTTGGGAAGATTGCAGATTGTTGCTCTATGGAGTATAGCTGTGTTGTGGATTCCTGTATAAAGGAAACTCTCCATAAATGAAGTAATGGATTAAGAAATTTATAAATTTATAATACTGTATGTTTTAATGATTGCTATGGGTTAAGCATGGAAACACAGAGTGTAATTCTACAAAATATTCTGTTATGAAAAGTTAAGATTTATAGTCTTAGTTTTGCTTCTGTTATAGTTTTAAGTAATTTTCTCTGTTCAAGTCAATGAATCATTCTGTACCTAAGTAAGTTGGGATTAATTATAATGCTCACTTAATAAGACTTATTTTCAGTAATTTTACAAATTTATGTTGAACATCTATTACATGTTAGACATTGTACCTAGAAGCTAAAAAAAGAGAGACAAAAATCTTGGCATTTATGGAGGTTTCATTATTGTTGTTGTAGCAAATATATTTTTTAAAATAAATATGTTAACTTCTATTTTTTTTTTTTTTTTGCTCAGCTCCATTTTTTTCATTCATATTTATGTACTACACATTTTTGTCACTGCCACAATGAAAACAAACAAAAGAAACATCACTCTTAGAGGAGTAGGGAAGTCCTGCAGGGGAGCTTTCTCACTCACACTACTCTGGCACCCTGCATAATAAGAGAGAGGAATGAAGATAAGAATGGTGTTTTTCTACTGGTACAATGCAGGACATTAATCACATGGGAATTTTATCTCCTGTTAAAGAAAAAGATGGATTTACAGCTTAGCTATTTCAAATCCCAAAAGATGATGCTGTTAAAGTGCTGCATTCAATATGCTGGCAAATTTGGAAAGCTCAGCAGTGGTCACAGGACAGGAAAGGGTCAGTTTTCATTACAATCCCAAAGAGATGCAATGCCAAAGAATGTTCAAACTATGGCAAAATTGCACTCATTTCACATGTGAGCAAAACAATGCTTAAAATTATCTTGGCTAGAAATCAACAGTTCATGAATCAAGAACTTCCAGATATTCAAGGTAGATTTTAAAAAGACAGAGGAACCAGATATCAAACCGACACATCTGTTGGATCACAGAAAAAGCAAGAGAATTCCAGAAAAACATCTCCTTATGCTTCACTGACTATGCTAAAGCCTTTAACTGTGTGGATTACAACAAACTGTGGAAAATTCTTCAAGAATACCAGACCACCTTACCTGCCTCCTGAGAAATCTGTATGCAAGTCAAGAAGCAACAGTTAGAACTAGACATGGAATAACGGGCTAGTTCTAAATTGGGAAAATAGTATGCCAAGGCTGTATATTTTCATTCTGCTTGACTTACATTCAGAGTGCATAATGCAAAATATTGAGCTGGATGAAACACAAACTGGAATCAAGATTCCTGGGTGAAATGTCAATAACCTCAGATATGCAGATGACACCATCATTATGGCAGAAAGAAAGGAGGAACTAAAGAGCCTCTTGATGAAAGTGAAAGAGGAGAGTGAAAAAGCTGGCTTAAAAATCAATATTCAAAAAATGAAGATCATGGCATCTGGTCCCATCACTTCATGGCAAATAGATGGAGAAACACTGGAAATAGTGATAAGCTTTACTTTCTTGACCTCCAAAATCACAGCAGATGGTGACTGCTGCCCCCAAATTAAAAGATGGTTACTCCTTGGAAGAAAAGTTATGACCAACCTAGACAGCATATTAAAAAGCAGAGACAATACTTTGCTGACAAAGGTCCATGTAGTCAAGGCTATGGTTTTTTAAGCAGTCATGTATGGACGTGAGAGTTGGACCATAAGGAAAGCGGAGCACTAAAGAATTGATATTTTCAAACTGTTGTGTTGGAGAAGTCTCTTGAGAATCACTTGGCCTGCAAGCAGATCAAACCAGTCCATCCTAAAGGAAATCAGTCCTCAATATTCGTTAGAGGGAGTGATGCTGAAGCTGAAGCTCCAATAATTTGCCCACCTGATGTGAAAGGCTGACACATTGGGAAAGACCCTGATGCTGGGAAAGATTGAAGGCAGGAGGAGAGTTCAGTTCAGTCGCTCAGTCGTGTCCAACTCTTTGCACACCCAATGAATCGGAGCATGCCAGGCCTCCCTGCCCATCGCCAACTCCCAGAGTCTACTCAAACCCATGTCCATAGAGTTGGTGTTGCCATCCAGCCATCTCATCCTCTGTCGTCCCCTTCTCCTCCTTCCCCCAGTCCCTCATAGAATCAGGGTCTTTTCCAATGAGTCAACTCTTCGCATGAGGTGGCCAAAGAATTGGAGTTTCAGCTTCAGCATCAGTCCTTCCAAAGAACACCCAGGACTGATCTCCTTTAGGATGGACTGGTTGGATCTCCTTGCAGTCTAAGGGACTCTCAAGAGTCTTCTCCAACACCACAGTTCAAAAGAATCAATTCTTCTGCGCTCAGCTTTCTTCACAGTCCAACTCTCACATCCATACATGACCACTGGAAAAAACATAGCCTTGACCAGACAGACCTTAGTTGGCAAAGTAATGTCTCTACTTTTAAATATGCTATCTAGGTTGGTCATAACTTTCCTTCCAAGGAGTAAGCGTCTTTTAATTTCATGGCTGCAATCACCATCTGCAGTGATTTTGGAGTCCCCCAAAATAAAGTCTGACACTGCTTCCACTGTTTCCCCATCTATTTCCCATGAAGTGATGTGACCAGATGCCATGATCTTAGTTTTCTGAATGTTAAGCTTTAAACCAACTTTTTTCACTCTCCACTTTCACTTTCATCAAGAGGCTTTTTAGTTCCTCTTCACTTTCTGCCATGAGGGTGGTGTTATCTGCATATCTGAGGTTATTGATATTTCTCCTGGCAATCTTGATTCGACCTTGTGCTTCTTCCAGCCCAGCGTTTCTCATGATGTACTCTGCATATAAGTTAAATAAGCAGGGTGACAATATATAACCTTGACTTACTTCTTTTCCTAATTTGGAACCAGTCTGTCATTCTATGTCCCGTTCTAACTGTTGCTTCCTGACCTGCATACAGGTTTCTCAAGAGGCAGGTCAGGTGGTCTGGTATTCCCATCTCTTTCAGAATTTTCCACAGCTTATTGTGATCCACACAATCAAAGGTTTTGGCATAGTCAATAAAGCAGAAATAGATGCTTTTCTGGAACTCTCTTGCTTTTTCAGTGATCCAGCGGATGTTGGTAATTTGATCTCTGGTTCCTCTGTCTTTTTTAAAACCAGCTTGAACATCTGGAAGTTCACGGTTCACATATTGCTGAATCCTGGCTTGGAGAATTTTGAGTATTACTTTACTAGTGTGTGAGATGAGTGCAATTATTTGGTAGTTTGAGCATTCCTTGGGATTAGCTTTCTTAGGGATTGGAATGAAAACTGTCCTTTTCCACTCCTGTGGCCACTACAGAGTTTTCCAAATTTGCTGGCATATTAAGTGCAGCACTTTCACAGCATCATCTTTCAGGATTTGAAATAGCTCAACTGGAATTCCATCACCTCCACTAGCTTTGTCCATAGTGATACTTTCCAAGGCCCACTTTACTTCACATTCCTGGATGTCTGGCTCTAGGTGAGTGATCACACCATTATGATTATCTGGGTCATGAAGATCTTTTTTTTGTACAATTCTTCTGTGTATTCTTGCCACCTCTTCTTAATATCTTCTGCTTCTGTTAGGTCCATACCATTTCTGTCCTTTATCGAACCCATCTTTTCATGAAATGTTCCCTTGGTATCTCTAATTTTCTTGAAGAGATCTCTAGTCTTTCCTGTTCTGTTGTTTTCCTCTGTTTCTTTGCGTTGATCACTGAGGAAGGCTTTCTTATCTCTCCTTGCTATTCTTTGGAACTTTGCATTCAAATAGGAATATCTTTCCTTTTCTCCCTTGCTTTTTACTCCTCTTCTTTTCACAGCTATTTGTAAGGCCTCCTCAGACAACCATTTTGCCTTTTTGCATTTCTTTTCCATGGGGATGGTCTTGATTTCTGTCTGCTGTACAATGTCACGAACATCCGTCCATAGTTCATCAGGCTCCCTGTCTATCAGATCTAGTCCCTTAAATCTATCTCTCACTTCAGCTGCATAGTCAGAAGGGATTTGATTTAGGTCATACCTGAATGGCCTAGTGGTTTTCCCTACTTTCTTCAGTTTAAGTCTGAATTTGGCAATAAGGAGTTCATGATCTGAGCCACAGTCAGCTCCCAGCCTTGTTTTTGCTGACTGTTTTTGGCAGGAGGAGAAGGGGATACCAAATAATGACATAGTTGGATGGCATCACTGACTTGATGGACATGAGTTTGAACAAACTCTGAAAGTTGGTAATGGACAGGAAAACATGGCATGCTGCAGTCCATGGGGTCGCTAAATGTTGGACACGAGTGAGCAACAGAACTGAAAGAAAAAAAAAAAAGTAGGAAGTTTCCCTTTGCTACAGAAACAACACTCTAAGCACCACTTCAGCAATGAGAAAACATCATAGCCTTGCACTCCTGTCCTTCTCCAGTGATGTTATATCAAAAAATCAAGCAAACAAACAAACAAACAAACAAAAACCCTCCCATTTTTAGTGTATAGAAGTGAAAAGAAAATATTCTGTGTTAATTTTGCATCCTGCAACTTTACTAAATTCGTTGAGTTCTAGCAGTTTTCTGGTAGCATTTTTAGGTGTTTCTATGTAAAGTTTCATGTCGTCTACAAACAGTGACAATTTCAGCTCTTCTTTTCCAATTTGGATTTCATTTATTTATTTTTCTTCACTAATTGCTGCAGTGAGGAATTCCAAAACTAGGTTAAAAAAAGCATGGCAAATGTGTCCATCTTTGTCTTATCCCTGATCTTAGAAGAAATGTTTTCAGTTTTTCATTGTTCCGAATGATGTTTGCTGTGGATTTGTTATATATGGCTTTTATTATATTGTGACATGTTCCCTCAATGCCAACTTTCGGAAGGTTTTTATCATAAATATGTGTTGACTTTTGTCAATTTTTTTTTTCTGCATTCTAATGATCATATGTTTCTTTTTTTTTTTTTTTCTTGAGCTTGTTAATATGGTGTATCACATTGACTAATTTGTGTATATTGAAGAATTTTGGCACCCCTTGGGGGATAAATCCCACTTGATCATGGTGCATTTAAATGTGCTGTTGAATTCAAATTGCTAATATTTTGGTGAGGATCTTTTTTTTTTTTTTTTTTTTGGTGAGGATTTTTGTATCTGTGTTCATCAGTGATACTGGTCTGTAGTTTTCTTCTAGTGTGTGTAATATTTTTATCTGCTTCAGGTATCAGGGTGTTGGGGGCCTTGCAGAATGAGCTTGGAAGTGTTCTTGTCTCTGCAATATTTTGAAAACACAAAAGGCCTGGAATAGTCAAAGCAACCTTGCAAAAGAAAAAGAGAGTTAGCAGAATCAGTCTTCCTGACTTTATACTACAAAATTACAGGAATCAAAATGGTATGATAGTGGCAGAAAAACAGAAATATAGATCAACAAAATACGATAGAAAGTCCAGGGGTAAACCCACACATCTATGGTCACCCAATCTATGAAAAAGGAGGCAAGAATATACAATGTAGAAAAGATGGTCTCTTCTATAAGTGTTGCTAAGGAAACTGCATAGCATTTATGTGTAAAAGAATAAAAGTAAAACATTTTCTAACACTATACACAAAGATAAACTCAACATAGATTAAAGGGCTGAGTGACTGACAAAAAGTTAATCTACAAAATATACAAACAGATCATCCAGCTCAATTAAAAAACAATGACAACAACAAAATAACCCATCCAATAAAAGAACAGACAAAAGATCTAAAGAGACATTTTTCCAAAGAAAACATGCAGATGACCAGAGGCACACAAAACATGCTCAAAATCACTAATTATTAGAGAAATGCAAATCAAAACTAAAATGAGGTTTAACCCTACACTGATTATATTGATCATTATCAAAAAGTCTAAATGCTGGAGAGGATGTAGATAAAAGGGAACCCTCCTACACTGTTGGTAGAAATGTACAGTTGGTACAGTCACTTTGGAGAACAGTATGAAGTTCCCTTAAAAGACTAAAAATAGAGCTACCATATGATACAACAATTCCACTCCTCTGCATATATCTAGAGAAAATTAAAGTTCAAGAAGATATATGCACCCCAGTGTTCACTGTAGCACTATTTACAATAGCAATAACATGGAAGCAACTTATATGGTCATTTACAGATGAATTGATAAACACATATGGTACATATATAAAATGGAAAATTACTCAGCCAGGAAAAATGAAATAATGACATTTGTAGCAACATGGATAAGTCAGCTATTTTGTTCAAAAGAGAGAAAACATGATTCTTGATCACATTTAAAAATGCTGTTGAAAAATGGGAACCTTCATAATTAAAACACCTTTAAGAAATCCAAAAGTAGGATAGATTCCACTTGTATCTTGAAGAAGATGTTTGGTCTTTCTAGAAAAAAAAAAATGGGTAAACTTTTAGATAATTTCGAATTATAATGGCCATTCGGGGAAAACTTGTTTTGTATAAATCCACCTTAAAATGTGCACTTAAGAAGATTCCAAACCTCTAGTAGACAAGGGATGCATTATTTGATTGGTACACAAAACTTCTTAAAAAAAAAAATTCAAAACAAACCAAATTCTAAAAGGGTTATTACAGCATGTCAATCAAAAAAAAAAAAAATTGAAATCTTTGTGAATCTATTTATCTGACTTTTGTACCTGAGATATGGCTAAAATTTTTTAAAGCAAAAACCATAAAATCTTGATATCTCTCTGTACTATATATGTCTATGTGCCCATGACACTTGTCTAACTCTAGATGATATGTCAAATTAATTTATAAAGAGCTCTATTTATTTTTAAATAAATAGCTCTATTTAAATGGCTTAAAGAATAATTAAATGTATATATAAATCTTGTATATGCTTAGACATAACCCAGTGTAAGTCAAAAACTAACCTAAATGTTTTTCAAGTTCACACAATCTGAGATAATCTTTGTTAAATCAAAACTAATTAAATTTATTGATTTAATGAAAATAGGAATGTTTTTGGAGTTATCAATATTTAATGTTTGGCAAACAGAACTTTTTGTACCTGGGTTTACTGATCAAATGAGTGCATGCTATTCCTTTTTATTTAGTTAGTTCTTTGCTTTTGGCTGTGCTGGGTCTTCATTGCTGCACAGGCTTTTCTCTAGCTGTGGATGGCGGAGGCTACTGTCTAGCTGTGGTGCTTGGGCTTCTTGTGGTGACCCCGTCTTGTTGTGGAGCAGAGGTTTCAGGGCATGCAGGCTTCAGTTGTTACAGCACATAAGCTCAGTTGTTGTGACTCCCAGGCTCTAGAGCACTGGTTCAATAGTTGTGGCACATGGACTTACTTGCTGCTTGGTTTGTGGGACCTTCCCAGATCAGGACAGAACCAGCGTCTTCAGCACTGGTAGGTGGATTTTTTACCACTGAGCCACCGGGGAAATCCCATGCCATTTCTATTAAGGAATTTGTCAGTAAGAAAAACAACTTAAAATGATTTTTATCTGTTTAATGTCTAATCCAAGCATAACCACTAAAATCAAATGTTTCAAATTAATGTAAACAAGATAGAAGATTTTTCTAAGTTAAACTAAATATTGAATAATCATTGACTATCAAAAAAGTATCCAATAAGATAAACATAATTGCTAAACATGCTTATCTACTTTTAGCTTTTTAATTTTTTCAGAGATGAAGATACTCAGATCTATTAATAAATATATTTATGCTGCATTAAAAATGAATTTGGAAAAAGAAATGGCAACCAAATCTAGTATTCTAGCCTGAGAAATTCAGTGGACAGAAGAGTCTGTCAGGCTATAGTCCATGGAGTTGGAAAAGAGTCAGACACAACTTAGTAACTAAAACAATGACAACAACAACAGTAAAAATGTATTATGAGAAAAAATACACTTCTGAAAATGTTAATGTATTTGTGTTTGCTAATTTACTGCAGGATTCTAATATATGTTAGTTTACAATGGTCTGCTTCTTTATTTTCACCAGAAAGCAAAGGCTATAAACAGTTTAAAAGGCTGTAAAAAGAGCTGAGAATGGCAAATGAATCAAAGAGAAAATGTCAAGATATTTAAAGCAATAAGCATAAATGGACTCTGCACAAAATGTGTGCATTGATGCTGAGACAAGGCAGACAAAGCAGCAAGTGCCCCTTTGAAAGTTAAGAAGCAGTGGGACTCCAGTGAGATATTTCTCCTACTCTGGGAGAATTTGCTGCAATTTATTCTTTTTCAAACTGTGGTCACAGACCGTTGGTGGCTTAAGGTTAACATTTATCTAAATTAAGAAACACATATACTCTATATGTTACATATATAAGTGGATAACACGCTCCTTCACTTTTATTTATAATTCATAGATAAATTCACTATATATGTATTTATTATCCATATATAAATAAAAAAGGAATAATTTTATACAGTGCAAAATAGAATTCTTGCATGACATATCCTGAAAACAGGGAAAATGTGTCATTTTTTAAACTTTATTTCAGTTACTGATTTGGGTTTATACACATGGGTGTGTGTTGGGTCATAATATACACTATATTTCTTAGTTTGAATGGTTGAAATATACGGTTCTAATATCACAGAAAATTGAGCAACTAAAGTGTATATGCAAGCAGCCAGATGAAAAGTACAATATAAGAGCAACCACATATTCTATCCTGCACATACACAATGTTAACTCCTCAAGGTCAGGGAGTAGTAATTTTTTGATAGGCTCATACTAGTTTGCCTTGTCTTTCCAGATTTGCAGCCAGGCAGCAAACTTTGTTAAAAACAACTTCTCCCATTTCTTTTAACTACTTGCAAAGCTGGGAATTCTTGTGGTGTTCTCCCAATATTCATAGCTCTGCCATCAATGTTAAAGTTGTTGCACTGTGTTTCATATTTTTATTCTGCCTACTCTACTTAGAGCAGCCATCCTCAGCAGCAATGTGGGGATCCTGCTGCTCTGCTGTCCCGTCAGTCAGAGTCCAGCAGAACAATTTCAGGATGTACCTGTACATACTAGTAAACCTTTACAGTGATTTTCAAATAGTGGATGATCCATTTAAACTATATTATATGGGATAAGTTTAAATTTAACTAACATAGTGCATAGGCAGTTATATATCTTATAACAGTAAGTCCATAATTTTTTGTAATTACTGTCAAGCATCATTTCTTTTCTGCATAAGCTATGCACATTTTTTGAAATTGAGAAAATAACATTTGAAGTAATAAAGTTGGAATTGTAGCAAAAAAAAAAAAAAAGACAAACTTTTAAAAATTACAGATTCTATAGAAGTTCATGGCCAAGATTGATTTTGAAAAGAACTGTTCTCTTTACAAAACTATTAGAAATGAAAAAAAAAAAAACTATTAGAAATGATGTACAACAATGACTATATGTGAAAGATCAACCTTGAGTTTTCAATAAAAAAAGTATGAAGAATGGTGATGCATTTTTGGTAAGGGAGAAAAAAAATAGTAGTTTTGTGCTTGTTGACTTAAGAAATGTTCACAACCTAAAAGTTGAGAGTTATGTTTTATTTGGTGGGAAGTTTTAGGACTTTAAGCCTAGGAGACAGCATCTCAAGTAACCCTGAGAGAACTGCTTCAAGAAGGTGAGGGAGGAGCCAGGTTATAAATTTTTCAACAAAGGGTAGGTAGTCTGAGCATCAAAAGATTATTGCTAATTGAAGGAAGCCAGATATCCCCAATTAAGAAATACAGTGCTTTTCTATATATGGGAAGATGCAAGAGTCTGGACTCACTGAAATCATTCCTTTGATATGCACATCAGCTATCTAGAGCCAGTATCCTGTGTTCTTATCCTGCAATTCCTTTCCTCGAGGTTCACCAAAGGGAGGGGCTACAGTTTGTGGCTTCTAGATGTCAGGTATTCCCCTCCCTGAGTTCTCTCAGAGGTCACTGTAGAGTCCTACACCAAGGTAACAGGTGTAGAGCCCGGGGCTAAGGTACTAAGGACAAAAATCTCTGGAACTGACCAAGCCTCATCAAAAGGGTTTCCATGAACCTCCAGATCTAAGTGGGCCAGTTCTCTGATCCCATATTAGGTAAAGTACCCACTCTATAGCATCCTAATAAATCATCTAATGCCATCATTCCAGTAGGAATTTTCTCTGTCTTGAGACTATAAAAATTGGCCTCTAGCTGGCAAAAGGAGTCTGTTCTTCCATGAGCTGGCTTGCTGTTCTAACAGTGTCTCCCACTCTAATAAACTTTATCTTCCTCTCATTCTACCTCATGCCTGGAAATTCTTTTCCATCCCATGCACAAACCACAATACTTACCAGCTTACATTGGAGGGCGGCAATAACTGATGATTGTGACATCCTTGTTTACCGATATGACAGGAAATACTCCATGTCTCATCCTAAAATAAAATAATTTTCCTGAATAAAGAAGACAAAAGCAAATGTATACAGAAAATTATAGAAGGTTTGTGGGAAAATAATATTGAAAAAGGAATTTTATGTGTGGTCAAGCAGGCTAAATTTGGAATGGATTTCATTAAATTTGAAGAGATAAATACACTTTAATAACAAATGTATACTGGAGTAAAATTATATTTTGATTTTTCTCTGTGTTAATGAACAAAGTTTCTTGGCTGTTAATCTATTTTTCCTTAAAAAATATATTCATTTTGTCTTTACCAGTTCTTCGATTACTCAGAAAATCTGTCTTCTCAATATTAAAAGACCTAAGCTTTCTTCAGCTATGTATTTGCCTTTGAAGTATTTTTGTCACTGTGGTTAAATGAATAACTAAGCACAATTTTATAATGACATGTTTACCTATTTAGTCAAATGCCCAAAACTTTTGATATTTTGAAAAATTTCCCCCAAGTCAAATTCTAAATAAGTTTTTTTTTTTGTTTGTTTGTTTTTTTAACTTTGAGCAAAATTTGTGATTTTTCTGGAGGGCCCTGAAGCATCTCAAAGCATCGATTTTATTTCCTTATGAACAGGGAGATAGTAAGCTAAGTAAGCTTATTTAATGTGTTAAATTACATCAGAAAAAACTGCCAAATAAAAAGTAATACAAAACATTCTTTATATTACATCTCTGTCATTGTTGTTCGGTCACCTAGTTGTGTCCAACTCTTTGTGGCCTCATGGGCTGCAGCAGGCCAGGCCTCCCTGTGCCTTGCCCTGGAGCTTGCCCAAGGTCACGGTTATTGCACTGGTGATGAAGTCTAGCCATCTCATCCTCTGACGCCGTCTTCTCCTTCTGCCCTTAATATAAACCTGGAGTAGCAGGCAAGTTTGGGTTTGGAGAACAGAATGAAATAAGGCAAAGGCTAACTGAATTCTGCAAAGATAATGCACTAGTCATACCAAACGCTCTTTTTCAACAGCACAAGACATGACTTTACACATGGACATCACTGGATGATCAGTGTCAAAATCAAATTGACTGTATTCTTCATAGCCAAAGATGGAGAAACTGTGTACAGTCAGCAAAAACAAGACCTGGAGCTGACCGTGGCTCAGATAGATCATCAGCTTCTCATAGCAAAATTCAGGCTTAAACTAAAGAAAACTGTGGAAAACACTAGGCTAGCCAGATACGACTTAAATGAAATCCCATGTGAATTCACAATCTATCTCTGAATAGATTTGAAGGACTAGATCTAGTTAACATTGTGCCTGAAGAAGTTTGGACAGAGGTCCATAATACTGTACAGGAGGCAGTGAACAAAACCATCAAAAGAAAAAGGAGAGCCAGAAGGCAAAGTAGTTATCTGAGGAGGCTTTACAAATAGTAGAAGAATGAAGAGAAGCAAAAAGCAAGGGAAAGCATTCTAGAGTGCAAAGTCAAGTGGGTCTCAAGAAGCACTACTATTAATAAAGCTAGTGGATGTGATGCAATTCCAGGAGAACTATTCAAATCCCCAAAGGAGGATGCCATCAAGGTTTTTCATTCATTATGTCAGCAAATCTGGAAGACCCAGCTGTGGCCACAGGACTGGACAAGATCAATCCTCATTACAATTCCCAAGAAAAGTAGTGCTAACCATTGAATGATTGCACTCTTCTCCCATTCTAGTAAGGTTGTGCTTAAAATTTTGCATACCAGGCTTCAGCATTATGCAAATCAAGAACTTCCAGATGCCCAAGCTGGGTTAAGAAAAGGAAGAGAAACTAGAGATCAAATTGCCAACATTTGCTGAATTATAGAGAAAGCAAAGTGATTTCAGAAAAACATCTATCTCTGTTTCACTGACTAAGCTAAAGCCTTTGTGTGGATCATGACAAACTGTGGAAAGCTCTTAGAGAGATGGGAAAACCAGGTCATCTTACTGTCTCCTGAGAAACTTGTATGCAGGTCAAAGAACAACAGTTAGAACCCTGTAGGGAGCAAGTGATTGGTTCAAGATGAAGAAAGGAACATGACAGAGCTGTCTGCTGCCACCCTGTTTGTTTAATCTATACCCTGAGCACATAATAAGAAATACTGTGCTGGATGAGTTACAAGCTGGAATCAAGATAAGTGGGAGAAACATCAACAACCTCAGACATGCAGCTGATACCACTCTAATGGCAGAAAGTGAAGAGGAACTAAAGAGTCTCTTGATGAAGGTGAAGGAAGTGTGTGAAAGAGCCAATTTAAGACTAAGTACTAAAAACAAAACAACAACAACAAAAGGACTAAGATAATGGCATCAGGCCCCATTGCTATTGCATGTCTGTAGTGTTTCTTAAATTATATGGCATTCTTGGAAATCTAATCTGTCCTCATATATTATCTTTCATTATGGCTTTCCTGGTGGCTCAGATGATAAAGAATCTGCCTGCATTGTGGGACACCAGGGTTCAATCACTAGGTCAGGAAGATCTCATCCAGAAGGGAAGGGCACCCTCTCCAGTATTTTGGCTTGAAGAATTACATGGACAGAGGATCCTGGTGAGCTACAGTCCATGGGGTCACAAAGAGTTGGACATGACTGCGTGACTAACACACCACACTATTATTACTCATGATTCCAATTGTTATCTTAAAATGTTGCATGTCATGGGAATAACCAAGTTTGCTTGTCAATTGCATGATAATGAACTCTTATCAAATCTTTAAACTTGGCTTTGTCATTCATAGAAGAGAACTCTTTTACTCTGAGGCCCTGCAAAAATTTTCCTAGAAAAGTGTCTCATCTTCAGAGAGATTCATGGAAAGAACTCTGACATGTACTCTGGAATACAGCATTCTTATTACTTTAAGATCATAACAGAATTAAGTATAACTTTTTTCAAAAACTTTAACAGAAAACTGATAGATTCATAAAGTTGCTAACTGAAAGTCAAGATGAAAAATATTAATTATAGGGGAATAAATGTACTGATGAAGATAATTTTGTAACTTATTTTATTACAGAGTCTGTATTGTTTTGCTTTTCCAGATTTTAGGAGAATATTTTTTTTCCCCTTAAAGCTATAAGCAATATGGTAAGATATACTTTTGTAATCAAAGTTGAAACATTTGCTTCTTCTCCCTACCTGATCCCTCCAATTCAAAAGCTTTCAATATGTATTTCTATTTTTATGGCAATATAGTTATTTGCACAGATTCAATGAGTCATCACTACTTGTAACAAAAACAGCTGGAAATATTAGATATATTATCAAGGCTTTGACTGGATAGTCATACTCAAGAGAAATATGGATAGTGAGATATGATCAAAAAGCTTTAGAAACTGCTTAGAAAGATTAGCCTAGGACCTTGTTTACAAGTTTCCAGCAAAATAATCTGGAACTTATACAGTTAATCACTATTCTTGCTGTGTTTATGCATAAAATCAGGTCAAAATTAATATAAGCAAATTATTTTACTATGATCATCTTTCACAAAAAAATAGATAATTACAGAGGACAAAATTGTGTTTCACGTTTGTAGATGTTAAAGTCTGGTCATGTTAATTATCTTTAAGTATTTATTATATACCTGTAAGAGAAACTGGTATCTAAACTTTTCTATTTCACTCAAATATATGACTACAATTTCCAAAGTAACATTTGCAATTTTCCAAATAACGTTTACAATTTCCCCCACCCTTCTGATTTGGAATCAATAAGAACAAAGATTGTCTTTAACTGTCCTTGTAAGGAACAATACCAGACCCTCCTTATTATCCAGATGGCAGCCAAATTTCAGAGAATGGAGATGGGTGCATATCTCAGAGCTAAAGAAGACTCCATCTGATGTCTTGTCCTATATGAGCCCTAGAGACTCCAGAATCAAATTGACCAGGAATTGAAGCAGACAACAGCTGAAGGAAATATGTCCAATGTGGCCTGATCACACCTGTATACTCTATTCCTGCTGCTACTTCTTACCTGACCCTTTCCTTCCTTTTCTTGGAAAGACAATACATTTTAAAATTTATCACAGTAGGGAGAAACTTATCTAACTGTTGAATTTTTCACCAAAAACTGCAATCCATTTATGATAATGATGATGCTTGAGTTCATCATGTAAGAGCTTTTTTTCACTTATCCCACGTGCTGCTGCTAATTTCACTCAGCATTCCCTTGATGCCAGATCCAAAATAAAACTTTTGAAGCTTATCATTTGTTGACCCCATTAAGCCTCCATGGTCACCTTAAATGAAAACATACAGGAGGCATACATGACTCTGAATTTACCTCCATAAGGAGAAGCTTTCTCCTTTATATTGGATTAAATGCCAATGAAAACATTTTCAGAAATCCCTCTCTAAGGTTGGGATAATAGCTGATTCCATAGTCAAAGCAATAGCAACCTAGAGGTGATCAATTGGCTCATAGGCTAAAGTTGTTGCTCACTCACTCTGTCATATCCAATGCTTTGCAAACAACATATCAGGCTTCCCTGTCCTTCACGATCTCCCAGAGTTGTTCAAACTCATGTCCATTGAATTCATGATGCCATCCAACAGTTTTATCCTCTTCTTAACGTTAAGTCTTATCCTTATCTCTCTTCAGGAGAAGCTACTCACTTCTCCTGACAGTCTTTCCCAGCATCACATCAGGTGGCCAGAGTATTGGTGCTTAAGCATCCATCCTTTCAATGAATATTCAGGGTTGATTTCCTTTAGGATAGACTGGTTTGATCTTCTTGATGTCCAAAGAAATTTCAAGATCTTTGACCAACACTACAGTTCAAAAGCATTTCTTTGGTGCTTAGCCTCTTTATCATCCAACTCTTATATGACTATTGGAAATATCATTGCTTTGTCTATAGGAACATTGGTCGGCAAAGTGAAGTCTCTGCGTTTTAACATGCTGTCTAGGTTTGTCACAGTTTTTCTTCCAAAGAGAAAGAGTCTTTTAATTTCATGGTTGCAGTCATCATACACAGTGATTTTGGAACCCAGGAAAATAAAGTCTGTCATTTTTTCCATTTCTCTCAAATTTATTTGCCATGAGATGATGAGACAAGCTATCATTATCTTTGTTTTTTGAATGTAGAGTTTTAAGCCAACTTTTTCACTTATTTACCTTCTTCAGTAGGCTCTTTAGTTCCTCTTCAATTTTTGCCATTAGGGTGGTGTCATCTGTATATCTGAAGTCACTGATATTTCTCCTAGAAGTATTGATTTCAGCTTGTGATTCATCCAGCCAGGCACTTTTCATGATGTACTCTGCATATAAGTTAACTATGCATAGTGACAATGCACAGCCTTAGCGTACTCCTTTCCCAATTTAGAATTAGTCTGTTTTTCAATGTCTGATTCTAATTGTTCCTTCTTGATCTGCTCCAAAATCACTGCAGATAGTGATTGCAGCCATGAAATTAAAAGCCACTTACTCCTTGGAAGGAAAGTTATGATTAACCTAGACAACATATTAAAAAGCAGAGATATCACTTTGCCAACAAAGGACCATATAGTCAAGGCTATGGTTTTTCCAGTGGTCATGTATGGATGTGAGAGTTGGACTATAAAGAAAGCTGAGCACTGAAGAATTGATGCTTTTGAACTGTGGTGTTGGAGAAGACTCTTTAGAGTCCCTTGGACTGCAAGGAGATCCAGCCAGTCCATTCTAAAGGAGATCAGTCCTAGGTGTTCATTGGGAGGACTGATGTTGAAGCTGAAACTCCAATACTTTGGCCACCTGATGTGAAGAGCTGACTCATTTGAAAAGGCCCTGATGCTGGGACAGATTGAGGGCAGGAGGAGAAGGGGATGACAGAGGATGCGATGGTTGGATGGCATCACCGACTCAATGGACATGGGTTTGGGTGGACTCCAGGAGGGCCTGCTGTGGTTCATGGGGTAGCAAAGAGTCGGACACGACTGAGTGACTGAATTGAATGAACTGATCTGCTTCTCAAAATGTTGCTTCTTGAGGTTTCTCAGGAGGCAGGTAAGGTGGTCCAGTAGTCCCATCTTTTTAAGAATTTTCCACGTTTTGCTATCATCCACAGAGTCAAAGGATTTAGCCTAGTCAATGAAGCAGAAGTAGATGTTTCTGTGGAATCCCCTTGCTTTTTCTATGATTCAGCAGATGCTGGAAATTTGATATCTGTTTCCTTCACCTTTTCTAAATCTTGATTGTACATCTGGAAGTTCTTGGTTCACATACTCTTGGTCTTAGCTTGAAACATTTTGAGAATTACCTTGCTAGCATGTGAAATTAGCAGAGTTGTGCAGTAGATGGCACATTCTTTGGCATAGCCCTTCTTTGGGATTGGAATGAAAAGTGAACTTTTCTAACCCTATGGCCACTGCTTAAATTTCCAAATTTGCTGACGTATTGTGTGCAGCACTTTCACAGTATCATCTTTAGTATTTGAAATAACTCAACTGGAATTCCATTACCTCCACTACCTTTATTCATAGCAATACTTCCAAAGGCCCACTTGACTTCACACCCCAAGATGTCTGATTCTAGGTGAGTAACCACACCACTGTGGTTATCTGGGTTGTAAGACATTTTCTGTACAGTTCTTCTGTGTATTCCTGCCACCTTTTCTTAATATCTTCTCCTTCTTTTAGGTGTTTGCATTCTGTGTCCTTTATTGTGCCCATTATTGCATGAAAATTTCCCTTGGTATCTTCAAGTTCCTTGAGGAGATCTCTAGTGTTTCCCACTCTATTGTTTTCCTGTATTTCTTTGCATTGCCCATATAAGAATGCTTTCTTATCTCTCCTTGCTATTCTTTGAAACTCTGCATCCAGATGGGTCAGTCAGTTCAGTTGCTCAGTCATGTCCAACATTTTGTGACCCCATGGACTTCAGCACACCAGGCCTCCCTGTCCATCACCAATTCCTGGAGCCTACTCAAACTCATGTCCATCACATCAAGTGATGTCATCCAACCATTTCATCCTATGTCATCCCTTTCTCCTCCTGCCTTTAATGTTTCCTAGTATCAGGGTCTTTTCCAATGTGTCATTTCTTCACATCAAGTAGCCAAAGTATTGGAGTTTCAGCTTCAGCATTGGTCCTGTCAGTGAATATTCAGGACTGATTTCCTTTAGGATGGACTGGTTGGATCTCCTTGCAGTCCAAGGGACTCTCAAGAGGGTTTCCAACACCACAGTTTAAAAGCGTCAATTCTTCTGCACTCAGTTTTCTTT
The DNA here is from genome assembly GCF_910594005.1 of Cervus elaphus. Lineage (NCBI taxonomy): Eukaryota > Metazoa > Chordata > Mammalia > Artiodactyla > Cervidae > Cervus > Cervus elaphus. Next base: position 8,834,085 of record NC_057842.1, on the reverse strand, counting down.
ATAGTCCAAATCTCACATCCATAAAGGATTACTGGAAAAGCCATAGCTATGAATAGAGTGACGTTTGTTGGCAAAATAATGTCTCTGCTTTTTAATATGCTGCCTAAGTTGGTCATAGCTTTTCTTCCAAAGAGTGAGCATCTTTTAGTTTGCAGTCACCATCTGCAGTGATTTTGGAACCCCCAAAAGTAAAGTCTCTCACTGTTTCCACTGTCTCCCCATCTATTTGCCATGAAGTGATGGGACCGGATGCTAGGATCTTAGTTTTCTAAATGTTGATTTTTAAGCGAATTTTTTCACTCTCCTCTTTCACTTTCATCAGGAGGCTCTTTAGTTCTTCACTTTCTGCCATAATGGTGGTGCCATCTGCTTATCTGAGGTTATTGATATTTCACCCAGCAATTTTGATTTCAGCTTGTACTTCATCCAGCCCCAGCATTTCACATGATAGACTCTGCATATATGCTAAATAAGCAGGGTGAAAACACGCAGCCCTGATGTACTCCTCTCCCTATTTGGAATTAGTCTGTTGTTCCATGTCTATTTCTAACTGTTGCCTCTTGACCTGCATACAGATTTCTTAAGAGGCAGGTCAGGTGGTCTTCTATTCCCATCCCTTTAAAAATTTTCCAGTTTGTTGTGATGCACACAGTCAAAAGCTTTGGCGTAGTCAATAAAGCAGACAGATATTTATCCAGCAGCAACTTTATCTCTGTTTCCTCTGCCTTTTCTAAATCCATTTGGGCATTTGGAAGTTCATGGTTCACATTTTGTTGAACCCTGCCTTGGAGAACTTTGAGCATTGTTTTGCTAGCATGTGAGATGACTGCAATTGTGTAGTAGTTTAAACATTCTTTGTCATTGCCTTTCTTTGGGATTGGAATGAAAACTAACCTTTTCCAGTCCTGTGGCCACTGCTGAGTTTTCCAGATTTGCTGGCATATTGAGTGCATCACTTCCACAGCATCATCTTTTAGGATTTGAAATAGCTCAACTGGAATTCCATCACCTCCTCTAGTTTTGTTCATAGTGATGCTTCCTAAGACCCACTTGGCTTCACACCAGGATGTTTGGCTCTAGGTTAGTGAGAACACTATCGTAATTATCTGGGTCATGATGATCTTTTTGCATAGCTCTTCTGTGTCTTCTTGTCACCTGTTCTTAATAGCGTCTGCTTCTGTTAGGCCCATACCATTTCTGTCTTTCACTGTGCTCATCTTTGCATGAAATATTCCCTTGGTATCGCTGATTTTCTTGAAGAGATCTCTAGTCTTTCCCATTCTATTGCTTTCCTCTATTTCTTTGAATTGCTCACTGAGGAAAGCTTCCTTATCTCTCCTTGTTACTCTTTGAATCTCTGCATTCAAATGGGTATATCTTTCCTTCTCTCCTTTGCCTTTAGCTTCTCTTCTTTTCTCAGCTATTTGTCTGACATCTATGTTGCCTTTTTGCATTTCTTTTGCTTGTGAATGGTCTTGATCACTGTCTCATGCACAATGTCATGATCCTCTGTTCATAGTTTTTCAAGCACTCTGTCTATCAGATCTAATGCCTTGAATCTATTTCTCACTTCCACTGTATCATTGTAAGGGATTTGATTTAGGCCATACCTGAATGATCTAGTGGTTTTCCCTACTTTCTTCAATTTAAGTCTGAATTTGGCAATAAGGTGTTTGTGATCTGAGCCACAGTCAGCTTTCAGTCTTGTTTTTGCTGACTATATAGAGCTTCTCCATCTTTGGCTGCAAAGAATATAATCATTCTGATTTTGCTGTTGACCATCTGGTGATGTCCATGTGTAGAGTCTTGTGTTGTTGGAAGAGGGTGTTTGCTCTGATCAGTGTGTTCTCTTGGCAAAACTCTGTTAGCCTTTGACCTGATTTGTTTGTTCTCCAAGGCCAAATTTGCCTGTTACTCAGGTGTTTCTTTACTTACTAATTTTGCATTCCAGTCCCCTATAATGAAGAGGACATCTTTTTTGGGTGTTAGTTCTAGAAGATCTTGTAGATCTTCATAGAACTGTTCAACTTCTGCTTCTTCAGCATTACTGGTTGGGGCATAGGCTGGGATTAATGTGATATTGAATTGGCTTGCCTTGGAATCAAATGTAAATCATTCTGTTATTTTTGAGATTGCACCTAAGTACTGTGTTTCAGTCTCTTTTTCTTGACTATCATGGCTACTCCATTTCTTCAAGGATTCTTGGCCACAGTAGTAGATATAATGATCTTCTGAGTTAAATTCACCCATTCCATTCCATTTTAGTTCACTGATACCTAAAATGTCGATGTTCACTCTTGCCATTTGCTGTTTAATCACTTCCAATTTCCCATGATTCATGGACCTAATGTTCCCGGTTCCTATGCAATATTTTTCTTTACAGCATCGGAATTTATTCCATCACCCATCACATCCACAACTGGGTGCTCTTTTTCTTTTGGCTCCGTCTCTTCATTATTTCTGGAGTTATTTCTCCATTCTTCTCCAGTGGCATATTTGGTACCTACCGACCTGGAGAGTTCATCTTTCAGTGTCATGCTCCATCTCTTCATTATTTCTGGAGTTATATTCTCCATTCTTCTCCAGTAGCATGTTGGGTGCCTACGGACCTGAGGAATTCATCTTTCAGTGTCATACTGTCTTTTCATACTGTTCATGGAGTACTATTCATATGAGTATATAGTTCCTTTTTTGCTTTGTGTTTCAATTATCTTCTTTTCTCAGCTCTTTGCAAAGTCTCCTTAAACAACCATTTTGCCTTCTTGCATTTCTTTTCCTTGGGTATGGTTTTGGTCACCACCTCCTGTACAGTGTTATAAACATCCCCTCATAGTTCTTCAGGTGTTCTATCTTTTAAATATAATCCTTAAGTCTTTTTGTCACTTCTACTTGTAATATAAGGTATTTGATTTAAGTCATTTCTGAATTGCCTAATGATTTTCCCTATTTTCTTCAAAAGTGAAAGTGAAACTCCCTCAGTTGTGTTCAACTCTTTGTGACCGCATGGATTGTCCCATCCATGGAATTCTATAGGCCATAATACTGGAGTGGGTAACCTTTCCCTTGTCCAGGGCATCTTCCAAACCCAGAGATGGAACCCAGATCTCCCACATTGCAGGGTGATTCTTTACCAGTTGAGCCACAGGTGAAACAAATGATTTTCCCTTTTGTCTTCAATTTAAGTCTAATTTTTGCAATTTGTTGCTCATGATCTTATCCACAGTCAGCAGCAAGTCTTGTGTTGCTTACTCTATAGAATTCCTGCATCTTTGGCTGCAAAGAATATAATTAATCTGATTTCAATGTTGAACAACCTGTGATATCCATGTGTAGAGCCATCTCTTGTGTTGTTGGAAGAGGGTGTTTGCTATGACCAGTGAGCTCTCTTGACAAAACTCTGTTAGCCTTTGCCCTGTTTCATTTTGTATTCCAAGGTCAAACTTACCTGTTAGTTCAGGTAGTTCTTGACTTCCTACTCTTGTTTTCCAATCCCCTATCATGAAAAGGACACCTTTTTTTTTTTTTTGGCATTAGTTCTATAGGTCTTATATGTCTTTATAGAGCAGTTCAACTTCAGCTTCTTTGGCACTGGTACTTGGGACATAGACTTGGATTATTGTGGTTTTGAATGGTTTGCCTAAAGGCTAAAATACTTTAGGGCAATTGAATAGTCTTTATCTACTAGCTGAACAAGGAGAAATTTATATAATTACATATATTCCCTATTGCATACATGTTCAGTTGATCAGTCATGTCTAATTTCTTGCCACCCAATGGTCTATAGCCCACCAGGCAACTCTATACATAGGTCTTTCCAGGCAGGAATGCTGGACTGGGTTGCCATTTCCTACTTCAGGGAATCTTCCCAACCCATAGATCAAATTCAAATCTCCTACATTGACATGCAGGTTCTTTACCACTGAGCCACCTAGTAAGCCTATATACCACCTATTACACATGGATATGTCTTCCTGGTGGCTCAGTGGTGAAGAATCCACCAACTAATGAAGGAGACAAAAGTTCAGTCTCTGCATTTGGAAGATCCTGTGGATTAGGAAATGGCCACCCCTCCAGTATTTGTGTCTCAGCTGGTAAATACTCTGTCTGCAGTGCTGGAGACCTGGGTATGATCCCTGGGTAGTGAAGATACCCTGGAGAAGGGAAAGGTTACTCACTCTAGTATTTTGGCCTGGACAGTTCCATGGACTGTGTGGTCCATGGGGTTGCAAAGAGCAAATTTAACTTTCACTTTGGAGCTTCCCAGGTGGCACTAGTGGTAAAGAACTTGCCTGCCAATGCAAGACATGCAAGAGACTCAGGTTTGATCCCTGCATCGGGAAGATCCTCTGGAGGATGAAATGGCAACCCACCCCAGTATTCTTTCCTAGAGAATCCCATGGACAGAGGAGCGTGGCAGGCTACAGTCCATAGGGTCACAAAGTGTCAGACAAGACTGAAGTGATTTAATACATACCAGTATTCATGCCTGGGAAATTCCATGGACAGAGGATACTGAAGGCTACAGTCCATGGGGGTACAAAGAGTTGGACATTCACAAAGAATGAAGATTCAGGACCAAAGTGAAAACAATGCCCAGTTGTGGATGTGACTGGTAATGGAAGCAAAGTCCAATGCTGTAAAGAAAAATATTGTGTAGGAACCTGGAATGTTAGGTCCATGAATCAAGGTAAATTGGAAGTGATTAAACAGCAAATGACAAGAGTGAACATAGACATTTTAGGAATCAGTGAACTAAAATGGACTACAATGGGTGAATTTAATTCAGATAACCATTATATATACTACTATGGGCAATAATTCCTTAGAAGAAATGGAGCAGCCATCACAGTCAATAAAAGAGTCTGAAATGCATTACTTGAGTGCAATGTCAAAAATAACAGAGTGATCTCTGTTCATTTCCAAGACAAACCATTCAATATCACATTAGTCCAAGCCCATGCCCCAAATAGTAATGCTGAAGAAGCTGAACAGTTCTATGAAGACCTACAAGACCTTCTAGAACTAGCACCCAAAAAGATGTTTTTTTCATCATAGGGTTGTGGAATGCAGAAGTATTTGGAAACAACTTAGCGACTAAACAACAATACATGGATAAATGCCTTTGGAGAGAGAAAAACTCAATTACCAATCAGAAAGCAAACCCATTGATTACACCAAAATTCACCTAATAAGCCCCGGTCTTTTTACCTATTTATCTAGTTACCTTCAGAACACACAGCTTCCTGCTTTAAAATCATCATAAGAAGTTGTATACATATACATATATATGTATACATATATGTGTTTATATTTTAACTCTGTTTTGTATAATTATTTTTGAACTTTGTACCTGCTGCTTGTCAAATCTTTGTAAAATAGACATACCCAATAGGATTCTGCTAGACTAGCATTTGAGATGATCTCCAATGTTTACAACCTTACTGAGAATGCACATTAGATGGAAAATGAAGAGTTCCTCTCCCTACTCTTCTCTGTTGCTCAAATATGACTTCAATTGTTTCTAGTTGGCACTTTTCCTCTGACAAGGATCATGGCAACCAGGAAAGATTTTTCCTGGCACCAAAGAATAAAACTACTAAATTGGAAAACCTGACTCTTGACCAATAATGCTTTTGAGGAAAGATCTTTACCACAAGGGTGGAATGTGGAAATATAGGAAATCTCATTTTTTGTGCAGTAGAGAAACTCTGAGAGGAAAGCTCTCACATACATACTACTGTGCATCCTTCATAGCCAACAGGAAAAAGGAAGATAAGAAATATGAGTTTCTTCTGGTACAATGAAGGACATTAAGCACAAGGGAATTTTACCTTTTTTTTTTTTTTTTAAGAAGGAAGATTCCTCCCTGCACTAATGACCATTTGCACCCAACAAGAAACCACCACAACTTGTAATTCTTGTTTTTCTCCAATGAAACTTTGTTCAAAAGAGCACTCTCTCCATCCACAGTTTCCTCCTATATACTAATAAAAGTATGCACCTCACCTTTGTTCTCTGGACTTGCTTACAATTTACCAAATCTCATCTGTCTTGAATTTCAATCCTCTGCTGTTCCCAAATAATGAAATAGTGTTGGTAAAGTAACTGGATATATTATCTTTGGGTTGACAACTCATTATAAATTATAGTTTTTCTTTATTTAATAAATGCATAACTAGTGTTTAATATATGCTGGTAATTGTGCTAAGCACTTTATCTATAGTATTTCACTTAATTTTAACAGTTTAATAATAAGGTACCTAGTATTACCAACATAATTGCACAGATGAGAAAATTAAAGAAAATAGCTGTTAAATTACTTTTCTAAGATCAATCAACAAGAAATTTTAGTTTTAATTAGATAATTTTAATCCAGTTTTTCTCTGTGAATTAACCTTTATGCCAGGTATCATCATAATGATTGTTAATGCCAATATATGTTATTGAAACTGAATAATAATTTTGATAGTTATGTAATTCACTTTTTGATCTATGGACCATAGATCAAAGGTCATATTTAGTGGTAATGAAGTCTTTTTTTTCTTTTTTTAATTGGAAGTACACTGCTGTTTTTGGAATAGCTTCTTAATGTGCAAAAATTTATTATGCAATATGTTATAAATGACCTAACTACTCTTTTTTTAGAACTATTATTTTTGTTAATTATTAGATTTACTGAAAAATGAAAAGAAAATCACGTTGAGACTACTTAAGAGCTAACCTGTTAAAAATTGTAGTATCTAAAAGAATCTTCTTTCGTTTAAAAAAAACTTCAAAAAATTGACTATTCAGTAAATAAGAAATATTAATAGTAACCAGAGTCAGATTGTTTTTAAAGTAGGTCCAAACCAATCACATAATTGTTTTATTTTTGCTTCCTTATTGAATGCACAGTAGTTCTCAGCACTTGAAAAGAGAAAGATGTCCATTTTAGTAATTTAATTTATGTAGATTATGTGCTATTGCATGTTATTTAAATGTGAAGATTTATGATAGCAATAATAATAGCTTCTGCAAAGGATGTCAAAAGTTAGAAAGCGCTTCAAACACAGTTCAGATAAAAAACAAACAAACAGACAAAGAAACATAACTTTCTTAAACCCATCACAGAGCTGAGATTGCAGTGTGACCCAAGCACTTAACAAAACAATGAGGCAGCTCCCCTCTTCCCCAGGTAAGTTGCCACATGCCCTGCACCACACATTTACAGAACACTGGAAAAAGAAGTTCCAGTTACCACACAAGGAAGTAAGTAGAAATCAGATAAACTTTTAACAAGTTGGAAAAGGCTGAATGTTGGCTAGTGTTAGTACTCTGGGATTGTGGGGGGTGGAGAGTGAAGGGAAAAACGCAAGAGGAGTCCACACACTTTCATACATTCTATTTCCCATAGTCTACCAGATACTACAGAGAAACATTAGGGAGATTCTACCTGCGGGATTGAAACATGGTGGGAGTTGATGGTGGAAAGAGTATGAATCCTTAATTCATTGTCCAGATTCTTCCCTCAAAAGGAGCGAAAACCTTTTTCCACCAGGGAAGGGGCAGCAAGTGTATCATTCCCAGGGCCTAGGCAAAGACCATGTTGCTAGTAGTAAGGGAGGTAAAATCCTCTGAACCTGAGAAAGATTACTGGGTTCATGGACACTATACTATTAGAGGTCTGTTCCTTCTGGGAAAGGAACAGAACAATACCTCTTATATAGGACCCACCACCGTTAGGAGGCAAAAATATGTCTTCCATGATGAAGAGATATAGGAATGCTGAGAAAACACCACCACTGAAGCTGAGGAACAACTCTTGGGTAGGTAGGAACAGGATAGGAAAAGAATAAATTATGCTTCCCAGAATAAGTCCCTTGGCATGCGTGTGTGTGTGATGAAAATTACATACATATAGGCATGATTGAAACTGAAAAGATAATATATCTAAATTTGGGAACTACAATTAAGTAATCCTTAAAGAGAAATTTATACTGTTAAATATTTATACTAGAAAAGAAGATCGCAAATCAATAGCTTAGTTAACATCTTGAGTATGTTAATTTTACAATTAATAATTTTAATAAACCTACAACTAGACTGATGAAGAAAAAAGACAGCAAACATAAATTTCCAATATCAAAAATAAAAGAAGAATATCACTACTGATGCTATGAATATTAAATGAAGAAACTATTATGCCCAACTTTATGACAATAAATGAGACAATTTATATTAAATGGACAAATCCTTTGAAGGACACATATGCTCATTCATAAATAAATAGATAATCATTATAGTCCTACATTTATTTTTAAAATTTGAATTCTTAGTTATGTATATTCCCACAGAGCAATTTCATAACCAATGGCTTCAATGGTGAGTTTAGTCAAATATTTAAATGAAAAATTACAACCATTCTACACAAATTCTTCCATAATGTAGAAAGAAGAGAACACTTATTTTATGAGACCAGCATTACCCTGATACCAAAATCAGAGAAAGGAAGAAAAGCAACAACTACATATGAATATTTTCATGAACATAGATTAAGACATCCTCAACAAAAATAGTAACACATTAAATCTAGTAATTTTATTAAAATATAAAGTATATTATGATTAAGTGGGTTTTTTCCTGGATGCACATGGTATGTAATAAGTAAACATTCAAAGAAGCAAATTACTTAATCATATTCAAATTTTATTTTTTTATACTAACATTTTAAAAAAGAAAACCAATATAATATCTTAATAGATGCAAAAGAAACATTTGAGAATACTTAGCACATTTTCATAGGATCTTCCCTGGTGGCTCAATGGTAAAGAATCTGCCTGCAATGCAGGAAACCCAGGTTCGATCCCTGGATCAGAAACCCACTCCAGTATTCTTGCCTAAAGAATCCCGTGGACAGAGGAGCCTGGCAGGCTACAGTCCAAAGGGTCCCAAAGAGTCGGACACAACTGAAATGACTGAACACAACACACTTTCATAATAAAATCTGTAAACCAACTAGAAATCAAAGTAAACTTCCATAATCTGATAAGGTTATCTAAACTAAGAGTACTTCTTTATAACAGACTTAATAGTTCAGAGAAAAAATTTTAAAATTTCTGCTTTTACCACTTCTGTTCAACTCTGTAAGGAGTTTGTATCCATTCCACCGATGCAAAATAATTAAAAATAATAATTTAGATTTCAGCATTTATAAAACTCTAGCCTTCCAAAGACATGTTAAAGCCAATGCAAAGGGAATGTCAGAGACTAGGAGGAAATGCACACAGAGTATGTATCTGTATATCATAATTTACATACTATAAAATTCATTGCACACACATACAGATAGATTCAAAACTCACTGATAAGAATGGAAAGAACTGTTTTTAAAATGGGCAAAAAAATTGAATAGATGCTTCACTAAAGATAAATGAATACTATTTAAGCACAGGAATAGATGCTCAACATCGAGATGCAGGTTAAACCTTATTAAAATTGCAAATTAAAGGGAAACAACAACGACAACAACAAAACCCTGAAAATAATAACTGCTTGTTAGGATGAGAAAGAACCAAAACTCTAGTTGTTGTTGAAGGGAGTTCAACATGGTATAGTCACTTTAGAAAGTAATTTGCCCATTTTGTTTAATAATTTTATTTATTTATGGCTGTGTTGCTTTGCTCAGGGTTTCTCTAGTCGTGGAGAGTGGGTCTACTCTTTGTCTCACTGTGGACTTCTTATTGTGGTGGCTTCTCCTGTTGCAGAGCACAGGCTCTAGACCTGCGAACCTCAGTAGTTGTGCACACAGGCTTGGTAGTTGAGGCTCGAAGGCCCTAGATAGAGTACAGGTTCAATAGATGTGGCCCACAGGTTTAGTTGTTCTGAGTTATGTGGAATCTTCCTGGGTCAGGGATCAAACCCATGTCTCCTACACTATCAGGCAGATTCTTACCATTTGCACTGTCAAGGAAGTTCAGTTTGTCCATTTCTTAACAAGAAAATATCTGCTTACTACAGGCTCTGCAATATCACTAAGTATTAATTAAACATGTATGAATATTACTACATATATATATATACACAACCCTTTATTCGAACATTGATATAGCTTTTATTCAAGACCAAAAATGTGGAAATCCTAGTGCTTTTGAACAAATAAATAGATCAACCAATTGTTGTGTATTCATACTCAACAATAAAAGGAGCAGGGAGATCACTTTGCTGACAAAGGTCCGTCTAGACAAGGCTATGGCTTTTCCAGTGGTCATGTATGGATGTAAGAGTTGGACTATAAAGAAAGCTGAGCACCAAAGAATTGATGCTTTTGAACTGTGGTGTTGGAGAAGACTCTTGAGTGTCCCTTGGACTACAAGGAGATCCAACTGGTCCATCCTAAAGGAGATGAGTCCCAGGTATTCATTGGAAAGATGGATGTTGAAGCTGAAACTCCAATACTTTGGCCACCTCATGCAAAAAGTTGACTCATTGGAAAAGACCCTGATTCTGGGAGGGATTGGGGGCAGGAGGAGAAGGGGATGACAGAAGATGAGATGGTTGGATAGTATCACCGACTCAGTGGACACGAGTGTGAGCAAACTCTGAATGATAGTGAGAGGGTAACAGGTAGGAAGGCCAAGGGTCTCCAAATGGAGGAAATAGGCTGCAAGTGCCAGACATTTTTCCTCTCTCTTTAGCGGCAGGAGGAAACAAACTAGCAATATTCTTTTTCCTTCTCTATACAAATTTAAAAGAAGGTTTCTCTTAAAATGCTGTGGTGCCCGGAGAAACACCTGGTTTCTCCTGAAGCTAACTATTCTCAAACCTTGAGTTAACCAATACATTTTTTCTTATGGAAATGTTTGTCTTAAGCTATGTTAATATACCCCGACTCTGTCTTCAAATTGGTTCCACCAAATGGCTCAACCTACTTGACAAACTGGTATGTTATACTTAGATATTGTTCCCCTAATCTATGTAAACAAAACTATTTGTATGGTAATCTGCGCTCCTACAAGATTCAAGTCAATCGTTTTATGGCCTGGGATGAATTATCTGGTGCCATTCTGAGTTTTAAGACATTCCTTTCTTTTCACTAACAGACTGCTAGTGACTATATAACATCCAGCTGAAGACTAGCAGGGGGTACTCTTTCAGCCCCCTTCTGATGCCTATGTCAGAAGCTTTCTCTATCTCCTTTATACTTTAATAAAACTTTATTACAGAAAAGCTCTGAGCGATCCAGCCTCGTCTCTGGCCCCGGATTGAATTTGTCTCCTCCGGAGGCCAAGAATCCCGGCGTCTTATTGTTCAGCAACAACCTTGCAATAGTGAAGGAGAGGGAAGCCTGTCATGCTGTAGTTCATGGGGTCACAAAGAGTTGGACACGACTTAATGACTGAACAACAACTAATTCTGGATTAATCTCAAATATTTTACACTCAACTAAGATAGAATAAAATGGCTATCTTATTCACACACAGTCTATTTTTATAATACTCTGGGAGGTAAACCTACAGGGACAGAAAGCAGATTGATTGGTTACTGGAGTAAAATAGAGTAGAAATTGATGCTGATCAGGGTCCTGTGCAGTTCCTGGGCATGGAGGCCTTTCTGTCCCCCATTTCATGTAAGAGAAACTGCAATCTCCAGGACCTTCCTTGAGTTCCAAAGAGCAGTTTTGAAAAGGTTGCTAATCAAGGGAAGAGCAGCCATGAAAGCACCTGAGGCAAGATTAAAGGGACCAGAGAGGCTCGCTAAGATTAGGAGACCAGACCACCTGAGACTGCACAATCCTTGATCTTATCAGAAACCCTACATTTTGAAACTTTTCAGAACAAAGAAGAACCTAAGACCGTTACTGCCTTAAACATTTTTACATATGCTTGTTTGACTATATGTGAAGTGAAAGTGAAGTTGCTCAGTAGTGTCTGACTCTTTGCAATCCCATGGACTGTAGCCTAACAGGCTCCTCCATCCGTGGGATTTTCCAGGCAAGAATACTGGAGTGGGTTGCCATTTCCTTCTCCAGGAGATCTTCCCAACCCAGGGATTGAACCCGGGTCCCCCGCGTTGTAAGCAGACTCTTTACCATCTGAGCCACCAGGCAAGTCTTCATCAGGGAGTGGGGGCACAATTCTTGAGGTGTTACCCTACTGTGTTAAGCTACTCTTTCCTTCTCCTCCATAACTCTCTCAGTATTTCTGTTTGGCATCTGTTCACAGAGAACCAAGATTTTCACAACAAAATCATGGGATTTACTACAAGGGCAACAAGTTAACTTGTGAAGTGCTGAAATTGTTCTGTGAAATTGTTCTTTGATTGTGATGAAAATTGTTGCTCAGTCTCTCAGTCATGTCCAACTCTTTGCCAGCCCTTGGACTGCAGCATGCCAGGATTCTCTGTCCTCCTGGAGCTTGCTCAAATTCATGACAATTGAGTTGGTGATGCCATCCAACCTCTCATCCTTTGTGGTCTCCTTGAAGTAGAAATGCTAGGCAGTCAGTGTAGGACTCTGAGACCTCAGTCTTGTTTGCAATAAACAACTTGCTCCATTAACCTAAAGCTATACCCTTTTGTCCCAAATTATTGGAATGTGTCCTTGGCCTGAAAAATTATCAGGACTCAGACCCAGGGAAGGGCAGTGATTAACTTCTGCTCCATATGCATGAGGGAAAAACAACTGGTGGTCATTAATTTTAAGCCCATACATCTGGTCCATTGTAAAATGGCTGAGGACATGAAAGTAGGCAAATTAATCTAGGATCAAGAGAAGCCATAAAGACGTTAAGTTAAACATTTGACCTTTAAACTGATTGGTTAAAAGTGACATATTTTAAGGACAAGAGTTAACCAAAAATGTAGAGATTAAGGATATAAAAACTACTGTTAAGTCCCACCTTTGGGGTGCTGCTTACCCCCACTCTGTCTATGCTGAGGGTTTTTTATTTTCCTTCTCTTTAATAAATCCAGTTCTGTTGCTACTATGAGTGTTAGTATGTTCATGAAGTTTATTTATTAGATCCCCATTTCATCATTGTCCTTCTGCCCTCAGTCTTACCCAACATCAGGATCCTTTCAATAAGTTGGCTCTTCGCATCAGCTGGCCAAAGTATTGAAGCTTCATCTTCAGCATCAGTCTTTCCAATAAATATTGAGGGTTTATTTCCTTGAGGATTTACTGGTTTGATCTCCTAGTGAAATGGGAATCCAAGCTCTTGTTTGTGGGGCCAAAGAATGGAATCAACATACATACAAACATAGCAAGCAAATAGGATCCATTAGAGAAGAGGACAGTACAAATCTCTCAGCATAGACACTGACAGGGGGTAAGCAGCACCCCAAAGGTGGGACTTACAGTAGTTTGTCCCTTAATCTCTACATTTTTGGTTGGCTCCTGTCCTTAAAATATGCCATTTCTAACCAATAAGTTTACAGATCAAAGTGTTTAACAACATCTTTATGGATTTTCTTGATCCTCAAATTAATTTTCACCCTTTTTCATGCCCCCTGGTCATTTTGTGGGCTTCCGTATGTGGCTCAGACAATAAAAAATCTGGCTATAATGCAGGGGATCAGGGTTCGGGTTCCATCTCTGGGTTGGAAGTTCCCCTAGAGAAGGAAATAGCAACCCACTCTAGTATTCTTGTCTGGAGAATTCCATGGACACAGGAGTCTGGCAGATTACAGTCCATGCGGTCACAAAGAGTCAGACATGGATGAAAAACTAACACCTTCAGTTTCAATGGCCACTTTACAATGGACCAAATATAAGGGCTTAAGGTTAATGATCAACAGTTATATTTCCCTGAGGCATGTGGAACAGAAGTTAATTATTGTCCTTCCCTGGATCTGAGTGATAATTAATCAGATCAAGGACACATTCCAGAAATTTGGGACAAAGGGTATAGCTTTAGGTGAATAGAGTGAGATGTTTTTTGCAAATAAGACCGAGGTCTCAGAGTCCTACACGGACTGCCTAGCAATTTCTATCTCAGTTGCAATAGAAGGGACAATCAACAGTCTGCTCCAACACAGTTTGAAAGCATCAATTCTTTGGCACTCAGCCTTCTTTTTATTCAAACTCTCACATCCATACATGACTATTTTAAAAGCCATAGTTTTGCCTATACAGACCTTTGTTGGCAAAATAATGTCTCTGCTTCTTACTATGCTGTGTAGGTTTGCCATAGCTTTTCTTTCAAGGAGCAAGCACTTTTTGATTTCATGGCTGCAGTCACCATCTGCAGTGATTTTGTAGCCCAAGAAAATAAAGTCTGCAACTGTTTCCATTGTTTCCCTATCTATTGCTATGAAATGATGGGACCTAATACTATGATCTTATTTTTTGAATGTTGAATTTTTAGTCAACTTTTTCACTCTCCTCTTTCACCATCATCAAGAGTCTCTTTAGTTCCTCTTTGATTTCAACCATAAAGGTGGTGTCATCTATATATTTGAGGCTGTTGATATTTCATTTACATGAGTTTAAATATTCACCAAAATTTAATGAATTTTAATACTTAGAAAGGGAGAAAACATTGTTTTAGGGAAAAGCCAATTCTGACTCCATGAGGGCTCTGTTTCTTTGACTTTAACTTTGTTTTTCATGGCTTTTGTTATTATAATCATACATAATGACGTGCCTCAGGGAATCCTGCCCCTGTGCTTGAATCGATTAACACATCACCTCACTAAGTTTGGCCATTCCAGGAGACATTTGCAAGATAATGTTCTTTACTTTCTCAACTCCTCCCCTTTTCTGTCCTATAAAAGAGAATAGAATCTAGATCCTGACAAGATGGTTATTTTGAGACATTACTCCATCATCTTCTTGGTCAGCTGACTGTCCGAATAAGGTTGTATTCCTTGCCTCAACACCTCATCCCTCAGTGAATTGGCCTGTCATGTGACAAGCAGATGGTGCTTGGACTCAAAACAAACTGGTGAATCTTACTAGTAGCAATTATAATAAAGCTGGTGTTTAAAGATAGTGTTTAAAACAAAGGCAATCTAGCAGTACTGATTAAAAAGTTAAATTATATTATGTAAAATTTAATGCTGAATGGTTACAATCTTTCCTATTAAGATTTATGTGATATCATTTATTTGATGAACCAAGATTTTCAGATTATAATACAATAGATTCAGTTTTTTATCTGCTGATATTGGGGGGATAATTTGGATATAATTTTTTTGCTAGAAATTAATTCTAGAAAATAACTATGATTGCTATGATATGTGGAGGTAAAGTGTTGAAGACAATCAATAAAAGCTAAACTAAAGATTCTGTTGGCAAAAGAATTCTGTATTTAGAAATTCTCAGATATGTATCATCAGAAAAAAATGCATACATAAAATATCTTGACACATCTCTGATCTGTATTTCAAATAATTGCAATCCAGACATTTTTAATTAACTCATGGTTCTTTCATCTAATTAACACATTTTCAAATAACAAATACATTATCATGTGAGTATATCAGTCTAGGTCTTCAAAGTATTTTTGATCTGGCAAGTTCCTGAAATTTAGCAGATATGCATCATTACAACCATCAGGATACTTTATTTGATTATGTAGATGTGAATTATGATTGATGTTAAGTACAATTTAAGTGATATACTATTTTAAAATAAGAAAATAAATATTGAACTAAAACATTCATTTAAAATGTAATGGCTATGTTTATGTGAAATGCCTAGTTCTAATGACAAATATCAGTATAGAATTATACAAATGAAATTAAAGTACTCCCAGATTACCACCATTAAGTCAGGCAATGGGATGTAAAAAGCAAAGATAAAGCCTATTAGTTTCTGTGGAGCTGTTAGTATTCTTTTCTCTCTTTACAAAAATAAAACAGATAATTAGATCATATACATCAGCTTCTGTTTCATAGGGAAGAATGGAGATTGTGCCTACTATCTATGCTTACTTGAAAGTCTCAAAGCTTCTAGGCACATAATTTGTCCTTCAGCTAGTGAAAGACTAACAACTCCCACCGTCTAGTAAAAATAAGAGCCCAGCTCCAAAATTAAATTCTGGAGTGGATATGCAGGCTTCATGTTCTCTCAGCCCTATGCCTATCAAGGCATGAGTTCTTCAGCACAAACTGGGGAAGAGAGCTGGCATTTATCAAGGAATATCTTCCAAGGTAAGATAAGGCAACTTATATCTGTAGATTCCATTTTTTTAAGTATGTACCAACAGTGAACCTACCAAGTAAATTCTGATAATATACTTTTGCACTGTTCATTAAAAATAATGATAATAATAATAATAATAATAATAACTGGATTTCCCTGCTGGCACAGTGGTAAGAGTCCAGTTGAAAATGCAGGGGATACCAGTTTGATCCCTGGTCCAGGAAGTTTCTACATGCCATGGAGCAGCTAGGTCCATGTGCTACAACCACTGAAGCCCATAAGCCCTAGAACCTGTGCTCCACAAGAGGGGCCACTGCCATGAGAAGGCTTTTAAACACAACAAAGACTATTCCCCACTCCCCCCAACTGGAGAAAACCTGTGCTTGGCAGTGAAGACCAGCATAACCAAAACTAAAAACAAAAAAACAAAAAAACAAAACAAAACAAAAAAATACTAAGCAGCACAGGAGATCACCCTGTCACTTTTTACAGAAAATAATTGTCCTAACTCCATTAATAGAGATATTACATGTTTTCATATTTGATCATTTGACATTCATTTTAAGAAATTCATTCACAAATTATTATTCTTTGAGAAGCAAAATGTTTCATAAAATAAAAAGTAAACATATTTACCAAAAACCTGAAATGTTTAATTCCAATAAAATTTTGAAGAGACCAATTATACCTTGCAAGGAGGAAATAAAGATATCAGGATGCTTAAAAAATATCCTCCTCCATTAAGGGAAACTTACAGTGTCAAAATCCATAGCCATTTTCTTCCTACCAATGGTCTTATTCATATAAAACATGTGAAAGGGTGATTGCTACATCTTATTTTGAAAACATTTTAGTAAATCTAGCCAGTGGATTGGGATGTGAGAGGGGGTGTGTCTCCAGCTACCCAAAGTCCCTTGGTGTGGGAAGAAGTCAATTGAATTGGCTCATCTCCTCCCTGTATCCTACATATCATCACACTGGCTAACATATATGAAGCCTCCGATTGACTGAAATGTGTTAGCTATGAGTACTGAGTTGCAATTGCAAGATACAAATAGACATTGACAAGTGTTCCTTGACCACTTTTGAAGATTATTTCATATCAATAAACCGGAAAAAGCAAAATCTCATGGTTAATGCAACAATTTATAAGATCACTGAAACACCCTCTATCCTCAATGAGATATGTTCTACATCATATAATTCTCTGAGATCTATTCTTCAGCAATTCTTTACAACCAAATTTTTTCCCCAAAACACTTAGCTAATATATATTAAATCACTAGTCCTTATTAGCATTGCAGTAATGCAAATAGAATATATTATGCCTCCTGTTTTATAGATAGATACACAGAGCAATATAAAGTTTAGCCAATATCAGAACTTACACACATATAGAGTTGGGATTAAATTCCATGACAAGTTATTGTTCTAGCTTCCATTACTGTTTTCTTCAAAGATTCTAAATTGTTGCCTAGAATTTTAAGGCTTCTAAGGCTTTATATTGAAGCTCTTAGTACTGAATTAATTTCAGCATAGTAATTTTAAAGTGTATTTTTTTTATATAAGGATGCCATATATAACACTGTAAAAATGACTGTAATACAAAGTTTAATAAACTGGGATTATAAGTAATTTATATGTAATGCTACTGCATATTATTTCTGCTAAGAATGGGCACTTTAACTTAAGTGCTCTCAGAATGACGCAGTGTGGTGGAGACTCTTTTGCATCAGTGGAAGC
Organism: Cervus elaphus; assembly: GCF_910594005.1. NCBI lineage: Eukaryota > Metazoa > Chordata > Mammalia > Artiodactyla > Cervidae > Cervus > Cervus elaphus. The sequence goes on along the minus strand of NC_057842.1, from coordinate 8,816,219 downwards.
CAAACCAGGGCCAATTCAGCCGAAAAGATGGAGGACCACCAAGTTTTAACCAGGCCAAGTTCACGGATACTTCAGTCTTGTAGATGTAAAATGCTTACAGTAGGCAATTTACAATTCCATGGTGGCTAGCATGGCCCCAGAGAATAGGACTATAACCTGTAATCAGAGCATGGTCTACTGATAAATCTTTATACATAGAAGTTATTTTCTGCTACTCTTCAGGTCATTCTCATTGATAGTTGTTTTGTAAATAGTTGTAACTTTTGTGTGTCCAAGTCAAGGCCTTCCTGCTCCACGATCTTGGTCACTCCTTTGGTAATTTTTAAAATTTAAATTTCTAACTGTTTATTACCACCAATATTTTGTAGAAACATAAGGGAAATACATAGTACTACATTTCAGACTCTTTTGCTGACTATGATGGTTACTCCATTTCCTCTAAGGGATTCCTCCCCACAGTAGTAAATATAATGGTCATCTGAGTTAAATGCACCCATTTCAGTCCATTTTAGTTCACTGATTCCCAGAATGTTGATGTTCACTCTTGCCATTTCTTGTTTGACCACTTCCAATTTGCCTTGATTCATGGACATAACATTCCTGGCTCTTATGCAATATTGCTCTTACAGCATTGAATCTTGCTTCTATCACCAGTCCCATCCACAACTGGGTGTTGATTTTGCTTTGACTCCATCCCTTCATTCTTTCTGGAATTATTTCTCCACTGATCTCCAGTAGCATATCAGGCATCTACCGACCTGGGGAGTTCATCTTTCAGTGTCCTATCTTTTTGCATTTTCATACTTTTCATGGGGTTCTCAAGGCAAGAATACTGAAGTGGTTTGTCATTCCCTTCTCCAGTGGACCACATTCTGTCAGACCTCTCCACCATGACCCATTTATCTTGGGTGGCCCCACATGGCATGGCTTAGTTTCATTGAGTAGACAAGGCTGAGGTCCATTTGATCAGATTGGATAGTTCTCTGTGATTGTGACTGTGGTTTCAGTCTGTCTGCCCTCTCTAAGCACCTACTATCTTACTTGGGTTTCTCCTACCTTGGACGTGGGGTATCAATTAGGAAGCCCTTAAAAATAGTGAATATAGCATCTAGTTTTTTGAAAATTAGTTAATATCAATAGAAAGTTACAATTTGACTGCTATGAGGGCTCAAATATACTTTCTAGACCCAAAATAGCAGACCTGATGGGCCAACACAGTTTCTAAAATATCAAAATATACTTGGGATTAAGCAATTAATCTGCACAGAGCTGCACTGAAGCCAAACCGCCTGAACTGAAAAGCTAAAGCTTGTTTAAACTGCTCAATCGTTTTGCAGTGATGATTCATCTGCCACGTTAAGGTCCCTGCTTATCTTCTGTTGTCTGCACCAGCTTGCTTTCCCTCACTCACATCTTTGGGGCTAGGTCTTCCATAGTTTACATTATCATCTGTAACTTCTTTGCCACTTAGCCTGAAGACAGCTTCCTTCAGAAAGGGCCTAAGCCTTTCTTTCGTTTGCCTTTCAAGTGTCTTTTTCAGGCAGTGGACATTACATAATGTTCACTACCTCTTTGCCTCAGCATTTGCCAAACTGGAGCAGGTCACATACATAGCCAGTGATATTAACAAAAGGTGAACCTTACTTTCTCATAGAATTATTAAAAACAAAAAAGAAGAAAGAAAGAAAAAACAAAACAAAACAAAACAAAACAACAACAACAACAAAACCTCACACAGACATTAAAATCAAAACACCACCAAGAAGAAATGCATTGAGAAAGTTGGCTGTATATTCCTTCTATTCCTGCTTTCTGGAGAGTTTTTTTCTCATAAATGGATGTTGAATTTTGTCACAGGCTTTTCCTGTGTCTATTGAGATAATCATATGGTTTTTATCTTTCAATTTGTTAATGTGGTGTATTACATTGATTGATTTGCAGATATTAAAGAATCCTTGCATTCCTGGGATAAAGCCCACTTGGTCATGATGTATGATCTTTTTAATATGTTGTTGGATTCTGTTTGCTAGAATTTTGTTAAGGATTTTTGCATCTATGTTCATCTGAGATATTGGCCTGTAGTTTTCTTTTTTTGGGCATCTTTGTCTGGTTTTGGTATTAGGGTGATGGTGGCCTCATACAATGAGTTTGGAAGTTTATCTTCTGCAATTTTCTGGAGGAGTTTGAGTAAGATAGATGTTAGCTCTTCTCTAAATTTTTGGTAGACTTCAGCTGTGAAGCTATCTGGTCCTGGACTTTTGTTTGCTGGAAGATTCCTGATTACAGTTTTGATTTCCGTGCTTGTGATGGGTCTGTTAAGATCTATTTTTTCCTCAATGGTGAAAAACTGAAAGCATTTCCCCTAAAGCCAAGAACAAGACAAGGGTGCCCACTCTCACCACTACTATTCAACATAGTTTTGGAAGTTTTGGCCACAGTAATCAGAGCAGGAAAAAAAAACAAAAAACAAAAATGGAATACAGATAGGAGAAGAAGTAAAACTCTCACTATTTGTAGATGACATGATCCTCTACATAGAAAACCCTAAAGACTCTACCAGAAAATTAATAGAGTTAATCAATGAATATAGCAAAGTTGCAGGATATAAAATTAACACACAGAAATCCCTTGCATTCCTATGCACTAACAATGAGGAAACAGAAAGAGAAATCAAGGAAACAATACCATTCACCATTGAACAAAAAGAATAAAATGCTAAGGGGTATATCTACCTAAAGAAACAAAGGACCTATATATAGGAAACTATAAAACACTGATGAAAGAAATCAAAGAGGACACAAATAGATGGAGAAATATACCATGTTCATGGATTGGAAGAATTAATATTCTGAAAATGAGTATAATACCCAAAGCAAACGATAGATTCAATGCAATCCCTATTAAGCTACCAATGGTATTTTTAACAGAACTAGAACAAATAATTTCACAATTTGTATGGAAATACAAAAAACCTCGAATAGCCAAAGCAGTCTTGAGAAAGAGTGGAACTAGAGGAATCAACCTGCTTGACTTCAGACTCTACTACAAAGCCACAGTCATCAAGACAATATGGTACTGGCACAAAGACAGAAATATAGATCAATGGAACAGAAGAGAAAGCCCAGAGATAAATCCACATGCCTATGGACACCTTATCTTCAACAAAGGAGGCAAGAATATACAATGGAAAAAAGACAACCTCTTTAACAAGTGGTGCTGGGAAAACTGGTCAACCACTTGTAAAAGAATGAAACTAGAACACTTTCTGACACCATACACAAAAATAAACTCAAAATGGATTTAAAGATGTAAATGTAAGACCAGAAACTATAAAACTCTTAGAGGAGAACATAGGCAAAACACTCTCCAACATAAATCACAGCAAGATCCTCTATGACCCACCTCCCAGAATATTGGAAATAAAAGAAAACATAAACAAATGAGACCTAATGAAACTTAAAAGCTTTTGCACAACAAAGAAAATTATAAGCAAGGTGAAAAGACAGCCTTCAAAATGGGAGAAAATAATAGCAAACAATGCAACAAACAAAGGATTGATCTCAAAAATATACAAGCAACTCCTGCAGCTCAATTCCAGAAAAATAAATGACCCAATCAAAAAATGGGCCAAAGATCTAAACAGACATTTCTCCAAAGAAGACATACAGATGGCTGACAAACACATGAAAAGATGCTCAACATCACTCATTATCAGAGAAATGCAAATCAAAACTACAATGAGGTACCATTACACGCCAGTCAGAATGACTGCTATCCAAAAGTCTACAAACAATGAATGCTGGAGAGGGTGTGGAGAAAAGGGAACCCTCTTGCACTGTTGGTGGGAATGCAAACTAGTATAGCCATAATGGAGAACAGCATGGAGATTCCTTAAAGGAAAAAAAACAAAACAAAACTGGAAATAGTACTACCATTAACCCAGCAATCCCACTCCTGGGCATACACACCAAGGAAACCAGAACTGAAAGAGACACATGTGCCCCAATGTTCATTACAGCACTGTGTATAATAGCCAGGACATGGAAGCAACCTATATGCCCATCAGCAGAAGAATGGATAAGAAAGCTATGACACATATTGCACAATGGAATATTACTCAGCCATTAAAAAAATACATTGAACCAGTTCTAATAAGGTGGATGAAACTAGAGCCCATTATACAGAGTGAAGTAAGCCAGAAAGATAAACACCAATAGAGTATACTAACTCATATATATGGAATTTAGAAAGATGGTAATGATAACCTTATATGCAAGACAGAAAGAGAGACACAGATGTATAGAACAGACTTTTGGACTCTATGGGAGAAGGCGAGGGTGGGATGATCTGAGAGAATAGCATTGAAACATATATATTATCAAGTGCGAAACAGATCACCAGTCCAGGTTAGATGCATGAGACAAGTGCTCAGGACTGGTGCACTGAGGTGACCCAGAGGGATGGGATAGGGAGGGAGGGGGGAGGTGGCTACAGGATGGGGAACACGTGTAAATCCATGGCTGATTCATGTCAATGTATAGCAAAACCACTACAATATTGTAAAGTAATTAGCCTCCAACTAATAAAAATAAATGAAAAAAAAAAAAAAGTTGGTTGTATTTTCTGAAAGTAAAATTTTTTTAATACAATTGGATCATTTACTGGCAAGTTCAATTAAAAATAAAGACATAAGATAGTAAAGATGGGTGAAGAGAAGAATTTGAAAACTGTTTCTTATTTGCCCCTTTTTGCCTTCATATAACAAAATAAAACCAAAATCTGGGTTGCTTTATATATATATATATATATATAATTCTCTCTCTCTCTCTATATATATATATATATTACTCATTTAATGTCATTTCTATGACATTAAATTGAAAGTTGAAAGTTGAAAAGTTGAAAGCTGAAAGACTAATGTGTGCCCATCAGCTCTGGAAAAATATCAATATCCTCTGTCTATGCTGTTCATCATTAAAAGCTTGTTTCAACAGAAAACACTTTGAAAATTTTACATTAGTAAATTATTATTTATTGTGCCTTCTAATATTTTATGACTATCAGTAGAGATACTTTACTTCAAGTATGTATCTCCTTACTTTCAAGCCCCCAAAGTTATTACTCTTTAGCTTTAAATTTACTGTGATAGCATTTTAGCAAGAATTATTTTTTTCAACCTGTCACAGAATACTGAGATTTTTCCAGATATCAATCCACTGACTTCTTGAGCTACCACTTTATATTAATCACTGCTCCTAAAGTTATTTGATTTAAATTTAGTCTAATATAAAGTTCAAACCTGAAATATATTCACTAACTTTATTTTGAAAATTATATTTAGCATTTATTTGCTGCTTCTCAGTATCTAGATTTCAAATATGGAATAAAAATCTGTAAAGAGATCAATTCTCCTCTAAACTTCCTTTGTAATTATTATAAAATTCTCATAAATTAAATGAATTTTGAATTATAGTAATAGTTATCTTCTTATTTATATTTTAATTGCTTTCTTACTTTTAATTATTTTCTTTTAAATTGGTGATTGATTTAGTTATAAAGCTCTTTACTATACAAAATGTTAGCATAAAAATTCCAGCAGCACAGGCCTTGAATCATGGAGTTGATATTATAATGAAGCCACTTGACTTGAATGACACATGAAAGAAGTGTGGGTTGCTTTTATTATATTATTGATTTATTTTAAAAATTGCTAATTTTTTTGCTCCTTTTGATCTGCAAAATAGCAGTTTTATGTGGTTCAAATTTACAGTTTTATGAGGCAATCTATACAGGCTGAGTTGAGCTATGACAGCTGGCTCCCTGTCATTGGCCGGGTGCCCATGTATCAGAAGGGATGTGAATTGAAGTGCCTCCTACCTAGAGTCAGACAGGCCCAGATCCATGCAAATCAGAGCTGTATGTTAACTGACATGTTTTAGTGGAGAGATTCTCTGTTCACTGATTATTCCAAGTGGTCAACTTGCTATTCTCATGTAAACAATGAGAGCATCTCAAAGGGAAGCCAGTGTTGCTTCCACTGGCCTGTGCAGGCCTCTTATGGTCTCTCTTCAGGTTTCATTCTGAAATACTGCTGGTCTCATGAAGGGATGGAGGGAGATATGAAAGGGCATTCTTTTAACCACAGTGAAGTCGGGCTGTAAGTGCAGATCCTGTCATGAACTGAATGAAGTTTCTCTCTCAGAGAAGTCCTGGCAAGAGATTTTTCTCCTGTATCTTGAGATTCATTAAATATTAGAGAGTGATGACTGGTATGATGCTACCTCAAAGTGCTCCAAGCATTAGAAGCTTTATATTTTTAGGAGGATTCTCTGTACCAAAAAAGTTATTTTATGCACTTTGAAATTCAACCTTTCTTCCAAACATTGCTTTATGTTTTAAGGTATCATTTGCATTAGAGTAGTGAGCCAGACATCCTGGAATGTGAAGTCAAGTGGGCCTTAGAAAGCATCAGTAGGATCAAAGCTAGTGGAGGTGATGGAATTCCCATTAAGCTATTTCAAACCTTGAGAGATGATGATGTGAAAGTCCTGCACTCAATATGCCAACAAATTTGGAAAATTCAGCAGTAGCTACACGACTGGAAAATGTCAGTTTTCATTCCAGTCCCAAAGAAAGGCAATCCCAAAGAATGTTCAAACTACTGCACAATTGCACTCATCTCACATGCTAGTAAAGTAATGCTCAAAATTCTCCAAGCCAGGCTTCAGCAATAGGTGAACCGTGAACTTCCAGATGTTCAAGTTGGTTTTAGAAAAGGCAGAGGAGCCAGTGATCAAATTTACAACATCCACTTGGCCATCGAAAAAGCAAGAGAGTTCCAAAAAAACATCTATTTCTGCTTTAGGGACTATCCCAAAACCTTTGACTATGTGGATCACAATAAACTGTGGAAAATTCTGAAAGAGATGGGGATACCAGACCACCTGACCTGCCTCTTGAGAGACCAATATGCAGGTCAGGAAGCAACAGTTATAACTGAACATGAAACAACAGACTGGTTCCAAATAGAAAAAGGAGTACGTCAAGGCTGTATATTGTCACCCTGCTTGTTTAACTTATATGCAGAGTGTGTCATAAGAAATGCTAGGCTGGAAGAAGCACAAGCTGGAATCAAGATTCCCAGAAGAAATATCAATAACCTCAGATATGCAGATGACACCACCCTTATGGCAGAGAGTGAAGAGGAACTAAAAAGCCTCTTGATGAAAGTGAAAAAGGAGAGTGAAAAAAGTTGGCTTAAAGCTCAACATCCAGAAAACTAAGATCATGGCATCTGGTCCCATCACTTCATGGGAAATAGATGGGGAAACAGTGGAAACAGTGTCAGACTTTATTTTTTTGGGCTCCAAAATCACTGTAGATGGTGATTGCAGCCATGAAATTAAAAGACACGTACTCCTTGGAAGGAAAGTTATGACCAACCTAGACAGCATATTAAAAAGCAGATTCATTAATTTGCCAACAAAGGTCCATCTAGTCAAGGCTATGGTTTTTCCAGTAGTCATGGCGATTTATGGCGTCGCAAATAGTCAAACACGACTGAGTGACTGAACTGAACTGAGTGTTACCAGAAAATAGTACTAAATGTATTATTAAAGTTATAAACTTGACACTAAGAGATCCTTTGCTTCAGGCAGGTTTCTTTTAAACATATGAGTTTATTTTAGTTTCAGCAAAAGGTTCCATCAACTTAAAAACCTGAGCTATTGATAACCATGAGACTATAAGAATAAACCAAATTGAATTAAATCTGTTGTTCTGTGTTATGCTGCTACACTCCTCTTTTGAGTTGTTTTTGCTTTTTAGTCGCTAAATCATGTCTGACTCTGTTGTGACCCCCATGGACTGTAGCCCACCAGGCTCCTGTTATCATGAGATTTTGAGACAAGAATACTGGAGTGGGCTGCCATTTCCTTCTCCAGGGACTCCTCCTGATCCAGGGGTCAAATCCACGTCTCCTGAAATGGCAGGGAAATCTTTATCATTGCGCCACCAGGGAAACCCACACCTGAGTTATTCATGATAATTTTAAAACTGAGTGGATGACCAAATGTTATTAAAAATAATACAAACGTGGCTTGCTTTGTTTTCTTTACCTATTCATTAGTGTTGTAAAAGTTAGTTTAATGCCCCTTAAGTTATATTTCACTTTCTATTTGACATAAAATTCCAATTTTTCCAAATAATTGCATGTAGACTATATACATTCTAAATATGCAAAACCAAAATAAATTTAAAAAAAATTAAAGTGATTAATTTGCAATTTATAATCACTGAAAATATAATTATTGCATTTAATAGTGTATAATATTGAAGTCATTGATTATTGGAAATAAGGAAAATAATGTATTCCCTTTCAATATAAATATTCATTTTCCAAGTATTAAAGTATTTTTTATTCACTTTAAAAACACATAGACCTTCACTTTACTGTCAATTTTTTTATTAAAATCTTAATAAAAATTATATTCTCTTAATGTATAGAAATATAATCTTTACATTGAGAATCAGCAATCTACATGTAAATTCCTTAGAATATATCTGAAGTATGAAATAATGTCTATGTTCTTAGTGAAAATCATTAACATGCTTTGTCTTCTAAGGTCAATCTCTGCAATTGATGCTAAACTGAATTTTTTCTTGCTCAGAAGCCTATTAACCTTTTAATTTTCTTATATTGATACCTTCTTCATTCTAAATTCAGTAAATATGATTGTTTATAAAACTCTTTTATAAAATCAACTATTTTTGGTGAAGCAAATTATTTTTAATATTTGACAAACTGTGTGGTAAAATTTGTTTTCTTCTTATTATTTTTTTACTTCTTTTGAATAGATATTAAAATATGTTAGTAAAAGTAAAATCAGTAAAGCCTGAGGGATTCTTCTCTCCATAGTTAGATTTAAGGTAAGTGATAATCTACATGACTACATTTATCTGTGAATGGTATCAATAAAATTTTTACAACATTAAAATTAGGAATAAAATATTTTAGAAGACAGATTTCCCTTGTTAAATTAAGATCCTCTCTGACAATGACATATGTCTTGTTTTTTCATTCCTTGACTAGTTCCTGCTTTGTCAGAAACTTTTAAGGAGAGAATTTCTTGAAATTTAGTTTCATTAATTCCATGAATTTCTTCTTTATTTCCATGAGTCAGCATATTTTTTATTTTAAAATTTTAGATTTAACTGAAGATTAGGAATTGCATTTGAACATGAAAGAAAAATGAGAAGACAGTGCTAATTTCATTTTCTTCAAATTTGTTAGACACTCTGGGTTCAGGTAAAGATTGAATAGCATATCAGGTATGCATATGCATATTCTTAATTCTAGCTGTATCACATAGATATTATTAAGTGCATTTCTAGTATAAACTTTATATCCTATTTTAATTTCCATTGTTACTCTTTTTCCCTTTTATACCCCAACAGTGGACTGAAATAATATCCTAACACTCTTTTTTTTCTGCTTTCTTAAAACATCTACAACCATTTTGTTTTGTAATTTCCTTTTACCTCTATAGTATTCATATTCTGGTCCACTTTGTTCTCATAAAATTACAGATATTCTTCCCCTTCATATATTCAGTTGTTTACTTTTTTGATTATCGATTCCTAACTACTTCTATTAGAATACCATATCTATTTTAGTATTATCTTAGCCACCCTCCCAGATTTATATTTTAACTGACTTTTCTTCTGTAACTATATTTTTTCTTCTGGGAGGCTGATATATTGAATAATATCCTCCAAAAAGATAAGGAATCCTAATACTGAGAAAAAAGAAGCATGCTTTTTTGACCAAGAAAAAAGGGGCAGGCTCCTCTATAAATTAAAAAAAAAAAAAAAGTTTGTTGAGACTAAGTTAAATATGGGTAAAAGAAGGCAGATGGTGATTCAGAAGTATTGATAATAGCACTTAGCAATACTGAAAAATGTACAGGATATTTAAAGGGGCTAAAACTAAAGCTAGAATCTGACTTCCAAGGGAAAAGCACAACTTCACTGAAGGAAACCAGATTTTCTCCTCCCCCAGTGACCATTAACCATCTGTATTAACAGAGGTCTCACATCAGATGACAGTTAGACAGTTCAGTTGCTAAGTCGTGTCCACTCTCTGAAACTCCATGGACTGCAGCACATCAGGCCTCCCAATCTATCACCAACTCCCAGAGCTTTCTCAAACTCATGTCCATAGAGTCAGTGATGCCATCCAAACATCTCAGCCTCTGTCATCCCCTTCTCCTCACACCTTCAATCTTTCCCAGCATCAGGGTCTTTTCTAATCAGTCAGTTCTTCCCATCAGGTGGCCAAAGTGTCAGAACTTCAGCTTCAGCATCAGTCTTCCCAATGAATATTCAGGACTGATTTCATTTAGGATTGACTGGCTGGATGTCCTTGCAGTCCAAGGGACTCTCAACAGTCTTCTCCAAAACCACAGTTCAAAAGCATAAACTATTCAGTGCTCAGTTTTCATTATAGTCCAGCTCTCACATCCATACATAATTATTGTAAAAACCATAGCTTTGACCAGACGGACCTTTGTTGGCAAAGTAACATCACTGCTTTTTAATATGCTGTCTAGGTTGGTCAAAACTTTTCTTCTAAGGAGCAAGTGTCTTTTAATTTCATAGCTGCAGTCATCATCTGCAGTGATCTTTTAGCCCAAGAAAATAAGTATCTCAGACTTATGTGCCAGAAAAATCCACATATCTTTATATTTAAAAGTGACACTGTTATATTTTAAAATGCATAACCAACTAGGGCCTACTGTATAGCACAGGGAACTCTGCTCAATGTTATGTGGAAATCTGAATGGGAGAAAGTTTGAGGGAATTTGAGGGAGAATGGATATATGTATGTACATGGCTGAGTCCCTTTGCTGTCTACCTGAAGCTATCACAATATTGTTAATTGGTATACTCCAATGCAAACTAAAAAGTTTAATGCAATCAAAACAGAAATAAATAAACAAAGGTGAGTGAACTGGAATACACGGAGGAGGCAGAACCAAGGGGGCACCAGATTCAGTGTCTGCAATCTAGGCCCTCAGCCATGGCAGCTGAGCCTGTGGTCCCAGAAAACTCAGTAATACCATAAATATAGCCAACACAACTTTAGCTTCCCAGCCACTGCAGAAAAGCAGACACAATGGTAGAGACCAGGAAACTTACAATAAAGGATGCAGCAGAGCTTCCCATAGTGGGCTACTACGATGGCAGTGAAGCCTGCAACTCAGAGAATCTTAGAATCTTAGATGTGACAGAAGACTCCACCCCTCAAAATGTCCCTAGCAGCAACTCTTGCAACACTGAAAGCAGTAAGCCATGGATTACTGTGAGCAACGAGAAGTGATAATGAGGACATGGACTCATAACTCTGAAAGAGGTAGTGGAGGATGGGAAGTTCCAATTCTCAAATATAACCAGAGGCAGTTTAGATAAGAGAAACCAAAAAAATTTGTGATGGCACCATATACCAAAAAACAAACAAAAATGAACCTAATCCCTAACCTGTTGAATTGTTAGATCAAGTGGAAAATTGTTACAACCACAAATTTACCAGCAGAACAGCTCATGAAATATCTGTCCATGGAATTCTCCAAGCAACAACATTGAAGTGGATAGCCATTCCTTTATTGAGGGGTATCTCCCCAACCCAGGGATCAAACCTAGGTCCCACATCGCAACCAGATTCTTTACCAGCTGAACCACCAGGAAAGCCCAAGAATACAGGAGTGGGTAGCTTATCCCTTCTCCAGCAGATCTTCCTGACCCAGGAAACAATCCAGGGTCTCCTGCATTAAAGGTAGATTCTTTACCAGTTGAGCTACCATGGAAGACCAGTATCACAAAAAGGAAATTATAACTTTTTAGAAACTAAAGTCATGGTAAACTCTGATCTAATTGTAGAGAATTCAGAATAGCTGTCATAAAGAAATGTAAGGAGGACCAGGAAAGCTCAAAAAGGCAGTTCAATGAGCTAAGGAAGAAAATTAAGGAAAAGAAGGAACTGTATCCAAAATATTAAAAGTAAGAAAAAAACAAACAGAAATTCTAGAGCTGAAGAAATCAACAAATAAGATGAAGAATGCATTAGAAAGCATTGGGAATAGAGCAGAGCACATGGAAGAGAGGATTAGTGAAAGCTCAAAGGTAGAAAACTAGAAAGAATACAAGTAGAAAATGAAAGAGATATAAGATATTTTAAAAATGAAGATGTTTTACAAGATCTATCTGATCCTTTCTGGAAGGACAACAATAAGGTAATGGGTATTCCAGAAAGAAAAAGGAACAAAGTGTTTATTTAAATAAATAACAACTGAGAACATCCCAAATCTGAAGAAGGAACTGAAGTGCAAGTCCATGAAGCTAAGAGAATACCTAATCACTTCAATGCAACTAGATCTTCTCCAAGACACAAAATATTAAAACTGTCAAAAATCAATAACAAAGAAATAATTTTAAAGTCATTGAGAGAAAACAAAGGGACTCTATTTGGCTATCAGCAGATTCCTCAGTATCCACTGTACAGTCCAGGAGGAGTTCTCAAAATTACACAAAATTTTGAGTAAGGTAATAAATAAAATGATGGCAACTCTGTCAGAATAGGTTTTTAAGCAGTTAATTATAGCATAAACATTAAGAAGGGAACAAAAAAACTAATAATAACTATAGCTACATCCATTTGATAACACACTCAAAATGTAAAAAAAAAAAATGATAATAATTGTGATCAAGAAAACTAAGGGTGAGAGAAAAAAGATAAATCTTGAATAGATAAAAAAGGATAGCATGCTATCAGCAGAAAAGGGACTATATTATCTCTGTGTTATACAAACTTCATTTCTTGAGCTTCCCTAGTGGCTCAGATAGTAAAGAATCTGCCTGTAATGTGGGAGACCTGGCTTCAGTCACTGAGTTGGGAAGATCCCCTGGAGGAGGGCATGCAGCCCACTCTAATATTCTTGCCTGGATAATCCCCATGGACAGAGAAGCCTAGCAGGCTACAGTGCATGGGGTCACAGGGTCAGCATGATTGAGCGACTAAGCACACACGTACAAACCTCATGGTAACCATAAAACCTAAATCTAGAGCAGAGATATGAAACAAACAAACAAGGAAGTGAGAAAAACATCGTAGTAAATCATCACATCAAAAATGCAGATGGAAACACAAGGAAAAAGAATGAAATCCACATTGCATGCAGATTCTTTAATGTCTGAGCCACCAGGGAAGCCCAAGAAATAAAGTTTGTATAACATGCAGATAAAATAGTTTCTTTTCTGCTGATAGCATGTCATCCTTTTTTTATCATGAAGATGTAGAGCAACTAGAAAACACAAGATAGAAAGGCAGTACTAAGTCTTCTTGTATCAGTAGTTGCCCGAAATATAAGTGGATTAAAGTTAACAGCCAGATGACACAGAGTGGATGTATTAAAAATAAGATCCAAATATATACTGCCTTCAGGAAACTCAAATCATGTCTGAAGACACTCGTCAGCTTGGAAAGAAGGGATGGAACATGACATTCCAAGAAAATGGCAGGCAAAAGAAACCTGAGGTAGGCATGCTCGCATAAGCCAAAAAAGGTAACAAGAGACTTATTAACAAGATAACAGTATATAATGATAAAGGAGGTCATTCATCAAGAAGACGCAGCAATGATTAATATCTATGCACCTAACATTTCTGAAATTATATGTCAACATCACACTGATACCAAAACCAAAGATATCACACACACACAAAATTACAAGTCGATAGCTCTGATGAACATAGCTGCAAAAATACTCAATAAAATGTTAACAAATAAAACATAGCAATACATTAAAAGGGTCACACACCATGACCAAGTGGGATTTACTTCCTGGATGCAAGTATGGTTTAATATTAAAAAATCAGCCAACGTGATACATCACAGGAATGAAACCATGTGATTAGCTCCTTAGATGCACGAAAAGCATTTGACAATATTTAACACCCATTTGTGATCAAAACTCCCAATAAAGTGGGTATAGGAGGGACATGAAAGTGAAAGTGTTAGTTGCTCAGTCGTGTCTGACTCTTATTGATCAGTCATAACTGGCTCTTGTGAGCCTTCCTGATGGGCTCATGGACTGTAGCCTATCAGGTTCATCTGTCCATAGAATTCTTCAGGTAGGAATATTGGAGTGGGTAGCCATTTCCTTCTTCAGGAGGTTTTCCCAACCCAGGGAAAAGGAAGATACCTCAGCATAATAAAGGCCATATATGATAAACCCACAGCTAACATCATACTCACCACTGAAAAACTAAAAGTTATCTCTATAAGATCAGAAGCAAGACGTGGATGCCCACTATTGTCTCATTCATTCAACATAATATTGGGAGTCTTGGTCAAAGCAATTAGGCAAGAAAAATAAATAAAAATCTCATATTAGAAGGAAGAAGTAAAACTGTCACTACTTGCAGATGACTTGACTTTATATATAAAATCCTAAAGACTCTACAAAAAAAACTCGAAAAATATGCAAATGCAAAAAGTTGAAGGATATAAAGTCAACACACAAAAATTTGTTGTTCAATAAACTGACAGAAAGAAAATTAAGAAAATAACTCTATTTACAATTACAAAAATAAGGATAAAACAGGCATAAATGGAAGCAAGGATGTGAAAGACCTGAAAACTAGCAGACACTGTTGAAAGAGATTAGAAAAGACACAGACAAATGGAATGATATTTCTTACTCATGGATTGGAAGAATTAACATTTTTAAAATGTCCATATTAGCTCAGGCAAACTATAGATTCAATGCAACCTCTATTAAAAGGCCAGACACATTTTTCAAAGAAAAGAATTGCAAAAGACCTAGAATATCTAAAATAACCCTGAGATGAAAGAACAAAGTTGGAGGAAACACACTCCCTGATTTCAAACAACATTACAAAACCATAGAAATCACAACAATGGGTGGGCATTTACAGAAGATATATAGATAAATGAATGAAAATTAAGATCCCCCAAATATACGGACAATTTATTTAAGACAAGGAAATAGGGAACATACAATGAAGAAAGGATAGTCTCTTCAATAAAGTGGGTAGCTGTATGCAAAAACTGAAACAAAAATGCTGTATCACACCATACACATGAATAAATTAATTCAAAATAGAATAAATACTTGAATGTAATATCGGAAACCATAATACTCCTATAAGAAAACATAAGCAGTGCACTTTTTACATAGGTCTTAGCAATATATCTGTAGATATATCTCCTCAGGCAAGGAAAACTAAAGCAAAAATAAAGAAATGGGTTTACATCAAACTAAAAATTCTGTAAAGCAAAGGAAACATTAATAAAACCAGAAGATAACCTATTGTCTGGGAGCATATTTTTGCAAATGATATATCCACAAAGGGTTATTATCCAAAATATACAAAGAACTTAATCAACAGCAAAAGAAATTTTTAAAACCCCAACAGCCTGATGAAAAAAATAGATGGAGGAACAGAATAGAGATTTTCTTGAAAAAGACATATAGATAACCAACAGGAATGTGAAAAAGTGTTCAACATCACCAATTAGGGAAATACAAATGAAAGTCACAATGAGATACCATCTCACACCTATCATTATGGTTATTATAAAAAAATTATGGCAAAACAACTACTATATGGTAAAGTAATTAGCCTCCAATTCAAATAAATACATTAATTTACAAAAAAGGAAAAAGAAAACAAATTCTTTATAGTGTCAAAAAAAAAAAAAAGCAAGCAATAAAGTGTTTGTGATGATACAGAGAAAAGGGAACCATAACACACTGTTGGTAGCCATGCAAACTGGTACATTCATTATGGAATTCAGAATGGAGATTTTTAAAAATACAAATATCATATAACCCAGCTATTCTAGTTCTGGATATTTATCCAAACAATACGATCACATTAAATCTTAAAAAAAAAATTATTTGCACCCTCATGTATATGGCAGCATTATTTATAATAGCCAAGTTATGGAAGCAACCTAAATGTCCATCAATATATGAATGGATAAATAATATGTATTTATTTTCAAAAAGTGAAATTGTTCCATTTTCAACAGCATGAATGAACCCTGAGGCTATTATACTAAGAGAAGTAAGTCAGATGGATAAAGACAAAACCCATGTGATTTCATTTATACATAGAATATAAAAAAAAGTACAAATAAACATGTAAAACAAAATAACTGAACAAACAAAACAAAATCAAACACATAGACACTGAGAACAAAGGAGTGGTTACCCAAAAGAAAAGGGCAAGGTAACAGGATGGGTAAAAGGGATAACCTGCATGGTGAAGAACAGAAATGAAATTTGTGGTATTGAGTGCTCTGTAGCATATACAGAAGCAGAAATATAAGGTTTTACACATGAAATGTTATAAACATTTTACATATGAAATGTTATGTCAATAAGAATAAATACATTTAAAAATAGCTTAGTCCCTATCACTACTGTAGGACACATATTTTAAAGAAATATTGGATCAAAAATTTCATTTTTTCCCCCGTAAGAGAGTTCTGTTGCTGCTGCTGCTAAGTCGCTTCAGTCGTGTCTGACTCTGTGTGACCCCATAGACATAGACGGCACCCCACCAGCTCCTCTGTCCCTGGGATTCTCCAGGCAAGAACACTGGAGTGGGTTGCCATTTCCTTCTCCAATGTGTGAAAGTGAAGTCGCTCAGTCGAGTCCGACTCTTCGCGACCCCAAGGACTGCAGCCTACCAGGCTCCTCCGTCCATGGGATTTTCCAGGCAAGAGTACTGGAGTGGGGTGCCATTGCCTTCTCCACTAAGAAGGTTCTAGTAGTACTTAATTGTCTTTAACTTCATTCAAAACAATTTTGTTTGATTCTATTACAGCAGTTGTCATATCAACATGCATGTAAAAAAAAATATCAAAATTAGTGATTTTTTGTGTAGCTATTTTAGTATTGAAGATGGAAGAATAAAAACATTTTTAGCATATGATTTTATTATTTTAATAAATGTAAAAATGCAACTGTACACCAAAAAGATTTGCACAGTGTTTGGAGAAGGTGCTATGTTTTGTGCTGGAGGTCTGTTGCTGAATGTTGCTCCACAATTGAGTAGAAAAGTTGAAGTTGATAGTGAACAAATTGAGACTTTTGTTGAGAGCAATCAACATTATATTAGGTAGGAAATAGTCAATATACACAAATTTCCAAATCAAGTATTGAAAATCATTTACATAACTTGGCTATTTTAATTGCTTTGATATTTGGGTTTCAAGTAAGTGGGAAGAAAAAAAAAAAAAAAAAAAACCACCTTCCTGACCATATTTCCACATGCAATTCTCTACTTAAAGTAACAAAAATATTCATTTTTAAAGCAAATTGTGACAGCAATGAAAAATGGATATTGTACAATAATATGGGATGGAAGAGGGCAAAGGAAATGAACCACCACCAACCACACCAAAGGCTGGTCTTTATCCAAAGAAAGTGATGCTGTATATTTGATGGTATTGGAAGGAAATCCCCCACTATGAGCTCCTTCTAGAAAAGCAAATGATCAATTCCAAGAAGTACTGCTCCCAATCAGACCAACTGAAAGTAATGCTTCATGAAAAACTGCCAGAAATAGTCAACAGAAAACACAAAATCTTCCATCAGAATAATGTAAGACCAATGTTTCTTTGATAACCAGGTAAAAAACAGCTACAGTTTGGCTGGGAAGTTCTGATTCATCTGCCATATTCACCAGATATTGCACCTTCAGAATTCCAATCATTTTGGTCTTTATAAAATTCTCTTAATGGAAAAAAATTCAATATTTTGTGACATGTAAAAGGCACCTGGAACAGGTCTCTACTCAAAAAGATAAAAACCTTTGGGAAGATGGAATTATGAAGTTGCCTGAAAAATGGCAAATGATGACTATGTTATTCAATAAAATTCTTGATGCAAATGAAAAATGTGTCTTTTATTTTTGCTTTACAACCAAAGGAAATTTTTGGTCAACCTCAATACATAAAAAGTTAAACATTACTTCACTCTGTGTGTGTGTGTGCTCTTAGTCATGTCCAACACTGGTGGACTGTAGCCCACAGGCTCCTCTGTTCACGGGACTTTCCAGGCAAGAATATTGGAGTTGATTGCCATTCCCTACTCCAGGGCATCTTCCTAATTCAGGGATTGAGCCCGTGTTTCTTGTGTCTCCTAAATAAATAGGTGGATTCTTTACCAGTTGAGCCCAGGGAGGCCATTTTCACTCTAAATATATGCAAATTCAAAACTTTAGTCATGCTTCTCGTGCATCTTCTACATTAATTATTTTTTAAAGAGAAATAATTAGTTCTTAAATTATACTACCTTTCTATTTATTTTTCTATCTTTCTATTCATTTATTGGCCACTTTACTCGGGCTCTATTTTCCCACATTTGGATTGCATTACTGCTTTTTTTTTTTTTTTTTTTTGCATTACTGCTTTTACGCTGTTGCTGCTGCTAAGTCACCTCAGTCGTGTCCGACTCTGTGCGACCCAATAGACAGCAGCCCACCAGGCTCCCGTCCCTGGGATTCTCCAGGCAAGAATACTGGAGTGGGTTGCCATTTCCTTCTCCAGTGCATGAAAGTGAAAAGTGAAAAGCTACCAAAGTTATATTCCCTGAACTATGGCTCTGAAGTCAACATTTCCTTACCTCACAGTTTCTTAGCCTTGCTTTGAAACCCAGTTTCCTAATAATATTTTCTGCCTTTTTTACACATGCTTCACTATAAGCAACTTAGTTATTTATTTTTTATTGTTGCATGCCTTCTGTTTGCTCACAAAATTTTTCTTTAGCTATAGTTTCTCCTCTAATTTATGAATTTTGGACAGAGAATGGTCTTAGTATGCATTTTTGATTGATTGAATTAATTAAGGACAGGAAATAACATGATTTTATTATAATCTGCATTTAATTTTGCATGTATGTCCTTGTGTGAAAGAAGAAAGTCTGTACAGCAGAG
Organism: Cervus elaphus; assembly: GCF_910594005.1. Lineage (NCBI taxonomy): Eukaryota > Metazoa > Chordata > Mammalia > Artiodactyla > Cervidae > Cervus > Cervus elaphus. The sequence goes on along the minus strand of NC_057842.1, from coordinate 8,797,193 downwards.
TGTAGTGTAAATGTACAGTGTTCTCAATGCAAATGCAATTAATAAAATATTTTATCTGGAATTAGAGAGTATAGACAAATGTATTTTGAACTTTTCTCATTTTTCTAGCAATCAAGTGACATATAATTCCAAATCTCTGTTTGTGTAAACAAATCATATGTTCTGATAAAAAATAGAATTAGTAATTTATGAGTATAGAAATGATTTGTTAAATGAAAAAAATAACATTTGAGAATCATGGTTGTCAATTCTTAAGTGTTTGTGCTAAAATAAACAAAAACTCATATCAGTATTCTTCATTACTCTTCACAACAATTTTCTTAATTAATTCTTAGTTAAACATACACTATTCAAACCATTGCATGTTATAAAAAATTTCTCCTTAGCTAAGTGTGGCTCATTGTACTTAAACCACTTACTAAACATAAAATGCAATATTACTAAACGTGAGGAGTTATAAGCAGAAACAAAATAAAGATAATCTCAATGCATAACTAGATCAGCATAAAAATATAGAGGTAGATTTTCCTAAAATACCTTGTAAATAATACCTTCAAGAAAAATCAGCAAATACAATTTTATATTTTGATTTCTTACAGAAAACATTAATAAAAGAAATACAACCTTATACACAATTGTTTAATTTTACTTTTGCTGCTATATTTTATTCATGCAGAGTTGTTTTACAGACTAACTTCTAAATTTTGGTGAAGCTCAAATGAGTTTTCAAGTACTCTGTCTTGTCCTTGGATTTTTAATTACCAGTATTAACATTATAAAGAGCTAGACTAAGTAGGCATCATTGATATGTTGTGTTAAACATGAAGTTCCCAAATAATGCTTGTGATCTAGGGACAGTTTGGGATGGACATGTACACATTGCTATATTTAAAATGCATAACAAACAAGGACCTACTGTATGGCACATGGAACTCTGATCAAAGTTTACGTGGCAGCCTAGATGGCAGGGGCATTAGGAAGACAACAGATACATGCATATTTGTGGCTGAGTACCTTCACCTTTCACCTGAAACTATCACATTTTAATCAGCTATACTCGAACACAAAACAAAAAGCTTAAAAAAATAAATAAAACAGTTTGCATCTTGACCCCTACAGAGCCTAAAATCTGGGTTTTAGAGAAAGATATTGTGGTAATGCTCCAGTCCACGGGGTTGCAAAGAGTCAGACACTACTGAGCAGATGGAACTGAGTGCTCTTCTGGATTTACTTCGTAGCTCAGCGGTAAAGAATCCACCTGCAATGCGGGAGCCACAGGAGACAGTAGTTCAACTCCTAGATAGGGTAGATTCCCTTGAGGAGGGCTTGACAACCCACTCCAGTATTCTTGCCTGGAGAATCCCATGGAGAGGAGCCTGGTGGGCTACAGTCCCTGGACTAGCCAAGAGTCAAACACAACTTAAGTGATTTAATGTGCAGTGGTTCAGTTCAGTTCAGTTCAGTTCAGTTCAGTTGCTGAGTCGTGACCGACTCTTTGCAACCCCATGAATCACAGCATGCCAGGCCTCCTTGTCCATCACCAACTCCCAGAGTTTACTCAAACTCATGCCCATTGAGTTGGTGATGTCATTCAGCCATCTCATCCTCTGTCGTCCCCTTCTTCTCCTGCCCTCAATCTGTCCCAGCACCAGGGTCTTTTCCAATGAGTCAACTCTTCGCATGAGGTGGCCAAAGTATTGGAGTTTCAGATTCAGCATCAGTCCTTCCAATGAACACCCAGAACAGATCTCCTTTAGGATAGACTGGTTGGATCTCCTTGCAGTCCAAGGGACTCTCAAGAGTCTTCTCCAACACCACAGTTCAAAAGCATCAGTTCTTCTGTACTCAGCTTTCTTCACAGTCCAACTCTCACAGCCTTACATGACCACTGGAAAAACCATAGCCTTGACTAGACAGACCTTTGTTGGCCAAGTAATGTCTCTGCTTTTTAATATGCTGTCTAGGTTGGTCAGAACTTTCCTTCCAAGGAGTAAGCGTCTTTTAATTTCATGGCTGCAATCACCATCTGCAGTGATTTTGGAGTCCCCCAAAATAAAGTCTGACACTGTTTCCACTGTTTCCCCACCTGTTTCTCATGATGTGATGGGACCAGATGCCATGATCTTAGTTTTCTGACTGTTGAGCTTTAAGCCAACTTTTTCACTCTCCTCTTTCACTTTCATCAAGAGGGTCTTTAGTTCCTCTTCACTTTCTGCAGATTTGTCATCTGCATATCTGAGATTATTGACATTTCTCCCAGCAATCTTGATTCCAGCTTGTGCTTCTTCCAGCCCAGCATTTCTCATGATGTACTCTGCATATAAGTTAAATAAGCAGGGTGACAATATACAGCCTTGATGTACTCCTTTCCCTAGTTGGAAGCAGTCTGTTTTTCCATGTCCAGTTCTAACTGTTGCTTCCTGACCTGCGTGTAGGTTTCTCAAGAGGCAGGTCAGGTGGTCTGGTATTCACATCTCTTTCAGAATTTTCCATAGTTTATTGTGATCCATAGCTTCTGATGGTGAACAATTCACCTGCAATGCAGGAGATCTGGTTTGATTTGTAGATATAGATTTAATGATATTCTTATAATTTTCATTATAAAGGATTCTCACATTAATAACAACAAAAAATGGTTTTGTAGAAACAAAGATCTCAATAAGAATAGACAGTGTTCTCAAATTTATTCTTTTGATACTTCAATATCTTCTCTCAGTAGCATTTTAAGTGCTGAAACTTGAAAGATAAAAAGAAGTTATCCAGGTTGGGAAGTTGCTGCAAAACATGCAAAGGGTACTAAATGTCTTCAGTGCAAACTCTTTACTGGTTATAGCAAAAATTTGCTCTCTCTAGACTATTAAAAAATCCTAATACTATACTAATATCAATACTAGACTAATACAAAATACTAATACGAAATTCCACTGTGTCCTCTTAGTTACCTGACCTAGTGCAGAGAGACACTTTTAAAAATGTAAATTAGATCCCTTTATTTCCCCATTAAACTCTTGAATGGATTTTCCTTGTTCTCCAAATAAAATCTACACGTCTTCCCAAAATCAATAAGGCTGATTAACTTCATTCTGCTTAACTCTCCAAGTTGACTCCTTACTATCACCACTATAGCTCAGTCTGGTCCTGCCCCCAGCAGCCTTATTTTAGTTCCTTAATAAAACCATGCCTTCTGTACCCTCCCAGAGTTTTACATCAGCTTGTTCTACATAAGCTCTTCACACACATGACTCATTTGAACCCCACCCAGCTCACATGTCACATATTTAGAGGGCCCTTTCATTTTTTTACCACATTAAAATATATGCCAGTTAGGCACACACACACATAAATACACATGAGTATTGGTTGATTTTCATAATCAAGTACCCAAAAGAGTAGTGCCTTATCTAATTGTCAATTTACAACACAGAATTCATGAATTTCTTCTGCCCTCCATTTATGTTTATGTCCAGTTCATCTTACATCAGTATCTTAGGCCTGTGAGCTGATGGTTTTCAGGAACCTTGAGCCCTTTATGCTTCAATGTATATATATCCAGTTGGATAAAAGTCCTACACTGCAACAAGCTTCGGTGAAAGTATATGCAAGTAACTTTCCCTAAAAGCCTAAGAAAACTTATTTTGTCTCACTTTGAACCAGACACTTTCCAAGAGAATGAAGCAGAGTGCAGAGCTTAATTTAACGTTTGGAGGTGAAGAAGCTCTAAAGCCTCAAAAGCACATGGAATCCCAAGTAGAGTGTGAAGGGCAATGATTGAGAAAAATGAAGAGGTGAGATGGTGGAAAGACATTTAGCCCTGTCTTTCTTGCCTTCTTTCTATTTTACTGCTCTGTTAATTATCTATTTCCTTCAGAAATGGGAAGGACCTTGTGTGCCTTGTCTTTAACCATTTTTATACTCCATTTTTATACTCTTTTATACTCCATTTTATAACCATTTTATACTCCGTTTTTATACTCTTGGGTATTAATGCAAAAAGTGCGCTGGATGGAGGGAGCATGAGCTAGCCTATGGAGAAGGACAATGAGGGAAGGAGATGAAGCTGAAATGTAAGTGGCATTGATCATGAAGGGCCCCACATATTAAAAAAAGCAAGAGGGACTTCCCTGGTGGTCCAGTGGTTAAGAATTCACCTTCCAGTGCGCAGGACACAGATTCAAACCCTGGTCAGAGAACTAAGATTCAGCATGCCACAGCGCCATAATTACCAAGCCTCTGTTCTGAAAGGAAAAATCCACTGTGCCACAACAGAGATCTCATGAGAAGCAACTAAGACTTAACACAGCCAAATATATAAATAAACAAGTAATAAAATAAAATAAATAAAGTAGAAAGAACTGGGTTAAATCATAGCAACAAGTGATGCACTCAGTAGCAAAAGCAGTGAAAGTTTATTCAGTCTGTGCTCTGTGTGATGTTCACAGCTCTGTACTGTCTTCCAGAGTTCAAGTTGGTGGAGGGGTATGCCAGTCAGTCCCTGTTTTCACCACCAATTGGCATGAGGAAGTCCTGCTCTAGCTCTTGGAGTTTCTACAAATAAATGATTTGTGTCACCTCTGCTCATATTTCATTAGCTGAAGCAGGTCACATTCAGCTTCAGATGGCAAGTAGGGAAATCCCTTTAACTACATGCCCGAGATATTTGGGATGGGCTCTTTTACCAAAAATAGCTCATTTAAGACCCTTTTATCAATATAAAAGGCAATCTGCAGATGAGAAAAGCTGTGATGAAAGTAATGGAAAGAGTTTCTTTCATAACAACCGTCTTAGCCTAGATCATAATTTTTCCAGGGCTTATTATTGATTATTGTCATCTAAGTTGCTTTATTAAATTTTATCATATATTTAAATTAGCTGAATGCTTTTAAGAATGAACTAAGGTATAGGAATTAGCTGTACTAGAGGAAATAAAGCTGAAATAGTTTCCAATTGTAAATGATTCATTTAAAGCATACCATTGTAAAATATTAAGTAAAAAACTTTTTCTCTTTTTCTTTAAGGATTTGTCTTCTTGGACAGAGAGCACTTTGTGGGCTCTTCTTCCATGAAGTAAATTATCCAAACTGAATTTATAGCTTATTTTACACAATAAAAGCCTAAATAAGGGAAATAGGTAAGGAATTCAGATTTTAAATATGAAGTGAGTTGCTGTTACTGTTGGGCCTGTGTGTCTACATGAGACTCAGCCATTCTTCAAAGCAGAGCACAGTTCATCTTCTCTATAATCATTTCCTCAATTCATAAAATATTAAAGTGCTTCTTTTTTCAAATTGCTGCAGCAACTTTGACTTTAATACTGTAAATCATTAATTTCATAGATTTTCCATCCTTGTCTTTAGTTATTATTTAAATAGTTAAATTTTCTTATGATTCTTCAGTTGACTAAATATTACCTTGTCAACTCGGTTAGAAACATTTTATGCAAATTTTACCATGAATTATAAATCTTTGTATCTTCATATTTCTTTGTACATCTTCTTAGAGCTAGTGCATAACCTAATTAATTATTGTTGGTTTTTTCTTTAAATGCATAGCATAGCAGAAATCCAATTGCAATGAAAAAGAAGTCAAACAATACCTATATTTCACCTTTACTATCAGTTAAATAAACTTATCAGAAAATATGTTGTGCAATGTGCAGTGAGGGATTTGCTTACTTAAGCAAAAGGAGTGGGATGAGAAGAAAGATGGGTAGTTTAATTTGTATAAGAGGGAATAAGTTATCCTGCATTCAGTCAAATAAATAAACATTTCTCCAGAGCCTGTGACCAGCACTGGACTGCATGTCGGGGGTCATTCCTGAACAGGTCAGCTAAGCCACTTGTCTTCACAAAGTTAGAGTCTAATAAGGAAAGTTAAATAGGAAAAGTAATGACGGCATATTTGATTTACTAGTGTAATAAATTGTTCCCTGAATTTTACATTTTCCTTATGAAGACAATCTACAACTTAAATACAGGATTCTGCACACATCTTCTCAGCAAAGAAAGTTGGGAGAATGGAATTCATTATGTTTGTTGGTATGGAAGTAGGTATAAGTATATATATGTATATATATGTACATAAATATATGTGTGTGTGTGTACATATATATATGGTTAGCTGAAATTTGAAGGTCCACAGAATTTCCCAAAATAGAATTTACATGTTAAGTATTTCAAATACTGTAAATACAGCTGTTAGCCCTCAAAAAGTTACTGTCACTACATTTTTTTTTTTTTCTGCTACTGAGCAATAGCCAAGCAAAATAAGAATTCCTTTTACCATCCAGGGCATATACTAAATCTATACCAGAAATGGGAGCATTCTCTCGTCTAGAAGGCTACTGAATGCCTATAATAAGAAAATTAGTAGAGCTTTATGTGAAGAACTAGCTTATTGATCTGGTTAGTGATGTTATGAGCAATTTCAGCAGATAAAGTTTGTCTTAAAGTGTTTTGTGTTTTAAAAATGATTGTCAAAATGTAAGATAGAAGAATAAAATTTAACAAAAAATAAATATAATTTTGGCTTACATACCTCTGTTGAATATCTTTTATATATCTTCCCTTGCATATGTACAAATAGAAAAAGAGACTTCTTGATGGAAACAATACTTTTATAAAAGTGGATCATCCAAATATGTTTAACACTTCTGACATTTTGAGATGATATTATTTGCAGTGTCTTTCGCATCAGTAGCTTTTATTTATTTAGTTTGCATTTTCATATATTCTTGGGAATATCTGTTTATTTAAGGGGACTAGCATATTCCTGTTGGCATCATCTCACTAATGCATTCAAGTGATTATTATTTTCAAAACTTTAGCTCCACCAGAAGAACAACTTTGAACTTTTATTTTTCTTCACAGTGTAAGGAATCATCTTACATATTATACTAATAAAGCAAATTTTCTACTTCCAGATTCTGCTAATATTTATTATTTTTCATAGAATTTAAAGTGCTACATTTACTGTTATTACAAAATATTAGGTAATTTCCCAGTGTTATACAATATATCCTCATAGCCCATCCTATACCAAATAGTTTGTAGCCCCTCTCCCACTTCCCATATTTTGTCCCTCCCTCTCTCCCTCCACTAGAAATCACTAGTTTATTCTCTACATCTCTTAGTCTATCCTTCTTTTCACTAGTTTTTTGTATTTTTTAGATTCCACATATAAGTGATATCATGTGATATTTGTTTTTCTCCAATTTATTTAGTTGGCATTATACCCTCCAAGTCTGTCCATGTTGCTTTAAATGGCAAAATGTCTTTCTTTTTTATGACTGATTGTACTCCTTGTGTGTGTGTGTGTGTGTGTGTGTGTGTGTATTCCATATCTTCTTTATCCATTCATCCATTGATGGACATTTAGGCTCCTTCCATTTCTTCAGTTCAGTTCAGTTCAGTCACTCAGTCGTGTCCAACTTTTTGTGACCCCATGAACCACAGCATGCCAGGCCTCCCTGTCAATCACCAACTCCCAGAGTCCACCCAAACCCATGTCCATTGAGTAAATGATGCCATCCAACTATCTTGTCCTCTGCGGTCCCCTTCTCCTCCTGCCCTCAATCTTTCCCAGCATCAGAGTCTTTTTAAATGAGTCAGATCTTCTCATCAGGTGGCCAGAGTATTGGAATTTTCAGCTTCAACAATAGTCCTTCCAATGAACACCCAGAACTGATCTCCTTTAGGATGGGCTGGTTGAATCTCCTTGCAGTCCAAGGGGCTCTCAAGAGTCTTCTCCAACACCACAGTTCAAAAGCATCAATTCTTCAGCACTCAGCTTTCTTTTTAGTCCAACTCTCACATCCATACATGACTACTGGAAATACCATAGCCTCGACTAGATGGACCTTTGTTGGCAAAGTAATGTCTCTGCTTTTTAATATGCTGTCTAGGTTGGTCAGAACTTTCCTTCCAAGGAGTAAGCATCTTTTAATTTCATTGCTGCAATCATCATCTGCAGATTTTGGAGCCCAGAAAAGTAAACTCGGCCACTGTTTCCAATGTTTCCCCATCTATTTGCCATGAAGTGATGGGACTGGATGCATTGATGTTAGTTTTCTGAATGTTGAGCTTTAAGCCAACTTTTTCAGTCTCTTCTTTCACTTTCATCAAGAGGCTCTTTAGTTCTTCTTCACTTTCTGCCATATCTTGGCAACTGTAAATAATGTTGTAATGAACTTTGGGGTGTGTATATATTTTTGAATTCATGTTTTTGGTTTTTCAGACATAAACCAGGATTGTGGGTTATATGGTAGCTCTAGTTTCATTTTTTTGAGAAACCTGTATACTGTTATGCATAAGGGTGGCACCAATTTTACATTCCCACCAACAATGTACAAGGGTTCCCTTTTCTCCATATCTTTACCAATATTTCTTCTGTTCTTTTTGATGATAGCCATTTGACATGTGTGAAGTGATATCTCAGTGTGATTTGACTTAAATTTCTCTAATAATTAAAGATGTTGAACCTATTTTCATGTGCTTTTTGACCGTCTATATATCCTCTTTAGAAAAAGCTTTTCAGATCTTCTTCCCATGTTTAAAAACTTGACTGATGTGTAGTTGATATACACATGTCTTAGTTTCTCCTGTACAGAAAAGTGACATATATATAATTTTAACATTATTTTCCATTATTATTTATAACAATATATTGGATACAGTTCCCTGTGTTTTACAGTAGGACCTTGTTGTTTATCTATGTTATATATAATAGTTTGCTCCTGATAATTTCAAACTCCCAGTCGTTTCATTGTCCACTCACCTTTCACTTGTCAACCACAAGCCTATTCTCTATGTCTGTGAGTCTATTTCTGTTTCATGAATATATGCATTTGTGTTGTGTTAAATGTTTTAGATTTCACATATAAGTGATGTCATATGGTATTTGCCTTTCTCTTTCTGACTTGCCTCACTAAATTTGATAACTTTTAGGTACATCCATGTTGCTGCAAATTGAATTATTTAATTATTTTTATGGATGAGTAATAGTTCACTGAGCAGGGCATGGCAACCCACTCCAGCATTCTTTCCTAGAGAATCCCCATGGACAAAGGAGCCTGACAGGGTACAATAAATAGGATCACAAACAGTCGTACACAACTGAAGAGAACGAGCATGAGCAATGTTTCAATATATGTGTATGTGTGTATATGTATATGTATATATGTATATACACACACATCACATCTTTATCCATTCATCTGTCAATGCACATTTAGGTGGTTTCCATGTTTTGGCTATTATAAATAGTGCTACTATGAACATAGGAGTGTATGTATCTTTTCAAATTATATTTTTGTCTGGATATATATATGTCCTGGAATGGGATTGCTGGATATATGGCATTTTTATTTTTATTTTATGAGGAAAATCATACTTTTTTCCATAATAGCTGCACCAACTTACATTCCCACAGCAGTGTAAGAGCTTTCCCTTTTTCCACACCCTTTCCAGCATTTATTATTTGTAGACTTTTTAATGATGGCCATTCTGACCACTGGTACCTTATTGCAGTTTTGATTTGCATTTCTCTAATAAATAATGATAATGAACATCTTTTGTATGCCTATTATTTATCTACATGACTTCTTTGAAGAAATATCTATTTATGTCTTCTGTTATCTTTTAAATATAGAATAGGTTTCTTTATATATATATATAAAACTGCATTAGCTCTTTGCATATTTTGGATATAAATCTCTTGTTAGTTGTATCATTTGCAGATATTTTTTCCCATTCAGTAGGCTGCCTTTTCATTTTTACCAATTGTTTCCCTTGCTGTGCAAAAGCTTGTAAGTTTAATTAGGTCTCATTTGTTTGTTTTTGCTTTTGTTTCCTTTATTTTATGAGAGAGACCAAAAAATATTGCTACGATTTATGTCAAATAGTACCCTAACTATGTTATTTTATAGCATCCCATCATACATTTAGGTCTTTAATCTATTTTTAGTTTCTGCTAAGGTTTTAATTTACACTGGTAATATAAAATTTTAATCTAATATTGTAATAACTGATGGTGACCATACTAACAGCACTATAACACTTTACCAAATCAAACCATCCTTTTGAGAGTATAGAAAAAATCTTGTGGTTACACAAATTATCCTTCTAATCCTTAATCCAAGAGATTTCTAGGGCTATTTTTGGGGAAGATATGGTTGTACCACATGACTTCAAGTAGTAGTAAGTTACACATGTTGAACACATCTCAGTTTTTTGAACAGAACTAAAATTTTAATTAGCAACTTGCTGTAAAAAAGTCATAGTTATTTTACAACCATTTCTAGTTTATATCTTAATCATGCAGAGTATCTCAGCAAAACATAGCAATTATCAAGTGATGATAACCTGTCATTTGATAGTTCAGTAAACTTGGATTAATCTCTTTCTATTAGAGTTCTTAAGAAATAAAGAACCATTGTCACTGTTGTTGTTTAGTTCCATCCTACACTTTTGCTACCCCATGAGTTGTAGCCCACCAGTCTCCTTTGTCCATGGAATTTCCCAGGCAAGAATACTGGAGTGGGTTGCCATTTCCTTCTCCAGGGGATCATTGCAACATGGATAAAATGTGTTTCCTGCATTGGTGGGTGGGTTCTTTGCCCTGAACCACCTGAGAGCATATGGCCCAGTGGTAAAGAACCTGCCTGCAAATGCAGAAGATGCAAGAGATGCAGGTTTGATCCCTGGGTCAGGAAGATCCCTTGGAGGAGGAAATGACAACCTGCTCCAATATTTTTGCCTGGAGAATCCCATGGACAGAGGAGCCTGGTGGGTTACAGTCCATGGGGTTGCTAAGAGTCAGTCAGACACCACTTAGTGACTAAGTGCACACATACACACACATATGTAGATATATATATATAATATATAATATACATATATAGATAGATGTATGTATGTCTGTACCTATATAAGTATGTAAACATATGTGTATATATGTGTGTGTATATATATATATATATATATAGTGTAGATATATATATACTTATATATCTATATAGATATACTCTCCAAAATAGATAGATATATAGATATACTCTCCAAAATCTGTAGTGTCAGTTCAGAAAGACTGCAATGCATTAGGAATCTTTCAGACTCAATATTCTGGAGAATGGACGCCGCTGTTCTAGTACAAAAGCTCACGGGAAGAGATTCAGGAAATCTGATGTCCAATTCCAGTCATAGGGCATCTGAGTTTGCAGGAGAATTTATTTTTGCACAGGGAGGCCAGTCTTACTGTTCTATTCAGGCCTTTGATTGATTAGATAGTTCCACTCATACTATGGAGGGCAATCTGCTTTCCTCAGCGTTTAACCATTTAAGTGTTAATCTCATCCAGATTAAGATACTCTCTGAGTTGATATATAAAATTAACCATCACAACCTGCCAAACACATTTCTGCCTTGTACTTATTAGCAGTTTTTAACATCCTCATGTTAAACCACATTTTTTAATGTCATGTTCATCTTATAATATTCCCAGCACTTTCAGTTCTCTGGTATGAGATGTAGCAAGTAGGATTTTCTTTTAAATACTAAAAAAACTCCAGTTAAGAAAGAACATACAACTTTATTTTTTGATCACTTAATCTCAATATTACCCTCACTTTTTGTAAAATCTTAAACAATTTAATGTAGTCAATTCAAGATAAACAAGCTTGCTTTATTATTTTCTTGACCCAGATTAGCTGCTACTTAGCTGTCTCAAGGTATTTACCCAGCTGTTCTTCCTTTTGAGGATAGAGTTCATTTCTGGACCTCTATATTCTGCCATGGCTTCAAGGAGAGTGTCTGGTCTTTGGTGGTGCCCACCTATCAGGATCTGGCATGTTTGCTTCTAGGTAACTGTTTTATATCCATGGCACCATCTGCTAAGATTGCTGTGGTTTTGCATGGGCTTCAGGGGAGAATCCATGAAGTTGAAGATCCTTTGAGATCTGTAAACTCTGTTTTTACTAAAGCATCCACAATATTGAGGGTCACATGATGATTTAGCTCTTCCCTCATCCAACTCTAGGGCAAGAGTCTAGACAGCTCTGTTTCCAGTTCTTCACTCTCTTGCTCTGTGCTTGCCCATATCATTTCACTATTGTCACATGAAAGTAGTGTTGGGAAATTCTGCAAAGGTCTCACCTTCAAAAGCATTAGTAAGAAGTCAGGAGATAATCCTTTCTATTCCCAGATTTTACTAAATTTCCCTAGTAGATGGATCATAGCCTTGCCACACAGACAACAAGCCTAAAGGAAGCAGCCTCAGACATTCCTTCTCAAACACTCCCATAGCACCTGCATCTATTATTTATGTTCTTTTTTAAAATTTTTTTCCTTTACCTTTAAAAATCTTAGAAATTGCATCAATATCCTTAGAAAATAGAAATCATAATTGTACAAATACACATTTTTATAAATCTAAGTTATTAGAATATACTTAATCTACAGATATTGGAAAAACTAGAATTTGGAAATGTAAAACATTTCCCACAAATAATTATTTAAACTATTAAGAAATGCCACATGGGAGTTTATTTGTCTTTACAAATTTGATTATTTTCACCATTTTTGTCATGTTTCTGTGGCCGTAAACTGAGCTTGCCTTTACTGATGGTTGATATAGAGGGAAAAATTACTAAGAAAAACCTTGCATCCTACTCATAATTCCTGTAAAGCTAGTAGCTGAACCAGCATGTTTATCCCCTCTCTACTCTTAAATCCTACCATTACAATTATGAGATAATAAAAGCTGTATAAAGGGATAAAGACAATAAAATTTACTGATGACTACAGCAAATGACAGATGTCCGATTGTTTACAATGCTCTTCAGATAAAAACTGATTTAGGATTAAAATTTATCTTCTTTCTCCTCCTCCTTCTTCTTTCTAATAAGAACCTGTGGCATAGAGAGCCAAAATATGTAAAATTGTGCCACAAAATTCAAGAATGTCTTAAGAAATTTAGGCAATGGTACCTTTGAAAGTGTGTCATTTAATAGGACTAAAAAGAGGAGAACTTGTGGAAAGATAATTTAAATTATATTTGAAATAAAATTGTGTTATTTCCAACATAAACATCTAGTGATTCCTTACTTTACAATAACAGAAGACTGAAGTTTTATTGTCAGTTGAGCTTGAGCAACAGACATTCTGAACATCTAGATAAACATGCCTAGCTGAAAGAGGGAAAGAAAAAAAATGATGAATTTGTAAACTGAATGGTATGAACCCAACAGTCTTTCCTAATTAGTTTTAGATTGCTAGCTGTAAGCCTCAAACCCCTCTTAATAAAACCCCACTTAATAAAATAATTCCTTCCGGGAAAACTGGCAAGCCTTAGAGACATGCACTACCAATCTACCAATCCTAGTATTTGAGAAATTAAAAAAAAAAAGAAAAAACAACCTTTTTCCCCCAACTAGATCATCCTAACATTAGACACTTTGAAAAACCTTAGCCAAGCAAATTAAGACTTACTCTTAAATATGATAGCTATTCAAGGAAAAAATGAACATTCAAAAAATCCTACAAAAATAGAAATAGAGTAAGAGAAAATGAAATGTATTTATGAGATGCAGTTAATATACTCAAGTATAAGAGGCATAATTATATCCATTAAACAAAAGTATGATGCATTGGAAAATAAAGCGTGAAGATATAAAAATAGCCTATATATATATATACACACACACACACACACACATGGATTGCAGAGGAAAATGAGGAAATGCAACCCACTTCAATATGCTTGCCTGGACAGAGGAATCTGGTGGGCTATAATCCATGAGGTCGCAAAACAGTCATACATGACTTAGAAACTAAACAATAGTATGCATAGATATAAATAATCATAAAAGTAGATATAACATTGTTGATAAATATGACAGGAAAAAAATGAGTTTGATGGTAAAGTTGGGACCCATTTCCTAAAAGGAAAAAAAAAAATCACAAAATTGAAAATACTAGAGAAGCAATAAATTAGCAAATCTGCCGGAAGATAAAATATTGAAATAATATAGTCTATAGATAAATTATGAAAATAATAAAAATAAATAATAATAGTAATAATAAAAGATTAAAGTGCTGAAGGAGCCCACTGCTGCTGCTGCTAAGTTGCTTCAGTCATGTTCGACTCTGTGTGACCCCATAGATGGCAGCCCACCAGACTCCCCCGTCCCTGGGATTCTCCAGGCAAGAACACTGGAGTGGGTTGCTGTTTGAAGGAGCCCACTGAGTGCTTATCATATGTCACAAATCATGATATGTCAGTGCACTGAGCATAAAGAGAGATTTCCAGTCTGCAATTTCAATAGTATAAGTATTTTTAAAGTGTCCACCCATTGTTTATTACATGGATTATCATTTGCCTCTTAACTAATATTCTTGTATCAGAGGTCTTTCCTTGAAACCAATCTAATATGAACTATAAATTAATTTTTACCCTGTGCTTCAGGGTTATTGGTTTAGTTATTTACACAAAACACTCTATGAGCTATGCTTTCTTAGGTTAGATTTTCTTCCTGAAATTGCTCATCCATTTTCATAGGTGTCTCAATACAATTTTGATTCCTAAAGCCACTTTTATCTTAAGCTCATGCTACAATTTATTATTTTTAAATATTTATTGAACATCTCATCAAGATTCCACTGACATTGATAGCTTACAGTGAAAGGTATCAGATTTGCAATCTCTGAAGGAGAGGATTTCACTTTGGGACCAAAGACACAGCTGCAGTCACTGAGAGTTTTCTGCAGCAAAAGTTTTATTACAGTGACAAAGGGATAGAGAAAGTTTCTGACACAGACATGAAAAGGGGGTAGAGAGTGCTCCATCTCTAGTCTTAGCAACTGGTTACTAACAATAGATGAGAAGAATGTCTCAAGATTGCAAAGGTCTTACCAGACCCACTCCCACAACATACATCTTAAGAAAACAGGATTAGTCATAGGATTCTTAAGAAGGAGAAACATGTCCTCAAGCAAGATATATTGGTGTTATGTAATCATTAGTACAGAGCTGTGACTAAGATGAAGGGATATAGAAAAAGTTTTTCCCTTTCTCCTCTTCAAGGCCACAGACTCCGTATCAACCTACCTAAGAATTAGCTCTCTCAATATTTCAGGGCCTCTATGGTTAATAATAACAGTCTACTTTGTTTCAGTTCAGTTCAGTTCAGTCACTCAGTCGTGTCCAACTCTTGACAACCCCATGAATCGCAGCACACCAAGCCTCCCTGCCCATCACCAACACCCAGAGTTAACTCAAACTCATGTCCATCGAGTCGGTGATGCCATCCAACCATCTCATCCTCTGTGGTTCCCTTCTCCTCCTGCCACCAATCCCTTGCAGCACCAGGGTCTTTTCCAATGAGTCAACTCCACATGAGGTGGCCAAAGTATTGGAGTTTCAGCTTCAGCATCAGTCTTTCCAATGAACACCCAGGACTGATCTCCATTAAGATGGATTGGTTGGATCTCCTTGCAGTCCAAGGGACTCTCAAGAGTCTTCTCCAACACCACAATTCAAAAGCATCAATTCTACAGTGCTCAGCTTTATTCACAGTCCAACTCTCACATCCATACATGACCCCTGGAAAAACCATAGCCTTGACTAGACGGACCTTTGTTGGCAAAGTAATGTCTCTGCTTTTTAATATGCTGTCTAGGTTGGTCAGAACTTTCCTTCCAAGGTGTAAGCGTCTTTTAATTTCATGGCTGCAATCACCATCTGCAGTGATTTTGGAGCCCAAAAAATAGTCTGACACTGCTTCCACTGTTTCCCCATCTATTTCCCATGAAGTGATGGGACCAGATGCCTTGATCTTAGTTTTCTGCACGTTGATCTTTAAGTCAACTTTTTCACTCTCCTCTTCCACTTTCATCAAGAGCCTTTTTAGTTCCTCTTCACTTTCTACCATAAATGTGGTGTCATCTGCATATCTGAGGTTATTGATATTTCTCCCGTCAATCTTGATTCCAGCTTGTGCTTCTTCCAGCCCAGCGTTTCTCATGATGTACTCTGCATATAAGTTAATTGCTATTATTACTGAGGGTAGAAACTCTAGTTTCCTCATCAATATCATTCACTCTTTCTAATTTAATCACAAAACACTTACATCTGTAGAATTTATCCAGATAAAATATTACATTTCATAAAGATTGTTGCAGTTAGACATGATTATGAAACTAACTTTTGCTCAGTGAAATTTAAACACTTCAAAAACAAAATGTGAAATGTAAGCTGAGTTTGTTGTGCTGAGGTTCTAAAGATGTTTCCTAAAATTGAAACAGATATCTTAGAAACATTTTCTGTTGTTCTTCCTTCCACATCTTATCTAGAAGATATATGTGCTATGCCTATAAAATAAATTTAATCTTTAGTTAAGAACTTTTCTCAAATGAAACTCCATTGATATGGTACTGTTCTCAACCATTTAAGAACAAGACAATATCAATTCAACCTAATTTTTCCAAATGGAAGAAGAATGAACACTATCCAGCTCATTTTGTAAGGCCAGCATTAACTTAATAAAAAAAATACAAATATATATTAAATTCTTATGTATGAGTTGCTATCTGTATAAATATAATATTTCATAGATCTAGCCATGGAAGGCCCAGAAAATTTACACCAGAGTAGGAATTAATATAGAATATGTAAAGATACCAGAAAACTTGGCTTCTAAATATCATTTTTCCAATGAAAGGAACCATGACTCTTTTGAGAATTAGTTGACTCCAGGACTGAGCCAGGAAAAATGCACAGTGAGCCAGGAACATCTTGTAACACTGAAAAGTAGGGAAGCCTTAAAACATATTTAGAGGCAAGTACAAAGAACACAATAAGCAACCTTAAAGTGAACCCATTTGCTGAAGCAGGAAGAGATTTAGCAACAGATTAAATAAAAATAGAATCTTACTATGGCCCACAGAATACAATCAATATCTATAACTCATACTAATATAAACAGATTAATAAATGGGGGAGAAAAATCAGCTCTCCCTTATAGAAGAATTACATTTAATGGGTAGAGAATGGAGAAAGTAGAAAATCCCCTTTAGAACACCCATTCATAACTGTTGTAAGTAAAGGTTACTAAAGGATTATAAAATTAGCAAATACAAGTTGGAGGAGAATGAAATCTTCCATAAGCTCAAAATATATCATATGAGAGACAGCTTTAAATCACCAAAGGGAAAATGATAGCATTATTGCAAAAGGTTGGCAGACTCTGCCTTGGTGAGTAACCAAGAGTCACATCAAAGGGTCAAATCAAAGACACCTCAGACACAAGACTCTTGTGACAGCTACAGTAAGAAGCCTCACTTCTTTGGTATCCTGGGCAAAAATGCATAACCTGAGGCTGATCATGAACAAATACTAGACAAATCCAACTTGAGATACATCTTACAAAATAACTGACCTCTGCTCCTCCAAAGTGTCCAGGGTGACTGACAAGAAAGGACGAAGGACTGTCACAGCTTAAAGGGAAGTGTAGAGACATGACAATTCAATAACACGTGAGATTCTGGATCGGATCCTTGAACAGATAAAATTACAGGCATGGAAAAACTGAACCTTCAATAAAATCTACAGTTTAATTAATAGCACTGCAATAGTGTTATGTTGTATTAATTTCTACTGTACAGCGAAGTGAATCATATATATTATATACCTATACATATATACTCACATTATTTTCCATTTTCTTTTATATTTTAGTTCATTACACAATATTGAATATTATTCCCATGCTACACAGTAGCACCTTGTTCTTTATCCATCTTATATATACTAGTGTGCATGCTAATGTCAGATTCCCAACCCATCACAATCCTATCCCCTCCCTTGGTAACCACTAGTGTTTTCTCTATGTCTGTGCGTCTGTTTCTGCTTCATAGATAAGTTCATTTGCATCATACTTAGATTCCACATTTAAGTAATATCATGTGGTATTTGTCTTTCTCTTTTTGACTTACTTAGCTTAGTGTGGTAATCTCTAGGTCCATCCATGCTCCTGCAAATAACATTATTTGATTCTTTCTTTGTGGCATTGCATATATGCACTATATTTTCTTTACTCATTTATCTGTCACTAGATGTCTAGGCTGCTTCCAAGTCTTAACTATTGTGAATAGGGTTGCTATGAACATAGGGGTGCATGTGTGTTTTTGAATTAAAGTTTTGTCCAGATATATGCATAGGAGTGGGATTTCTGGATCATATAGCTGTGTTTTTAGCTTGTTGAGGAAACTCCATATTGTTTTCCACAGTGGCTGCATCAATCTACATTCCCATGAACAGCAATGCTATCTTTATTAGTGTGGCTACTATTTGCTGAATAATTCATGGCCACATTCCTCCCAAGGGCACTAATCATTTATATGATCATGTGCATCTGTCTTATACCACCTTGTTTATGGAATTTGTCTGATCTTTCTCCTATGGTTTTATGGATTCATTATATTTCCTTTTATTGTAGGTAAACAGAATCTCAAAGATCTCCAAACCCTCATGATTGTGAAGAGTAAGAAGGATAAGTATAGACAGATTAATAAGTTACACTAAAGAAAAAGCTCAAAGTTAAAATTGGATTAAGGTCTCAATGCTTATAAATAAAGCTTGGAATGATAAGTTATTTATGCTATTTCAGGTAGTCATAGTTTGTTTAAGCCACATATATTATTAAAATTAACAGAATGAGTAATAGCAAGATATGCTATTTTTAGAAATGTTCTATGTAAAATAAAATGCATGTGAATAGAAATTATTTTACAAACCATATACCACATCCCAGATAAGTAATAAACTCAAATACAGAAATTTAGTCCTACTAAGATAAGTACACAAGGGTTTCACTTGTGGATTCATTTAAAATATGTTTTTTTTTATGTCTCTCTATTAATAATCCTGCAAGGAAGAAAGTAGAGAGAGGGATGGACTTCAAAGTAACATAAAGATACTTTGGGGGTTGTTGTCTGATTGTGGTGTTTGTGATGATATAATGATGACTAACTCTGATCAATCTGTATACTTTAAATATATGCAGCTTACTGTACTCCATATGCTTTAAATGAAGTTGTTAAAGAAAAAAATATGAAATTTACTGAAATATCTGAAGGCATAAATGAGAAAATGAGTTAAACACCATTTACAATAGATCACAGTCTAATTGGAGGGGTTGACAAATAAATATTATAAATTTACAAAGTTAAGGGTAATGGAAGAGAAATGTATTTGGCACTAGAGTGGTGCTCACCTTCCTAGAAAATTATAAATTGATTCTTGGAGAAGTAATTACCTGTAGAGAGACCTGTAGGATGAAATGGTTTCCCTTGATGGAGGCAAAGGAGATGTTGGAGAACAGAGGGAGAGACAAAAATGAAGGGAAAAGCAGAATCAAAGGTATGATGTAAAAACTGCATCGTATTATGTGTGAGAAACTATAAGAATAATTTGACTTTCTCATGGATTGAAGAGAGTGGAGAATATTAGGGCTGAAGATTTATTTCCACCCCAGCCTGGTTGATATTGCACACCATGTTAAGTGGCCTTATGCAATAAGTGCTGTGGTCCATTAGAGAATTTTAGGCAGGGAAGCTACTGGCAAGTATTTTCCATAGATCATCTTAGTAGCTACTGGAGGAATTGTATGAGTCATTCAAGAATGGAAACAAGGAAAGATGATGTTTAGAAATAGAGTCCAGGCTCATAGGAAAGAGAAAAAATATGCTTATTTGAAATATAATTAAAGCTAATAAACAGTACTGGTGCTTGGTTTAATGTGATGGCATGGGGGAAGAAAGGGAATATATGCATTCTAATAAGGTTGCTTGCAAGAAGGATTTGACTCTAACATGTGTTAATATTAAAGAATATTAAAGAAAAATAATATATTTGGGGAAAGGCAAGAATAGGATTAAGTCTTAGGTAATTAAAAATGTGGATTCTTGTGACAGACCCTGTGGGAAATATAGAGAAAAAAAAAATGATAGCAAGGCCTTAAATCTAGAGAAAGAGAGGGCATGTCTTGATGTAGGTAGAAAGAGCCCGTGAAGGAGAGCATGTCCTGATGACAACAGGCCAAGGAGTTCGCCTTCTGAAAACAGAAATACTTCATTCAAACAAAGACACTGAACTGAAAATGTTTCTTCTTATCACATAGGTCTTGAGATGCAAGTTTTCTTTAAGCATTAAATATCAGGAAATTTGGCATTAAATTTGTTGCTCAAGAATAACAATTGTGTAACATTTTATGGTTTAATTATCTCTATCCAAATTGTACAAGAGTCAATATTGACCTGAAACCATTCTTTCTTTCTTGCTTTTTTTTTTTGTATTGTCCACATAATCTGTTAACATTAATTTTAAGTAATTTCTTTAAAGATTTGCAAGTCTTTGAGTAAAAAAAAAATATGGATATAAAGTAAATTATAAGTAAAAAATAAATTAAAGAAAAAATGGTTAATAAATATTTATTGTTGGGCTTACAGACATTGAAAGTTGAAATATGCATATTGCACTATTGTCTCTGCTAAATTTTAGTGAACCTGAAAAATAAAGCTATAGGTTTATATTTATCTTAATAAAAATGAAATCATTATGTTATTACCCATCAGTAACTTGTGGCAATGATACAGGACTAGACATGTAATATGTGTTCAAGAAAATCAACATCTGTGAAATAAATGTTGCAACAGAACCCACTCCATACTCCTTATGTCCCTTACTTGTTCAAACAGTTTGATGACTTCTTCGATCTTGTTCTAATGTCCCTGAGTATCTAGGTAATTAGCAAAGATGGAGAATTGTTCTCAGACACTAGACGAGAGTTTTTGCTCTCACAATCCCACTGGCCTGAGGCCAACTGTGCTCTAGCTATTCCTTCGCTTTTCACATTCTAATCAAATAAGGCAAAACCAGCCCCAGGAAAAAGAGTTTTAAAATGTTTAGTAGCTAATCATTTAAAAATAAATAAATAAATAAAAGTAAGAAAATGCATTCACAATAGTGTTTTTGTTTGTCTGCTTGTTTTTTGTTTTTCCTTTTCCTGTCAGCATTAAGGTTCAAGAAAGTCACTTTTGAATTGATTTTCAGGGCAGGAACAGAGATGCAGATGTAGAGGGCAGACTTGTGGACAAAGAGCAGAAAGGAGCGGGAGAGACAAACCGAGAGAGTAGCTTTGGTATATATACTCTCCCGTCTGTAAAGTAGAAGCTATTCGGAAGTCACTGTATGGCACAGAGCTCAGCTTGATGCTCTGTGATGACCTAGAGGTGTTGGATGGTGGGGGAGGGAGGGAGTCTGATGAGGTAGGGGATGTATGTATACCTGTGGATGATTCATGATTTTGTACTGCAGAAACTAGCACAACATTTTAAAGCAATTGTACTCCAATTAAAAAAAAAAAAAAAGTCAGTTAAGTCAGTTTTTATTGCTGTCTTCTGGGTGATGGGAGGTGGAGAAATTTATGTTTTGCTCAACATGAATGCTTGCATATTGAGATGAAGAGGGTCTTCTATCAGTTTTTATTTTCAAGAATGCTCTGAGTTTTGTACTCTGTTCTGTTGACTCAAATCAAGCAGGTTTTTAAATATAAAATTGGCCTGAGTCCCTTTGGTGGGAACCCTCCAAATATTTAGATAACTGGGATTCCTTTCCTCAGCACAGACAACTCAATTCACATGGCTTGCAAGCTAATACCACCAGTTCTAAGGAAACAGATTGATCCCAAAGGAGCCAGACCAGAGCTTTTTCACCCTATTTCTAAATGAGCAGACTGAAGTCTGAAACATTGGCACAACTTCAGTAAAGAAGTCCCTGTTCCTAAAAGGATGGCCAAAGGCATTTTTTTCAATGAATCTTGATTAAAATAATACAATTTCAAAATCAGGCCAAGGAGCAAAATGAGTGCTCATAGGCAGAACAAAGCTTTAACCAACAAGAAGAAACCTTTAAAGAGATCTTGAATAAAGCCTGAAGAGCTTCAGAAACATTAGCATATGAGCTTGGGTCCAGGACAAAGACATACCTGCAAACTCCAAAGTCAGTAGAAGAGAAGGGACAAGGGACTCAATTTTGGGTACCACACCTGTGACTCACAAACCCCAGAGCCTTTGGAGCTTTTCTCTGGTTCATGTACGGGCAACCACAACGATGACACAAAACAAAGATATTTCAGAGATTTCTCAACAAAGATGAGTTTATTCATGATTGGCAGAGAATTGTAATTAGGGGTCTGTGACCATGGAGCCATCTGCAAGTCTCTTGATGGCAAGGGAAGGAGAAGACTTTTATAGTTGGGAAAGGAAGCTGGGAGAGATGGAGGAAGCAAAAAGTCCCCAGCTTTACACTGGCTGAGCCGCTGCCAGGAAAGAAAAGGAGTCTTTCTCCTTCCTATTGGCTCTACTGTCATCACAGGGACTAAGAGCTCTCCCTACTCTGTTTAATTGAAGTTTTCATTTGCTAATTTTTTTAGAGTTCTTAGGTGTTGTGAAGCAATGAAAACCAAAAGACCCCAAGGGATAGGATGGGGAAGAAGGTGGGAGGGAGGTGAGAGGGAGGGTCAGGATGGGGAACACATGTACACCCATGGCTGACTATATGGCAAAACCCACCACAATATTGTAATTAGCCTCCAATTAAAATTAAAAAAAAAAAAAAAGAAAAAAGAAAGAAAGAAAGAAAACCAAAAGTTGAAGATAAACAAAATGAACAAATACCTTTAATATTAAATCTCTACTTGCTCTTTTTAATGTCTCTCTAACTAGTCCCCTTTCCTTATTTTTGATCAGAGAACCACCTTATTTCTTCCAGCTCACTAGTATCTTTAAGACATGCTGTTTCCTGCTCTTATCCACAACAACAAATCAAGACTTTTTGTTGCTTCTTTGTAATGGAGGCAATCCTGGTGCTTAAAGTGCACCAATACCAGAAACAAAAGTTCTAGCCAATTGTTTCATTCAAGTTCCAATTCAAAGTAAACTCTTCTGTGAGTATTCCACCAAATCCCCCAATAAAAATTAAGAATCCACTTTGTGACAACTCACAATCTTCCTTTAAAGCTATTCTGTATATTGTATATTGTATTGCATTTTTTTTTTTTGCTCAAGTATCTGAGCTTCTGTTGTATGTGTACAATGTTTTATTCAGGATTGTATATCAGAGTCTTGTATGTTCTCTTCTACTTAAGTTGAATAATGGTGTTCTGCAGAGACCTTGTATTATCAAAAATTTTGAAATTAATTAGTTCAGTGAAAGACAATATTGTTAAAATTAATATAGAGAAACCATTGCTACTTATTTGTTTAGACTCATAATAACCAAATTACTTTTTTTCTATAGAAATGTTACATTTTACAGCAATTTTTGTTTTGTTCTTTGTTAAATTGGGCTTCCTTGGTAGCTCAGTTGGTAAAGAATCCACCGGCAATGCAGGAGACCCAGGCTTGATTCCTGGGTCAGGAAAATCTACTGGAGAATGGATAGACTACTCACTCCAGTATTCTTAGGTTTCCCTGGTGGCTCAGCTGGGGAAGAACCCGCCTGCAATGTGGAAGACATGGGTTTTATCCCTGGGTTGGGACGATTGCCTGGAGAAGGGAACAGTTACCTACTCCTGCACCCTGGCCTGGAGAATTCCATGGACTGTATAGTCTGTGGGTTCGCAAACAGTCAGACACGACTGAGCGACTTTCACTCCCACTTTCATGGGGTTGAATTGCTAAATTGAAAATGATAAACCATTTGACGGAAGTTGAAAAAAGTCTAACTGACTTCTTATTTGAGCTTTTTTCCATACTCTCATAGATAGCTCAATCTCCTTAATCACCTTTCACTTTAACATTGCATTTGTTTTGCAACAGAATTCATAACTGTACTATGTAGGAAACAAGAAGACAAAGTGAAAGGTTGTTGCTGAACAACAAGACGCTGGGATTGTTGGCCTCCGGGGGAGACAAATTCAATCCGGGGCCAGAGACGAGAGTGGATCACTCAGAGCTTTTGTGTAATAAAGGAGATAGAGAAAGCTTCTGACATAGGCATCAGAAGAGGGCAAAAGAGTACCCCCCTGCTAGTCTTCAGCTTAATGTTATATAGTCACTAGCAGTCTGTTAATGAAAAGAAAGGAATGTCTTAAAACTCAGAATGGCACCAGATAATTCATCCCAGGCCATAAAACGATTGAGAAGGGCAGATAACCATACAAATAGTTTCATTTACATAGATTAGGGGAACAATATCTGAGTAACATACTGGTTTGTCAAGTAGGTTCTGAGCCATTTGGTGGAACAACTTGAAGACAGTCTGGGGTAAATGCATAGTACATTAACATAGCTTAAGACAAACATTTCCATAAGAAAAAGTGTATTGGTTAACTCAAGGTCTGAGAATAGTTCCCTTCAGGTGAAACCAGGTGTCATGGCAACACAGTATTTTAAGAGAAACCTTCTTTTAAATTGTATAGAGAAGGAAAAAAAAATCACTGGTTTGCTTCCTCCTGCCGCTTAAGAGAGATAAAAATGTGAGGCACTTGCAGCCTATTTCCTCCATCTGGAGACCCCTGGCCTTTTTGCCTGTTACCCTCTCAAAAGGAAATAAAAGAACCTCCTTTACTGAGAGCATTCAGTGGCTAAAATTCTGTCCTGAAAAATTACGCTTTCTAAGCTATAGCTTTAGTTTTCCTTTTATTGTTCTCATTATAACCAATAGCAGATCTCAAACTGCAAGTAATCCCACTTTAGTAATGCCATGTTATTTCCATTTTGTATAATAAAACATCACAATTTGAAGAAATGATGCAGTGATAGGCTAGTATTGGTTGCTGAATTCATGATTGTTCAGTGAATGATGATTTTAAAAGGATTTGTAAAACTGCATTCTAGACAATTAGAAGTCAAAACAAATACTGTTATTGCATAATAATAGCATTTATAGTGTAATTTTATAGGAGTCTTTTTCAATCAACTAAGGATGCACAGACATAACTAAATGATGGGACCTAAGGGATCTCTGTACATGACATGGAAGAAGAGGAACTCATTGGCACCAGTGTGAGATTCTTATCCATTACTCACAAATGATATATCCAATGCATCTAGATTCCTGGGTATTTTTCTTTGTCTGAGATTCAAAAGGATGATGATATAGCAGCATTAGAGCATGGTGTATTTATTCATGAACTGTATTATATTCTGACTCAGTTGTCAACTATTAAGATAAATATTGTCTTGATTTTGATCTAAAAACATAGCAAATTCAATGCTAATTTATAATCAAAAGACTTAACATTCAGCAATGATAAAAATCTTAAAGACAAGTGCACAAACATCAGA
The DNA here is from genome assembly GCF_910594005.1 of Cervus elaphus. NCBI lineage: Eukaryota > Metazoa > Chordata > Mammalia > Artiodactyla > Cervidae > Cervus > Cervus elaphus. Next base: position 8,771,853 of record NC_057842.1, on the reverse strand, counting down.
AGAGACTTGTTAATTGGATATGCCATTTTATTTATTTATTTTTATTTTTAAATTTTGACGTGGACCACCTTTAAAGTCTTTATTGAATTTGTTAGAATATTGTTTCTGTTGCCTATGTTTTGGTTTTTTTTTGGCCTTGAGACATGTGGACTCTAAGCTATCCTATCAGAGGTCAAAATAGTACCCCTTGCATTAGATGGATATTCATTGGAAGGACTGATGCTGAAGCTGAAGCTCCAATACTTTGGCCACCTGATGTGAAGAGCCACCTCATTGGAAAAGACCCTGATACTGGGAAAAACTGAAAGCAAGAGGAGAAGGGGGTGGCAGAGGATGAGAAGGTTAGATAGCATCACCAAATCAATGGCCATAAATTTGAACAAGCTTCAGGAAACAGTGAAGGACAAGGAACCCTGGTGTGCTGCAGTCCATGGGGTCACAAAGAGTCAACCATGACTTAGTGACTGAATAACAACTGCATGATAAATGAAATTTGAACCACTGGATTGCTAGGGAAGTCCCTGGATATGCTAACTTTATATAAAATTCTTAAACGTATTTTGTTGTTCAGTGGTTAAGTCATGTCTGATTACCACATAATTTCTCCTGAGAAACAAAGTAAATTCTTGATCTGAATTTCTGGATATTTCAATTTTTTTCTTGATATATTTCCCATTGGATTTTAACCTTTTCTACTGATGACAGCTTAAGTTTTTTTTTTTTTTCTTTCTTTCTTTCTTTTTTACTTTCTGAGGTTACAAACAAAGTTATATTTTAAATAATTTATAATCTAAAGGAAATGCTGGCTAAATCATTTTTTTATTTTTTCATTAATGATTACTTCAACAGACTAAATTTTATTATTCATTAATATTTAATTATAAACAAGTATGCATTGAAAACTCTACCTGTATTTTGTTTTTAAAGTGCATTTATTTTTGTCATATGGTTTATTCTTTTATCAAGATCCTTTAGATAGTGTCATAAGAGGAAGTAATCGTTGCTAAGCACATGGTAGGCACATAGACATTTCTTAAATGTATACTTTTATAGTAGTCACTATTCTACTGTAATAATTTTTTAGCTGCATTATAGATTTCAAAAACGCTTATTAAACTAGAGTTCAAGTTATTAAATTTTTCTCCACACATCACATTTCATGCATTCTGAATATCTCTATATTTTATTTTTGTTTGAGCTGCAATCTACATATGTGTCATTACTTGTATCTGATATAAAATCATCATATATTTTAATTACTTTTAAAATCATATTATTTAGTTAACATCTCCTTTGTGATTTCAAATATTCATAATCTGTCAAGGATTTTTTTTTTACATGTAAATGCTTACATCTTACATTTTTTTCTGCTTTTAACTATTAGCAGAATATTCAGCCTTCCCTGATCTTTCCCATTCTCATAAGATTTTTTACATTTTTAACTCTGTTTCTATTATCATGTTCAACTTTAAACAAATATCTCATCTATCCTGCCAGCAAATAATCATTGCATGTCTACCATGTGACAGATACAGGGTATGCTTTGAGCATAGAAATGTGTGTTACATAAAAATCTCTTTCCTCAATAATTTAATCTGCTTGGTAAACAATACTGTCTAGTTCTACATGATTTCATGAGGCAGACCCCACTACACTGAAATGACTATGTAGCATGAACAAATAATAAATTTTTTTGGTGTAAGCTGCTGAAAACTGGATACATAAAGTAGTCTATTCTAATGCAAAGGTTTTCCCATTTCTCTCCTAACTTTACTATTTTTTATCCAAAACATATAATTTAAAATAGATAGCCAGTGGGGATTTTCTGTATGAGGAAGGGAACACATAGCCAGTGCTCTGTGACAATCTAAAGGGACTGGATGGAGAGTGAAGTGAAGGGGTGTCCAAGAGGGATAGAACATATGTATAGCTATGGCTGATTCATGTTGATGTATGGTGGAAAGCATCACGATATTGTAAAGCAATTATACTCTAATTTAAAAACAAAGCAAACAATGCAACTATCTCATTAATAAGGTATACAAATTGATATAATAATATTGAGTGCCAAGATCCAAAGATGAAACAAGCATCTTTTTATACTATAGAGGATTCTAGTCATATATTGGAATTATTATGAATGACAGAGGTTGGTTGAATCCTCAGATGTGGAACACCAGATAAGGAAGGTTCATTGTAAACACCATTTTGTATGGTGTTTAAAGGGATTTTAGATCCACAGATTTTGTTTTCATGATGGTGGGGGGAGGGGGAATGGTCCTGGAACTCATGCCCTATGGACATAAGATGGCTGCATTCTATAATACCATAAGCATTTAAATATTCAAGATGATGGTGGACTTTTGGGATAGATGGAAAATTGGTGGTGATGAAAATATAACTATATGGCTAAGAATTGGAAAGAAGCATATATATCCATCTTATTGACATCATGTGGTAGAATATCCATCAGCTTTCCTATTTCTCTCCTAACTTTACTATTTTTACCCAAAACACATCATTTAAAACAGATGACCCCAAAATGGGATTATAATCCCCAAATGGAATTATATGGATAATCTCAGATTAATATTTTCTTCTTTCCAGAATATTCAGCAGAACTGGAAAAAAAAATAATCATCTTCCCCTAAAACTGATCAATCTATGAATAGCACATACATTTCTAGCGATAATAAACACAAACAAGTAACACACACACACACACATTTATTTGTCAGATAAAGACTTACATAGCATACATTCTCAAAGCAAAGATAGCTCCTGAACTTTACTTAGATTTCTACTAATTGAAAGTGAGGCAAGACCAACTTTCAGTAAGATGTTTATTTACTTAGTAAACTGGAGGACACATGTATGGCACTTAATTCAGAAACATTTTTTTTTTATTATAAGAATCTTATACCAATAATTCATTTGGTACTATTTTTTTGCATCTATTTTTTAACTGTGCTTTTGTTAGCTACAACTTTTGTATTGCTGACATGATGAGATAAATTATGCTGAAATGTTTATTGATTTTAAAATCTGGCATTAAAATTTTAAAAATAGGGAAACTATTCTCATAAAATTTGACATGCAAAATGTATAGCTTTAAAAGGTATCATAATGGGAACTTTAAAATCAATGTTTTAGTAATTATATAGAAACTCAGCTAATGCCTCTAAAAATTAAATATTTGTATTACTGCTTATGACAAAAGTTATTATAAACTCTGGTTAGTTTAGTTGCAGCATCTCGTTTCTCTTAAAATTTAATAGAGTTACAGTATTTTCCAACATACTTGTAATAACAATCTATAAAATATTTACATAGTTGCATTATTATTATAACTGCTGATATTTTTTAAAGTTAATACTTATTTTGTACTTTCTACATGCTATCTGGTGTACCAAGCACTTTACAGCCACCATCAGATCTTTTATTTCTTATGATCCTTTGAGGTAGACATTATACTTATTTTTACCCTTGGGGAAAACAGGATTTCGAGTATTTAAATAATTTCCCTAAGTATACAGATCTGGGAAAAACAAGTAGAGTTTGAAGATAGCTTGTACATCTTGAGAACTACAACTTTGTTCTGAAACACAAACACACAGAGTTTTCCTTGCACAAAAATCTTCTTCAAAAAACCAGAACAACTAACAGGACCGTTGAGTGAATTGAGCAGTATTTATGTGACTTGACGTGAGTAAGTAAGGAAAAAAGAGCAACATTCATGTTTCTTGGTCAATGCATTCATAGAAATAAATTAACCAGTGCATGAGATGTATTAAATTAAGCATCAATATAGTCTAAATTTAAACATTTTCCCATTTTAATCAGGTAACAATTGTTGTTATAAAGAAAATAAAACAAAGATGTTTCATCAAATAATATAGTCTCCTAGTATACAGAACTCAAACTGTGGTGATGGAAATGTTTCAGACTGACCAGTATGGTAGCCAGCGGCCACCTGTAGCAGTATAATGTTTGAAATGTCGTTAGTGTTGAATGAAAAATGACATGTAAAAGTTTTATTTAACATGGGATGCTTTAAATTTAAATTAAATAACTCAGATAACTATGATGATAAGATCAGACACCTAGAGCCACAAATCCTGGAGTGAGAAGTCAAGTGGACCTTCAGAAGCATCACTAGAAACAAAGTTAATGGAGGTGATATAATTGCAGCTGAGCTATTTCAAATACTAAAAGATGCTGCTGTTAAAATGCTGCACTCAATATGCCAGCTAATTGGAAAACTCAGCAGTGGCCACAGGACTGGAAAAGGTTAGTTTTCATTCCAATCCCAAAGAAGGAAGAGAAATCCCAAAAATGTTCAAACTACTGCACAACTACACTCTTCTCACATGCTAGCAAAGTAATCTTCAAAATTCTTCAAGCTAGAGATCAACAGTAACTGAACTGAGAGTGTCCAGATTTTCAAGCTGGTTTTAGAAAAGGCAGAAGAACCAGAGATCAGATTGCCAACATCCACTGGCTCATCAAAAAAGCAAGAGAGTTCCAGAAAGACATCTGTTTCTGATTTTTTGATCATGCCATAGCCTTTGACTGTGTAGATCACAACAGTTAGAATTGGACATGGAACAATGGACTGGTTCAAAATTGGGAAAGGAGTACCTCAAGACTATAGGTTGTCACCCTAGTTATTTAACTTGTATGCAGAGTTCAGTTCAGGCATTCAGTTTTGTCCAACTGTTTGCAACCTCATGGACTGCAGCACACCAGGCTTCCCTGTCAATCACTAACTCCCAGAGCTTACTCAAACTCATGTTCATTGAATTGGTGATTCCATCCAACCATCTCATCCTCTGTCATCCCATTCTCTTCCTGCCTTTAATCTTTCTGAGTATCACAGTCTTTTCCATTGAGTCAGTTCTTCGATTCAGGTGGCCAAAGTATTGGAGTTTCAGCTTCAGCATCAGTCCTTCCAATGAATATTCAGGACTGATTTTTTTTTTAGGATTGACTGGTTTGATCTCCTTGCTGTCCCAAAGACTCTCAAGTCTTCTCTAGCACCATAGTACAAAAGCTTCAATTCTTTGGCACCCGATCTCCTTTATTGTCCAACTCTCACATCTGCACATGACTCCTGGAAAAACCATAGCTTTGACTATATGGACCTTTGTTGTCAAAATGATGTCTTGACTTTTGAATACACTGTTGAGGTTTGGCATAGCTTTTCTCTCAAAGAGCAAGTGTGTTTTAATTTGATGGCTGCAGTCAACATCCACAGTGATTTTGGAGCCTAAGAAAATAAAGTCTGTCACTATTTTAATTTTTTCCCCATCTATTTGCCATGAAATGATAGGATCAGATGCCAAGATCTTAGTTTTTGAATGTTGAGTTTTAAGCCAGCATCTTCACTTTCCTCTTTCACATTCATAAAGAGGCTCTTCAGTTCCTCTTTACTTTCTGCCATAAGGGTGGTTTCACTTGCCTGTCTGAGGCTAGCAATATTTCTCCCAGCAATCTTGATTCCAACTTGTGCTTAATACAGTCCAGAATTTTGCATGGTGTACTATGCATACAACTTAAGTAACTATAGTGATGATATACATACTCCATTCCAACTTTGTACCATTTGCTACATGCCCAGTTATATTTGCTTCTTGACCTGCACACATGTTTCTCAGGAGACATGTAAGGTGATCTGGTTTTCCCAGCTCTTTAAGAGTTTTTCGCAGTTTATTGTGATACACACAGTCAAAGGCTTTAGTGCAGTCATTGAAGAAGAAGTAGATGGTTTTTTTTTGTTTGTTTGTTTTTGTTTTTTCTGGAATTCCCTTGTTTTTCCTATAACACAAGGTATGTTTGCAATTTGATCTCTGGTTCCTCTGCCATTTCTAAATCTAGCTTGTACATCCAGGAGTTCTCAGTTCACAAACTGTTGAAGCCTAGCTTGAAAAATTTTGAGCATTACCTTGCTAGCATGAGAAATGAGGATATTGTAACGTGGTTTAAACATTCTTTGGCACTGCCCTTCTTTGGATTGGAATTAAATCGGACCTTTTCCTGTCTGGTGGCCACTGAGTTTTCCAAATTTTCTGGCATACTGAGTGCAGCAATTTAACAGTATGATCTTTAAGGTTAAAAATAACTCAGCTGGAATTCCATCACCTCCACTAACTTTGTGCATAGAAATACTTCCTAAGACCTACTTGTCTCCAGGATGTCTGGCTTTAGGTGAGTTATGGTGATGGTTATCTGGATCATTAAGACCATTTTTGTACATTTCCTGTGTATTCTTGTCACTTCTTTTTAATATCTTCTGCTTCTGTTAGATCCTTTCTGTCCTTTCTTGTGCCCATTAATGCATGAAATGTTCCCTTGGCATCTCTAATTTTCTTGAAGAGTTCTCTAGTCTTTCCCATTCTATTGTTTTTCTGTATTTCCTTACATTGTTCACATAAGAAAACTTTCTTTTCTCTCCTTGATATTGTTTGGAACTCTGCATTTAGTTGGTTATCTATCCCTTTCTCCTTTGTCTTTCACTTCTCTTTTCTCAGCTATTTGTAAGACCTTCTCAGACAACCATTTTTCCTGCTTGCATTTCTTTTTCTGGGGGATGGTTTTGATCCCTGCCTCCTGAAAATGTTACAAACCTCTGTCAATAGGTCTGCAGCCACTCTGTCTATCAGATCTAATCTCTTGAATTTGTTTGTCACTTCCACTGTATAATCATAAGGGGTTTGAGTTAGGTCATACCTGAATGACCTAGTCATTTTTCCTATTTTCTTCTATTTAAGTTTGCATTTTTCAATAAGGAGTTCATGATCTGAGCCATAGTCAGCTCCCAGTCTTGATTTTTGTGATTGTATAGAGTTTCTCCATCTTTGGCTGCAAATAATATAATCAATCTGATATTGGTATTGACCATCTGGTGATGTCCATGTGTAGAGTCATCTCTTGTGTTGTTGGAAGTGGGTGTTTGCTATGACCAGTGCATTCCCTTCTTAAGACTCTGTTAGTCTTTGTCCTGTTTCATTTTGTATATGAAGGCTGAATTTGACTGTTACTCCAGGTATTTCTTCCTAATTTTGCATTCCTGTCCTCTATGATTAAAAGGGCAATTTTTCAGTATTAATTCTAGTAGGTCTTATTAGTCTTCATGTTAAATTCAATAATACATCCTCATAAATGATAGAAGAGGTAAAGACACAGAGGAAATGGAAGAGGACAATGCCTTGTGTAGATAGAGGCAGAGATTGGATTTTTGAAGTCATAAGCCAAAGAATGTCTGGATCCACTGTAAGCTGGAAGGAACGGGGAAGAATTCTCCCCTAGAACCTTCAAGGAGATCAGTGCCCTGCCCACATCTTAGTTTAGGATTTTTAGTCTCCAAAACTGTGAGAGGATAAATGTCTGTTGTTTAACCTCACAAATTTGTGGTAATTTGTTACACAGCCACAGGAAACTAATACACTCACTGAGAAAATTGAGTTCAAAGCTCAAAGCAATTTGGCACTGTGCATGCAACCAATAAGTTACAGAGTGGAATTTCAGTAACAGAGTAAGGGCTGCAGGGAAAACCAACCCATGCCTTTCTAATTCCAAATTCACTGGCCTTTTGTTGTTTGCATGCTACTGGTATTTTACACAAATTAACTAAACCACAATTAAAATTTAAATGCTTTTCCAGTAAACTATAAATTCACTCAAGGAAAGCTACTTCTTCATTCATGTTCATAGTAATTGCTGTTGGTGTTTCTTTGTTTGTTTGCTTTAATGTGTGTGTGTGTGTTACCGTAATAGCAATAATCTCTCTGCCACTAAACTCCTCTTTTCTTTACAAGCCACTCTGTTTTGGTAACAGTTTTACTTTTCTAAATATTGGCTTGGATAAAGACTTATCTTAGCTATATGCACACAATTAATTTTTTGAGGTTCTAATTCCTTCTTTTTCTTGGTACTTTTGTATCCCTAGGTCCAAGGGTTATTGAATGTTGAGATTGAAGTGAAGCAAAAATCGCTCAATCATGCCCGACTCTTTGCAACCCCATGGACTTCTCCAGGGAATCTTCCCAACCCAGACATTAAACCCAGGTCTCCTGCACTCAGCTGGATTCTTTACCAGCTGAGCCACAAGGGGAGTCCAAGAATACTGGAGTGGGTAACCTATCCATTCCTCCAGCGAATCTTCCTGACCCAGGAGTCAAACCGGGGTCTTCTGCATTGCAGGCAGATTCTTTACCAACTGAGCTATGAGGGAAGCCTCAGTGTTGAGATCAGCCTCTGCAATTCTCTATAGGACAAAGGTTGTTACACATAATTTTGTGCATCATTTTTTTTTTTTTAGTTGTTAAATTGAAAAACTTTTTCTTAATATGACATTTATGAATATTTAGGTTTAGGAGCTTACTGGTAAACATTATTAGGTCTCCCACTCTGAGGGCTTCCCAGGTGGAAGGGTGGTAAAGAATCTGCCTGCCAATTCAGGAGACCCAAGAGACTTGGGTTCAATCCCAGGGTCAGCAAAATCCCCTGGAGTTGGAAATCGCTTCAGCAATCTTGCCTGGAAAATTCCATGGACAGAGGTAGGTTACAGCATATGGGGTAGAAAAGAGTTGGACACGACTGAGCACACACACACACACACACACACACACTTTTGAGAGTTTTCCATGCAGGAAATCTCTGTTGCTCTTTTTCATATCAATGTATGACAAACCCACTGGAAAAAAAAATATTAATAAAGAAAAGGCAACTTGCAAAAAAAAAAAAAAGAATAAAATTCTTAATTTTCTTTCCTAAATTGTCAATATCCATAATAGAAAGGCATGATTGTCCCAATTCAAGTTTATAGCAGCATTTAATATTCCATTCTCTTCTTGTATCAAAGGAAAAGAAATACCTTTACCTATCAGTCAGTCCCTAGCTTATCTGTGACTGTCTGAATATTTCAACTTTATTATTCTCTAGAATACAAAGCTTAAAAGATAGATCAGAGCTGTGACTAGGATTACTTATAGAAAGTTTTTCTTACAACAAAATCCCTAATTGCATTTACTACAAAAATTCATAGGTATATGTCATTCACTGAAATATTCTCAACATTTTAACAGGCAAAAATAAGGTCCAGAATCAGTTGCATTAAAAAAACAAAACAAAAGAAAACAAAACTTTTCATAGTGCCAGAATGTGTGTGAGTGTGTATAAACACACAAATATATGCACATGTCTCACAGTAGTAATTTTAATTTAGTTAAATGCTATGCATAACATGATTAGAGGATTTATGCAGATTCTTCTACAGATAATATTTTATTACTTGGAGTTTTAAGAAACAGAAAAGTTCACCAGGGCTTTTTTGTAAAAGAAGAAGAATGGTATACAATTACTCAAAGACATCTTACTAGAAAATGGAATGAAAAATAGAAACAGAAAAAAACAAAAACAAACAAACAAACAAACAAACAAAAAACCCTTCATTTACAAAGAAAATGTTATTTTTGGTACTTCTCATTTTCAGTCATATATACAAAGACAAAAGTACACATAAGCAAAAGTATATTTTAGTAGCTTAAATGTCCCCAGTTCTTACAAAATGATTCAAAATTTCTAAAAGTTATGACTTTCTTAAACAGTTCATTAAATATAACCAGATATCTTTGCTTAAATGAGATGTTCAATTCCCCCCACCTTTGGCTAATGATCTTTCCTAAAAAGCTATTCTGTTTGGATTATTGGATTTTGAGAAAGTTCAAATAGATAATATATCAAGCAGCAAACATTCAACAAATTTCTGTTTTACATTAATCCTTGAGGAGAAAGACACTCTAATATTTTTCTACCAGAGATTTAGGGATTTTGAGATAGACATGTGCACACAGCTATATATAAAATTGATAAATAGCAGGGACCTAACGTATTGCACAGGAAACTCTGCTCAATGTTATGTGGCAGCCTGGATGAGAGGGGAGATTGGGGGAGAATCAATACATGTATATGTATGCCTGAGTCCCTTTGCTATCCACCTGATGCTAACACAACATTGTTAGTCGGCTATACCCCAGTACAGAAAAAAAATAAAAAAGGTTTTAAAAAATTAACTTTCTTTAACTAAAAAAAAAAAAACAACCTTAATTTTAGACAAGCATAGTTGAGAGGACTCTTCTACTTTTTGTGGCACTCTGAATCAAGACACTGAAAACTCTAGAGTCATCTTCAAAAAAGATTAACTTTCCATTTTACTCAGAAATAAGTTTGAATGCAGTTTGTGGCAAGTGTATATATTTACCCCATCATCTAGCAAAGACAGCCTTCTTACCTCCTAAACACTGAATGTAATTTACTTTTCCAAATAAACATAAATTGTTTTATTAATCATTTAAAAAATATGAGTACATGGATAAAACAAAACAACATGCTTATTTTTCCTCCTACATCTCATTAAAAAGTCATAAGAATCTGTTTATTTTTCAGGTGCCTAAGCTAAGCTTTCTTTCATTGATGATAACATAGTGTAAATTATAATTATTTAACTGTGCTATAAAATCAATATTTTAATGAAGGATAATGCATAAATTAATTATTCCAAATCTCTTTTTCCTCAATGTTTATATCCACCCAAGAAAGTCTCCACAAAAATACATCACATAGACATATTTTTTAGTCCATTCAGGATGCTATGACACAATACCACAGACTATGTAGCTTATAAACAACAGACAGTTCTCCCCACACTTCCAGAAACTGAAAATTCCAAGATCAAGGCACCTACGTGATAATTTTCCATGAAGGGCCCTCTTCCAGTCTGTGCTTTCTCGCTGTGTCCTCACTTGATGGAGAAAGTGATGAATCTCCATGGGGTCTCTTTTATAAGGACACAAATTCCATTTATGAGGGCTCCACCCTCATGACCTAAGCACTTCCTATAGGCCTAATCTTCTAATACCATAACATTAATTACTAAGAATTCAACATATGAACTTTGGGAAGAAAAAAGCATCACATTATAATAACATGTAATTTATATGAGCACTTTATATAAATTTTTCATTAAATCAAGGGAAAACTACTATACTGTCAAAACTCTTATAGTGAATGTATCAATGAATAGTATTGGTTCTGAATAAAACCTATTTTTCTTATAGCCATTTTTAGAATTCTATGTACTTCAAATAGATGGAATGCATGATGCATGGATGGATGATGTGGCTTTAAAATGCAAGGTACATATATTACACTGAGACACATTCTCTGATTTATTTGTTTGTAGAAGCTCCATACCCAGTTTAAAGGGGAAAAACATCAATGTTATAAGTATATTGCTGATAGTAACCTGATATAATAAACTTTTATGTAAAATATATTTCATGAAAATGAATTTCAATGATGTGAAGAATTTCAGGAGAATAATCAGTATAATTTAAAAGTAATCATTTTCTCTTAAATGGTGAAATATTTTGTACCTGCAAGGCAATTTATTTTGGAAAAATATGGTACTTTATGAGGCACAAAACTGAATATATTTTTAAAAGCTATCAATGCATGGAAGCGTCTATATGACTTTTAATTTATTAGTGATAACTAGGCATTTTAAACTTTATTATTCAATGGACATAGAGTTTACATATTCATTAATTTCCCTTTGAAAGTATCTTTTTGGTAAAAGCAAACCTATGTAAGTTTTGAATTAATAAATAGAAATCATCAAACCTCTTGGGTCATACTCAGTATAAATAAAGTTTAATTCAGTCACTTGTAAAAAATTCTACTGTATTGGTTTGCAGAAAAAGATAAGGAAAGTGACACAACTATTAACAAACATTATATAATCCTGGAAAATACCTGCTAAGTTAATTCAGTTCATAATGACTGCATTGAAATATTATATATCCTTCTTATTCATGTCATTGACCACTATGTCTATGATTATAAGTCACTGGCTTTCTATATTGTTTCTTTTATTGAGAATAAGATATCTAAACTATCTTAGAGTATTTTTATTTCAAAAAAGATCAAGTGGAACTAATATAAATGACCAGTGATAAATAACTCAGAACATTTACACAAAAGAAAACTGATGCTATGTACAAGCATCTGACTCCATGAATACCCCAATATAAAATATTGATTTGTGTTACTTAACAGCTTTATCACTAACACTTTTTGAGTGTTATTACACACCAGTTCTCTCTTAAGTGTTGTACATAAATTTGCACATTATATGTTCAAAACAATGCCTATGAGGTAGATGCTTTATAATCTCATTTTTATAGACCAGGAAACTGAAGTAGGAAATAACAAAGTAATCTGTAAAAGATAGGAAGTCACTAAATGTTGGAATTCGTATTCATATTGAATGGTCTGGGTTCTGAGTCTGGGCTCTTTACCCTTAAATTTTCCTGTCAGTTCCCACCATATTGCCAGGAAACTGTCAGACTGACAAACCCAATCTCTCTTTCTAGAGTAAGATGGCTTAAAATGAGTGCATTTCTCCAAAACTCTTCAACAAATATTTTATTTTCTTGAAACTTCTATCAACATTTGCTGCCTCACTTTTATTTTAAAGGAAGCTTAGATGTCTTTCTTTATCTCAATCCATTTCTGAAAAGCAACTCCAAATTCTCCATAAGTAACTCCAGGCATTCTCTTCATTCTACCCCATAGAAAACAAAAAGCACTGTAGAACTTTTAAGTTTTCAATATTTCAATTATCATTGATCCAACATAATGAAAACAATAAGGCAATTCCCAATTTATGTTATCATTGCAATCATTTATCACATTTGGAAGCAGATGAAAGTGCATTTAGAGGTGTCATGAGAAGATGTTGCTTCTGAAGAGATGAAAATGGTTCCAAACAGTCCAAAGATTCAAAGCTTGATAAAGATAGATGAAGTTGGCTGGAAACACTTTGAATTATATTTCACAGCATGCAACAGAGATTAGAATTTATCACGGGGCACATTTTGTGAGTGAATTTGATTACTCAGAATAATCATAAAGTATCAGTTTAAGTGTAAAGATGCTGGCTTATCAGTAAAAATTACTTTCAATGTTGCAATACACTTATTTTCCATGTAATCTCACAGTATGTTCAGTCACATATAAGAAATTAACAGATGAGAAATTTAGATAAATTAAAAGAAGGGCATTATTGCACACATGTAGCATAAGGAATGAACTCAGGGTAGCTATAGACAATTTAAAGCTGATGACAGGCAGGCCTGACATTGGTCATCTACAGGACAAGTAGTGACACTACTCAAGGTGACTTAATATGAAGGACAGAGGAGACTCCAGCTGACTTATGAGTTCTAGTTCTCTTCAGCACATACTATGGTGAAAGAATATATTAATAATATTGAAATAAATTAAACTTGATAATGTTTCTCCTTCAGCATTGATAAGATCTTCTACTAAATAAAAATTTGGAAGTTGCTAGTATTTCAGTTCTTACTCTGCCTCTCATATATTCATTTCAAAGCCTTTTGCCCTTGCTCATATGATGTACATAATAATCAAAGGAATTAAAAATGTTCCACCAATTCCACCCCAACTATACCCATTTATTTTCAGAATCAGTTCAGTTCAGTCACTCAGTCATGTCCAACTCTTTGTGACCCCATGGACTGCAGTACGCAAAGCCTCCCTATCCATCACAAACTCAAGGAGTTTACTCAAACTCATGCCCATTGATTCAGTGATGCTATCCAACCATCTCATTTTCTGTTGTCCCCTTCTCCTACCTCCTTCAATCTTTCCCAGCATCAGGGTCTATTCAAATGAGTCAGCTCTTTGCATCAGATTGCCAAAGTATTGGAGTTTCAGCTTTAACATCAGTGTTTCCAATGAATATTCAGGACTGATTTCCTTTGGGATAGATTGGTTAGATTTCCTTGCTGTCCAAGCAACTCTCAAGAGTCTTCGCCAACACCACATTTCAAAAGTATCAATTTTTTGGCGCTAAGCTTTCTTCATAGTCCAACTCTCGAATCCACACATGACCACTGGAAAAAACATAGCCTAGACTACACGGACCTTTGTTGGCAAAGTAATGTCTCTGCTTTTTAATATGATGTCTAGGTTGATCACAACTTTTCTTCCAAGTAGCAAGCACCTTTTAACTTCATGGCTGCACTCACCATCTGTAGGGACATTGGAACCCCCCCAAAATAAATTCTTTCACTGTTTCCATTGTTTCCCATTTATTTGCCATGAAGTGATGATAATCGATGCCATGACCTTTGTTTTCTGAATGTAGAGTTTTAAGCCAACTTTTTCACTCTCCTCTTTCATTTTCATCAAGATGCTCTTTAGTTCTTCTTCACTTTCTGCCATAAGGGTGGTGTCATCTGCATATCTGAGGTTATTGATATTTCTCCCAGCAATCTTGATTCCAGTTTGTGCTTCATCCATCCCAGCGTTTCTCATGATGTACTCTGCATAGAAGTTAAATAAGCAGGATGACAATATTCAGCCTTGACATACTCTTTTTCCTATTTGGAACCAGTCTGTTGTTCCATGTCCAGTTCTAACTGTTGCTTCCTGACCTGCATACAGATTTCTCAGGAGACAGGTCAGGTGGTCTGGTATTCCAATCTCCTTCAGAATTTTCCAGTTTGTTGTGATCCACATAGTCAAAGGCTTTGGCATAGTCAATAAAGCAGAAATATATGTTTTTTTTTTTTTTTTTTTCCTGAAACTCTCTTGCTTTTTCAATGATTCAGCAGATGTTGGCAACTTGATCTCTGGTTCCTCTGCCTTTTGTAAAAACAGTTTGAACATCTGGAAGTTCATAATTCACCTACTGTTGAAGCCTGGCTTGGAGAATTTTGAGCATTACTTTAATAGAGTGAGAGATGAGTACAATTGTGCAGTTTGAGCATTCTTTGGCATTGCCTTTCTTTGGGATTGGAATGAAACCTGACCTTTTCCAGTCCCATGGCCACTGCTGAGTTTTCCAAATTTGCTGGCATATTGAGTGCAGCACTTTCACAGCATCATCTTTCAAGATGTGAAATAGCTCAACTGGAAATCCATCACCTCCACTACCTTTGTACATAGTGATGCTTTCTAAAGTCCACTTGACTTCACATTCCAGGAAGTCTGGCTCTAGGTGAGTGATCACACCATTAAGATTATCTCAGATGTGAAGATTTTTTGGTACAGTTCTTCTGTGTATTCTTGCCATCTCTTTTTAATATCTTCTGCTTCTGTTAGGTCCATATCATTTCTGTCCTTTATTGAGCCCATCTTTGCATGAAATGTTCCCTTGGTATCTCTGATTTTCTTGAAGATATCTCTAGTCTTTCCCATTGTATCATTTTCCTCAATTTCTTTGCACTGATCTCTGAGGAAGGCTTTCTTATCTCTCCTTGCTATTCTTTAAACTCTGCTTTCAAATGAGTATATCTTTCCTTTTCTCTTTTGCTTTTTGCTTCCCTTCTTCTCATAGCTATCTGTAAGGCCTCCTCAGACAGCCATTTTGCTTTTTTGCATTTCTTTTTTTTGGAGATGGTCTTGATCCCTATGTCCTGTACAATGTCAAGAACCTCCATACATACTTCATCAGGCACTCCGTCTATCATATCTAGTCCCTTAAATCTGTTTCTCACTCCCACTGTATATGGAGGATTTCATTTAGGTCATATCTGAATGGTCTAGTGGTTTTCTCTACTTTCTTCAATCTAAGTCTGAATGTGTAAAGCTCTTAGGATCTGAAGAGTTCAGGATCTGAGCCAAAGTCATCTCTCGGTCTTGTTTTTCCTGACTGTATAGAGCTTCTCCATCTTTGACTGCAAAGAATAAAATCAATCTGGTTTCTGTGTTGACCATCTGGTGACATCCATGTGTAGAGTCTTCTCTTGTGTTGTTGGAAGACGGTGTTTGCTATGACCAGTGTGTTCTCTTGGCAAAATGCTATTAGCCTTTGCCCTGCTTCATTCTTTATGCCAAGACCAAATTTCCTGGAATGTAAAGTTAAATAGGCCTTACAAACATGACTATGAACAAAGCTGGTGGAGGTGATGGAATTCCAGTTGAGATCTTTTAAATCTTAAAATCTGATGCTGTGAAAGTGCTGTACTCAGTATGCCAGCAAATTTGGAAAATTCAGCAGTGGCCACAGGACTGGAAAAGTCAGTTTTCATTTCAATCCGAAAGAAAGGCAATGCCAAACAATGCTCAGACTACCACACAATTGCGCTCATCTCACACACTAGGAAAGTAATGCTCAAAATTCTCCAAGTCAGGCTTCAACAGTATATGAACCGTGAATTTCCAGATGTTCATGATGGATTTAGAAATGGCAGAGAAACCAAAAATCAAATTGCTGACATCCACTGGATCATTGAAAAAGCAAGAAATTTCAGAGAATCATCTACTTCTGCTTTACTGACAGCACTAAAGCCTTTGACTGTGTGGATCACAACAAACTGTGGAAAATTCTGAAAGAGATTGGAATACCAGACCACCTGACCTGTCTCCTGAGAAATCTGTATGCAGGTCAGGAAGCAACAGTTAGAACTGGACATAGAACAACAGAGTGATTACAAATCGGGAAAGGAGTATGTCAAGGCTGAATATTGTCACCCTGCTTATTTAACTTCTATGCAGTGTACATCACGAGAAATGCCAGGCTGGATAAAGCACAAGCTGGAATCAAGATTTTTGGGAGAAATATCAATAACATCAGATATTCAGATGATACCACTCTTATGACAGAACATGAAGAAGAACTAAAGAGCCTCTTGATGAAAGTGAAAGAGGAGAATGAAAAAGCTGGCTTAAAAATCAACACTCAGATAACCACTATTATGGCATCCGATCCCATCACTTCATGGCAAATAGATGGGGAAACAGTGGAAACAGTGGCCGGGTTTATTTTTGAGGGCTCCGAAATCCCTGCAGATGGTGACAGCAGTCACGTGATTAAAAGACACTTGCTCCTTTGAAGAAAAACTATGACCAATCTAGACAGCATATTAAAAAGCAGAGACATTACTTTGCCAACACAGGTCCACCAATTCAATGGTATGGTTTTTCCAGTAGTCATATAATGGATGTGAGAGTTGGAGTATAAAGTAACCTGAGCGCTGAAGAATTGCTGCTTTTGAACTGTGATGTTGAAGAAGACTGTTGCGAGTCACTTGGACTGCAAGGAGATCCAACCAATCCATTCTAAAGGTGATCAGTCCTGGATGTCCATTGGAAGGACTGAAGCTGAAACTCCAATAATTTTGCCACCTGATGCAAAGAACTGACTTATCAGAAAAGACCCTGATGCTGGGAAAGGTTAAAGGCGTGAAGAGAAGGGGCCGGCAGAAGCTGATGTTGTTGGATGGCATCACTGACACAATGGTCTTGACTTTCTGTAGGTTCCGCAAGTTGGTGATGGACGGGGAAGCCTGGTGTGCTTGGGTTGGACTGAATAGTTGGACATGATTGAGTAAATGAACTTAACTGAACTGCAAATAATTCTGACAATATAGATAGAGATGTTTATACACAGAAATATTCATAGCTATGTGTACCTACATAGGTTGGTTCATAGAAACACACACACACACATACACAATTTTCCCTCTGTAAGCAGAGATGGTCTAGAAGCAACTACACTTCAGCATAAAGGAATACCTGACCCCCAGATCATACTTTCTTATATTCTTCAATAAAATGATTCAGAAGTCCTTGGAGAAATAGATGATTTTTGGACTGTGGCGAGAAAGAAACATGATGAACCTGGATTATTTTTGTAACATCATAATTTTTTAAAAAAATTCTCAAAGTTAAACAAAAATCTAGAAAGATAGGGATATGTCAAAGGGACAAAAAGCCAAGCAAAAGCCCCTGATGGCCAAAGCTGGCACAATTTGAAAACCAAATAGAAATACAAAATAAATAATGATCATTTCTATAATTATATAACAGAATTATTGAATAAATAAACCAATGATATAGACAAGTCTTCCATACAGAAAAATTTTTAATTATTTATGTAGATATTGTGCCCTCAAAGTGGTGGGGCACAGTTCCCCACTGCCTCAAGGCCACTATACACTGTGACTTCCTTCTAAAAAGGCAGGTGATAATCATGACCAACAAAGGTCAAAGTCATGATGATAGCATGTACCCTGGAAACAACAAGAAAGACTCTACCTCTGGAGTCTTCCTCCCCAAAACTTATAACCCCAACCCAGTCCTGAGAACAAAAATCAGACAAAATCCTAAGTGAGAGATATTTTATAAACTGCTTGACTAGCACTAATCAAAACTCTCATGGTTTAAGAAATAAGAAATATCTAAGAAACTGCTACAAAAAAGAAGAACACAAGAAGACATGAAAAGTAAGTGTAATGTAATATCCAAGAATGAATCTTGGGCAGAAAAAAGACATTTTAAAATTAAGGAAATTTAGATAAGATTTATGCTTCAGCTAAATATAATGTGCCTATATTTATATATTAAGTGTGGCAAAAATAATATACTATGGTAATAATTGTTTACATAAGAACTCTGTATTATTTTTATGTAATTATAATAATATTATAAAATAAAAATATTCTAAAATAAAAAACTGTCACTTCATAAACAGTTCTGAGGTACTTCTATTTATAGATTATGATTCTTGTTTGAAGGAAAAATAAACAAGACATTAAAAGCACAATCATGAACTTCATCTTTAATAGTGAAATAGCTGCAACCTAAAACAAAAACCTTTAATAGTATCCAGAGGATATTGGTATAAATGGATTTAAATAAGGGAGGTGATTATTCAAACCTCCTATGTTTTTCCCAAAATCTTGAGAAGAGTTTTTTTGCTCAAGATATTGTTGCAGGAAGGGGGACCCTTTCCAGGGCCCGAAATTGGGCTCTTGTCTAACACTCAAAAATGAATTGTCTGAGGAGACACACAAGCTGACAAGGCAAAAGATTTTATTGGGAAAGGTCGCCTGGGTGGAGAGCAGTAGGGTAGGGGAACCCAGGAGAACAGCTCTGGCACATGGCTTGCAGTTTCAGGTTTTATGGTGATGGGATTAGTTTCCAGGTTGTCTTTAGCCTATCATTCTGCCTCAGAGTCCTTCCTGGGGGTGCACGCCTTGTTCAGCCAAGATCGATGCCAGAGAGGACTCTGGGAGGTGGTCAGGAATGTGGTGTCTCCTTTTGACCTTTCCCAAACTCTTCCAGTTGGTGGTGGCTTGCTAGTTCCGTGTTCCTTACCAGGATCTTCTGTTGTAAAACAACTCATGCAAATGGTTACTATGGTGTCTGCCCAGCAGGGGTGGTTTCAGTCAGTGTGCTTCCCCTAATATTATTAAATAAAAGATTAATCCAATGATATTTGGGAAAGAGCAAGAGGATGAGACAAAATAGCAAGAGAAGTGGAGTATGATTTAAAATCTCACAAAAAGGCAGATGTCTTACTGGATATTCTTACCAAACACTTAAAGAATAACTATTGCACATTTTCATTGTTTTTCAAAATATTAACCAGTGGTATTTATCTCACAGATGAAAGATTGAGTAAACATTTGAATATCAATTAACATAATATATCAAAGAACAACAACGACAAAAAAAAAAACATTATTATCTCAATAAACACATGAAAAACACTTGGAAATAATGAAGCACTCATTTGGAATAAAAACATTCAACACAAAAGGAATAAGAGGACATTTTCTTAAAATGATAAACAGCATCTGTATAAAACCTACACCAATATTTTGCGGCTTGATTGCATGTGTGATCAGTCCTTTCGGACTCTGTGATCCCAAACAGACTGAATGCTCTCTCTTTAAAGTCAGAAATAACTGATAAAACTCTATATGAAGTAACAAAGTAGAAAGAAAAAAATGAGTGTGAAGACAGCTGGAATGAAGACAGGTTATTATAGTTTCCACAGATATTTAAATAATAATAAATACACAGAACCCAGAGACATTTAAAGAGTAAGTGACAACTATGAAATGCTTTCTACAAATACATTTGAAAATTTAGGTGAAATTGACCTATTTCTGAAAGGGAAACCTACCAAAATAACTTGAAATATATAATGCAAATAGTCTAATAAAGCAATTTAACTTTTATCAAAAATTTTCCAAAGAAGGAAACTTCATCCTCTGATGATTTTCCTGGCAAATTCTACCAGATATTTAAGAAAGAAATAATTGTAATTCCCCACAGTTCTCAAAATAGAAAGCACTGGTTATGATTAGAGTTTCTCTAGTTCTACTAACATGGCACAAAAATTGGTTATAAATTTATTTATAACATGACATTCCTGAGTACATTCCAGAAACATTTGGCCAAGATGTTTTTATGGTCCCTGAAATTATTGTTAGCACCAGAGTCTAATATTCCTTGAGAAACTGAATATTTGGAAATTTCTGCTTTACCTAGTTTACAACTACCTCAGATCCTGACCACTGACTGTTTGGAAATGACTATATAAAGCTTTCAACAATAATTATATATAGTGTTATAACAGCCCTTCCTTCAAATGTACCATCTTCATTCAAGGGGCTCTGTGTCTGTGATACAGACCTGGGTGAGATACTGTAACTATCTGTGCTGGTAGTTAAATTAGATTTATTTTCCAAAGGCATGAACAGCTTATACTTTTCACAGTGCATATACACTTTCTGATAGATTTGTGAACAGGTTGCCTGTTGATTTCTTTCTGAGGGGCTCCATAATTATTTAATCCTGTCCAAAGTTCACACCATGTATACAACTTGCTGAGTTCTTATTGGCAGCTAACTCCATTTCCTGCTCTGTTAACTGTGGTCACATTTGCATGGGTTAGATAAATGCAGTATGTGAAATCTGGTGTCTCAGGCTCTTTCCAATTCCACTAATATCGGAGACTATAAAAGCAACTCTTTTCTTCCACATTCTCAACTTGAGAAGAAAAAAAGCTGCAAATAATGCTTCTATTGTTTTTAAAATTATGGCATTTCACTACCAATTTTCTTTGTGACATGGGAAAAGGGATATTTGAGGAGTTGAATAGAGTGTTGCTTAGGACAGATGTAACTCAAAATTCTAGTTACTTGACACGACTGAGCGACTGAACTGAAGATTTAATCATCAATTACTTTATTATTTGGCACAATGTAGCAGATATATAGACTCCAGAATTTAATTTGAAGCCTCTGATAATCAGATAATGTTACTCAGCTTTTGTTTTGTTTTTTTTTTTTTTCCTCTCTGAAAACCACATACTTCTCCAAACTGAGTATTTCACAGTCTTTTTTTTTTTTTTTTCACAG
The DNA here is from genome assembly GCF_910594005.1 of Cervus elaphus. Classification (NCBI taxonomy): domain Eukaryota; kingdom Metazoa; phylum Chordata; class Mammalia; order Artiodactyla; family Cervidae; genus Cervus; species Cervus elaphus. The sequence goes on along the minus strand of NC_057842.1, from coordinate 8,750,608 downwards.
TCTTTTATAACACCTTAATACAATCACCAATTCCAAGCATTTTATATCTTTCTATTTTCTGCTGACTGCCTTTCAGGATCAATTTTTAAATTAGTGTCATTTTCCATTAGCAAATAATAGAAACACATTGCAGATAACAAGGTAATAATAATAATGATATATTAAAATGTCACTTAAAAATTCAGAAACCTGAAGGAGGCCCTGAATATCACTCTTTTAAGTAAAAATGTAATTAGAGTAGCTTCTGGATTTCCATAATCGGGAAATGACTGTTTAGGGAATCATCTGGCCCACTTGATGTCTTCGGGATTTCCTCAATTTCAACTGAGAACGCCCACATTACTTATTTATTCCAACTTGCTGTCATGTGCCAATATATTAATTGTGTGTGATCATTTATGATAATGTAGAATCAGCTGAAGGTATAATGGTTCAATTCAGTCACGGGGACATTCTAGACGAGCCCAGGCCCATTCAGGATCACTTATTGTCTTCACCTTGGCACTTCTGTGTTTCAAAAGCAGGCATATAGGAATGTCTGGATCTGTCACAAGTTTTATGCCAGCCTGTAGCATCAATCCATTTATCTAGATGAAGCCCTTTAGCAATTCTGCTTCATTCTCCCCACACAGTAGACTCGCCAGGGAAGTGGAGTGTCATGCATAGCTTCTTTTCTAGTATTCTCTTACAAACAAGCTCAGGTCTTCAGTAGTTTTTGTTTGTTTGTTTTTTAATGGTGATACTACATCCATGACTTATAATGATTTTACCCAAGTCCAATCATCTTTAAAATCTCCTTTACTATCTCTTCTAAGTTTTTCAGGGTTTTTACTTCTTCCCAAATAACACATCTTTACTTATATTTTCCTTTTTCTAAGCATGTACTTATTATAGTAAAACTTTCTACCTGATTAGTATATAAATGTGAAAAATGACTCAAATTAAAGCTAGTGATGTAGATTGGCTCAAGATGTTGGAGTAGAAAGATATGCACTCATTTTTTCTGCAAGAAAACGGAAATGACAATTAGCTTTTGAACAACCATCAGCAAGAGGATGCTGGAACACACCAGAAAGGGTACACCATGCCCGAAGATGAAAAAGAAGCCACAGTGAGACAGTAGAAGGGGTGCAATTATACTACCTAATGATCAAGGGTTCAACCCAAGATGAAAATATAGTAATTAAAAATATATATGCACCCAAAATAAGAACACCTTGATATGAAAGGCAGAAATTGATGTAACACAATGATAGTGTGGTGCTTTAACACCCCCACTTTCATCAATGGGCAGGTCATCCAGATATAATATTAGTAAGAAAAGAGAGGCTTTAAATGACACTTTAGGCCAGTCGGATTTAATTGATATTTATAGAGCATTCCATCCCAAAGCAGAAGCCTACACATTTTTCTAATGTGTGTGAGAACATTCTCCAGGATTGACCACATGCTCGGCACAAGACAAGCCTTGGTAAATTTAAGAAAATTGAAATCATATCAAGCATCTTTTCTGATCGTAGAGCTTGGATTTTAAATGGATTATAAGAAAAAGAAAGAAAAAAAAAAAAAACTATAGAAAACACAAACACATGGCAGCTAAACAATATGCTATGAAACAACCAATGGATCACTGAAGAAATCAAAGAAGAAGAAGAAAAAAAAAAAACAACTAGAGGTAAATGAAAATGAAAGCACAACAATCCAAAATCTACAGGATACAGGAAAAGCAGTTCTTTTCATATTTATTTATTTTAATTGAAGGATAATTACTTTATAATATTGTGATGGTTTTAACCATATATCAATATGAATTGGCCATAGGTGTACATGTGTCTCCTCCATCCTGAACACCCCACACTACCTAACCTCCCTCCCCACCGTATCCCTCTAGATTATCACAGAGCACTGGCTTTGGGTGCTTTGTGTCATACATCAAACTTGCACTGATTACCTATTTTACACTTGGTAATGTATATGTTTCAAAGCTATTCTCACAAATCATCCCACCCTCTCCTACCACTGAGTCCAAAAGTTTGTTCTTTACTTCTGTGTCTCCTTTGCTGCCCTGCAGGTAGGATCATCTGTACAATCTTTCTAGATTTCATTTATGTGTTTTAATGTGTGGTGTTTGTATTTCTCTTTCTGACTTACTTCACTCCGTACAATAGGCTCTAGGTTCTTCACATGATTAGAACTGAATAAAATGCATTCATTTTTATAGCTGAGTAATATGGCAGAAAGTGAAGAGGATCTTGCTGTGATTTATGTCAGAGAGTGCTCTGCCAATGCTTTCCTCTAAGAGTTTTATACCAACTTTTTATTACCACTTTCTGATGAAAGTGAAAGAGGAGAGTGAAAAAGTTGGCTTAAAGCTCAACATTCAAAAAACTAAGATCATGGCATCTGGTCCCATCACTTCATGGGAAATAGATGGGGAAACAGTGGAAGCAGTGTCAGACTTTACTTTTTTGGGCTCCAAAATCACTGCAGATGGTGATTGCAGCCATGAAATTAAAAGAGACTTACTCCTTGGAAGGAAATTTATGACCAACTTAGATAGCACATTAAAAAGCAGAGACACTACTTGGCCAATAATGGTCCATCTGGTCAAGACTATGGTCTTTCCAGCGGTCATGTATGGATGTGAGAGTTGGACTGTGAAGAAAGTTGAGTGTCGAAAAATTGATACTTTTGAACTGTGGTGTTGGAGAAGACTCTTGAGAGTCCCTTGGACTTCAAGGAGATCCAACTAGTCCATCCTAAAGGAGATCAGTCCTGGATGTTCATTGGAAGGATTGATGCTAAAGCTGAAACTCCAATACTTTGGCCTCCTCATGCGAAGAGTTGACTCTTTGGAAAAGACCCTGATGCTGGGAGGGATTGGGGGCAGGAGGAGATGGGGACGACAGAGGATGAGATGGCTGGATGGCATCACCGACTCAATGAACATGAGTTTGAGTAAACTCCAGGAATTTGTGATGAACAGGGAGGCCTGTCGTGCTGCGATTCATGGGGTCGCAAAGAGTCGGACACAACTGAGCTACTGAACTGAACTGAACTGAACTGAATACTCCATTGTGTATGTGTACAACAACTTCCTTATCCATTCAGCTACCAATGGACATCAAGATGGCTTACATGTCCTAGCTATTGTAAGTAGCCTTGCAATGAATGCTGGGGTACATGTGTCTTTTTCAATTCTGGTTTCCTCAGGGTATATGCCCAGGAGCGGGATTTCTGGGTCATATGATTCTTTTATTATTGTTTTTTTTAAGGAATATCCATACTGTTTGCAATAGTGGTTGTATTGGTTTGCATTCCCACTAATAGTGTAAGAGGGTTTCCTTTTCTCCACACCCTCTTCTGGATTCATTGTTTGTAGATATTTTGATGATGGCCATTAGGATATTTGTGAGATGATACCTCATTGTGGTTTTGATTTACCTTTCTCTAATAATGAGCAATGTCTAGTATCTTTTCATGTGTTTGTTAGCCAACTGTATATCTTCTTTGGAGAAATGTGTGTTTAGGTCTTTTCCCCACTTTTTTTATTGGGTTGTTTGTTTTTCTGGTATTGAGTTGCAAGAGTTACTTGTATGCTTTGCAGATTAATTTTTTGTCAGTTTTTTCTTTTGTTATTGTTTTTTATAATTCTGAGGGCTGTCTTTATATCTTGCATATAGTTTCCTTCACTATGTAAAAGTATTTAAGCTTAATTAGGTCCCATTTATTTTTGCTTTTAACTTCCTTTACTCTGGGAGGTTGGTCATAGAGGATCTTGCTGTGATTTATGTCAGAGAGTGTTCTGCCAATGCTTTCCTCTAAGAGTTTTATACTTTCTGGCCTTGCATTTAGGTCTTTAATCCATTTTAAGTTTATTTCTGTGTATGGTGTTAGAAAGTGTTCCAAATTTGTTCTTTTACATGTAGTATATTAATTTTCACAACACCACTTGTTGAAGAGACTGTCTTTTCCCCATTGTATATTTTTGCCTCCTTTGTCAAAAATTAGGTGTCCATAAGTGTATAGATTTATATCTGGGGTTTCTGTTTTGTTTCACTGATTTATATTTCTGTTTTTGTGCTAGTATCATACTGTCTTGATGACTATAGCTTTGCCGTAGAGTCTGAATTCGGGAAGACTGATTCTTTCAGTTCCATTCTTCTTTCTCAAGATTGATTTGGCTCTTCAGAGTCTTTTTTGTTTCCAAACAAATTGTGAAATTATTTCTTCTAGTTTTGTGAAAAATACCACTGATAGTTTGATGCAGATTACATTGAATCTACAGATTGCTTTGAGCATTATAGTCATTTTCACTATACTGATTCTTCCAATCCAAGAACTTGGTATATTTCTCCATCTATTTGTGTCATCTTTGATTTCTTTCATCAGTGTTTTATGGTTTTCTGTATACAAATGTTTTGTCTCTTTAGGTAAATTTCTCCCTAAGTATTTTATTCCATTTGTTGCACTAGTGAATGGGATTGTTTCCTTAATTTCTCCTTTTTGATTTTTCATTGTTAGTATATAGTAATACAAGGGGTTTCTGTATATTAATTTTATATCCAGCAACTTCACTATTAGCTCTAGTAATTTTCTAATGGCATCTCTAGGGTTTTCTCTGTTGAGAATCATCTAATCTGCAAGCAGTGACAGTTTTCTTCTTATTTTCCAATTTGAATTCTTCTTATTTCTTTTTCTTCTCTGATTGGTGTGGTTAGGACTTCCAAAACTATATTGAATAGCAGTGGTGAGAGTGGGCATACTTGTCTTGTTCCTGATTTTAGAGGAAATAGTTTCAATTTTTGCCACTTGAGGATAATATTTGTTGAGGGTTTGTTCTACATGGCTTTTATTATTATGAGGTATGTTCCTTTTGTTCCTACTTTCCAGAGATTGTTTTATCATAAGTGGGTGTGTAATTTTTTCACAGCTTTCTCTGCAGCTGTTGAAATATTCAGATGATTTTTAATCTTTCAATTTGCTAATATGGTGTATCACACTGGGTAATTGTGTATATTGAAGAATCATTGCATCACTGGAGTAAAGTCCACTTAGCCATGATGTATGATCTTTTTAACATGCTGTTGGGTTCTGTTTGCTAGAATTTTGTTCAGGAATTTTGCATCTATATTCATTAGTGCTATTAGCTTGTAAGTTTCTTTTCTTTTCTTTTCTTTCTTTCTTTCTTTTTTTTTTTTTTTTTTTTTTTGTGTGGCATCTGTTTCTGGTTTTGGCATCAGGGTGATGGTGGCCTCATGGAATGAATTTGGGAGTTTCTTTCCTCTGTGATTTTCTGGAAGAATATGAGCAGGATACGTGTTAACTCTTTTCTAAATTTTTGGTAGAATTCACCTGTGAATCAATCTGGTCCTGGACTTTTGTTTGTTGGAAGACTTTTTATTACAAGTTCTATTTCTATGCTTGTGATTGGTCTGTTCATATTTTCTATTTCTTCCTGGTTCAGTTTTGGAAGGCTATACTTTTCTAAGACTTTGTACATTTCTTCCAAGTTGTCAATTTTAATGGCATATAATTTTAATGGCTCATACTAGTCTCTTGTGATCCTTTGTGTTTCTGTGTTGCTTGTTGTAACTTCTCCTTTTTCATTTCTAATTTTATTGATTTGAATCTTCTCTCTTTTTTTGATGAGTGTGGCTAACAGTTTGTCTATTTTGTTTATCTTCTCAAAGAACCAGCTGTTAGTTTTATTGATAGTGTGAGTGTTGGGGGGGTTGGTCTTGTTTTTCTAGTAGATTTATGTATAAGGTTAGATTGTTCCTTCGGTATTTCTCCTGTTTCTTGAGGTATGATTGTATTGCTAAGAAATTCCCTCATCATTGTTTTTACTGAGTCCCATAGGTTTTGGGCTGTTATGTTTTCATAGTCATATGTTTCATGGATACTTTAGTTTCTTTTTTGATTTTTTTTTTTTTCAGTGATCTGTTTGTTATTCCGAACTCTGTGGTTTAGCCTCCATGTGTTTGTGTTTTTAAGTGTTTTCCTATAATTGGTGCATAATCTTACAGCATTGTTATCAAAAAGTTTGCTTGAAATTATTTCATTAAAAAAAAAAAAAGAAAATTACAATGGCTTGATTTGTGGCCCAGGATATGATCTATCCTGAAGAATGTTCCATGAGCACTTGAGAAAATGGTGAAACCCATTGTTTTAGGGTGAAATGCCCTATCTATAGATAACAATTAAGTCCAGTTGGTCCAATGTATCACTTAAATCTTACATTTCCTTATTAATTTTCTGTCTGGATGAACTGTTCATTAGTGTGAGTAGGGTATTAAGGTCTCCCCCCACCAACTCTATTATTGTGTTATTGTTGAATTCCCATTTAATTGTTGTAGCATTAGCCTTATATATTGGGGTGCTCCTAATTTGGGTTCATATATGTTAAAAGTAGTTATACCTCCTTCTTGAATTGATCCCTTGGTCATTATGTAGTGATATTTTTTGTCTCTTATAATGGTCTTTATTTTAACATCTATTTTATCTGATATAAGTTCGCTACACCCACGATCTTTTAGTCTCCATCTGCATGATACATCTTTTTCCAGTCCTTCACTTTCAGTCTGTAGGTGTCCTATGTTTCAGGAAGGACTCTTCTAAATAGAATATATTGGGGTCTTATTTTTGTATCCATTCAGCAAGATTAGTCTTTAGGTTGGAATATTTAACCCATTTACATTTAATGCATTATTGATAAGTATGAGAGCCTACAGTGAATGAATGGTGAACAGTGCCACCAGATTTGTGGTTTCTGAAGGAGAAGATTTAATTATAGGACCAAACACAGTCTCAGTCACTCAGATTCCAGCAATCTTGCTTACAACTTGTGCATCATCCAGCCCAGCATTTCTCATGATATACTCTGAACATAAGTTAAATAAGCAGGGTGACTATATTGAGCCTTGACATACTACTTTCGCAATTTGGAACCAGTGTGTTGTTCCATGTCCAGTTCTCACTGTTGCTTCCTGACATGATAAAGATTTCTCAAGAGGGGGATCAGGTGATCTGGTATTTTCATTACTTTCAAAATTTTCCAGTTTATTGTGATCCACACAGTCAAAGGTTTTGGCATAATCAATAAAACAGAAGAAGATATTCTCTGTAACTCTCTTGCTTTTTCAATGATCCAGTGGATGTTGGAAATTTGATTTCTGGTTCCTCTGTCTTTTCTAATCCAAGTTGAACCCTTCACAGTTCATATACTGTTGAAGCTTGGCTCAGAGAATTTTGAAAATTACTTTTCTAGTGTGTGAGATGAGTGCAATTGTGCAGTAGTTTGAGCATTCTTTGGCATTTCCTTTCTTTGGGATTGGAATGAAAACTGACTTTTCCATTCCTGTGGCTACTGCTGACTTTTCCAAATTTGCTGGCATATTGAGTGCATCACTTTGACAGCACTATCTTTTAGGATTTGAAATAGTTCCACTGGAATTCCATCACTTCCACTAGCTTTGTTCACAGTGATACTTCCTAACGCCTACTTGACTTGGCGTTCCAGGATGTCTGGCTCTAGGTGAATGATCATATCGTTGTGATTATCTGTGCTGTGAAGATCTTTTTCATACTGTTCATGGGGTTCTCAAGGTAAGGATACTGAAGTGGTTTGCCATTCCCTTCTCCAGTAGACCACATTCTGTCAGGCCTCTCCACCATGACCCGTCTGTCTTGGGTGGCCCGACGGCCCGACACGTCGTGGCTTAGTTTCATTGAGTTAGACAAGGCTGTGGTCCATGTGATCAGATTGGCTAGTTGTCTTTGATTCAAGTCTCAGTCTGTCTGCCCTCTGATCCCCTCTCTCAGTGCCTACAGCCTTACTTGGGTTACTCTTACCTTGGACATGGGGTCTCTCTTCACGGATGCTCCAGCAAAGCGGAGCCATTGCTCCTTACCTCTGATACAGGGTAAAGATAGGACACTGAAAGATGAACTCCCCAGGTCGGTAGGTGTCCAATATGCTGCTAGAGATCAGTGGAAAAATAACTCCAAAAAGAATGAAGGGATGGAGCCAAAGCAAATACAACATGCAGTTGTGAATGGGACTGGTGATGGAACCAGGGTTCAATGCAGTAAAGAGCAATATTGCATAGGAACATGGAATGGTAGGTTCATGAACCAAGGCAAATTGGAAGTGGTCAAACAGGAGATGACAAGAGAGAACATCGACATTCTAGGAATCAGTGAACTAAGATGGACTGGAATGGGTGAATTTAACTCAGATGACCATGATATCTACTACTGTGGGCAGGAATCCCTTAGAAGAAATGGAGTAGCCATCATAGTCATCAAAAGAGTCCAGAATGCAGTACTTGGGTGCAATCTCAAAAACGACAGCATGATTACTGTTCATTTCCAAGGCAAACCATTCAATATAATGGTAATAAAAGTCTATGCCCCAACCAGTAACACTGAAGAAGCTGAGGTTGAACAGTTCTATGAAGACCTACAAGACCTAGAAATAACACCTCCAAAAGATGTCATTTTCGTTTAGGTGACTGTAATGCAAAAGTAGGAAGTCAAGAAACACCTGGAGTAACAGGCAAATTTGGCCTTGGAGTACAGAATGAAGCAGGGCAAAGGCTAATAGAGTTCTACCCAGAGAACGCACTGGTCATAGCAAACACCCTCTCCCAATAAAACAAGAGAAAACTCTACACATGGGCATCACCAGATGGCTGACACCGAAATCAGAGTCATTATATTCTTTGCAGCCAAAGATGGAGAGGCTCTATACAGTCAGCTAAAACAAGACTGGGAGCTGACTGTGGCTCAGTTCATGAACTCCTTATTGCCAAATTCAGACTGAAATTGAAGAAAGTGGAAAAAACCACTAGGCAATTCAGGTATGACCTAAATCAAATCCCTTATGACTATACAGTGGAAGTGAGAAATAGATTTAAGGGACTAGATCTGATAGACAGAGTGACTGATGAACTATGGATGGAGGTTCATGGCATTGTACAGGAGACAGGAATCAAGACCATTCACAAGAAAAAGAAATGCAAAAAAGAAAAAATGGCTGCCTGAGGAGGTCTTACAAATAGCTGTGAAAAAAAGGAAGTAAAAGCAAAAGCAAAGGAGAGCAGAAAAATATACCCATTTGAATGCAGATTTCCTCGGAATATCAAGGAGAGATAAGAAAGCATTGCTAAGTGATCAATGCAAAGAAATAGAGGAAAACAATAGAATGGGAAAGACTAGAGATCACTTCAAGAAAATGAGAGATACCAAGGGAACATTTCATGCAAAGATGGGCACCTGAAAGGACAGAAATGGTAGGGACCTAGCAGAAGCAGAAGATATTAAGAAGAGCTGGCAAGAATACACAGAAGAACTGTACAAAAAAAGATCTTCATGACCCAGATATTCACCATGGTATGATCACTCACCTAGAGCCAGACATACTGGAATGTGAACCCAAGTGGACCTTAGGAAGCATCACTACAAACAAAGCAGGTGGAGGTGATGGAACACCAGTTGAGCTACTGCAAATCCTGAAAGAGGACACTGTGAAAGTGGTGCAATCAATATGCCAGCAAATTTGGAAAACTCAGCAGTGGCCACAGGAATGGAAAAGGTCAGTTTTCATTCCAATCCCAAAGAAAGGCAATGCCAAAGAATGCTCAAACTACCACACAATTGCCCTCATCTCACATGCTAGTAAAGTAATGCTCAAAATTCTCCTATCCAGGCTTCAGCAATACGTGAACCGTGAACTTCCAGATATTCAAGCTGGCTTTAGAGAGGGCAGAGGAACCAGAGATCAAATTGCCAACATCTCCTGGATCATCAAAATATCAAGAGAGTTCCAGAAAAAAACATCTATTTCTGCTTTATTGATTATGCCAAAGACTTTGACTGTATGGATCACAATAAATTATTGAAAACTCTGAAAGAGATGAGAATAGAAGACTACCTGACCTGCCTCTTGAGGAACCTGTATGCAGGTCAGGAAGCAACAGTTAGAACTGGACATGGAACAACAGACTACTTCCAAATAGGAAAAGGAGTATGTCAAGGCTGTATAAGGTCACCCTACTTATTTAACTTATATGCAGAGTACATTATGAGAAATGCTGGGCTGGAGGAAGCACAAGCTGGAATCAAGATTGCCGGGAGAAATATCAATAATCTCAGATATGCAGATGACACCACCCTTATGGCAGAAAGTGAGGAAGAACTAAAGAGCCTCTTGATGAAAGTGAAAGAGGAGAGTGAAAAAGTTGGCTTAAAGCTCAACATTCAGAAAACTAAGATCATGGCATCCAGCCCCATCACTTCATGGCATGGGGAAACCGTGGCTGACTTTTTTTTTGGGGGCTCCAAAATCACTGCAGATCGTTATTGTAGCCATGAAATTAAAATGCACTTCCTCCTTGGAAGGAAAGTCATGGCCAACTTAGATAGCATATTAAAAAGCAGAGACATTACTTTGCCAACAGAGGTCCATCTAGTCAAAGCTATGGTTTTTCCAGTGGTCCTGTATGGATGTGAGAGTTGGACTACAAAGAAAGCTGAGCACCAATGAATTGATACTTTTGAACTGTAGTGTTGGAGAAGACTCTTGAGAGTCCTTGGACTGCAAGGAGATCCAACCAGTCCATCCTAAATGAGATAAGTCCTGGGTGTTCATTGGAAGGACTGATGTTGAAGCTGAAACTCCAGTACTTTGGCCACCTGATGCAAAGTGCTGACCTATATGAAAAGACCCTGATGCTGGGAAAGATTGGGGACAGGAAGAGAAGAGGATGACAGAGGATGAGTTGGTTGGATGGCATCACCGACTCAATGGACATGAGTTTGGGTAAACTCCGGGAGTTGGTGATGGACAGGGAGGCCTGGCGTGCTGTGGTTCATGGGGTCGCAAAGTGTCAGACACGACTAAGCAACTGAACTGAAATAAACTGAAGATCTTTTTTGTATAGTTCTTTTGTGTATTCTTGTCACCTCTTCTTAATATCTCCTGCTTGTCTTAGGTTCATACCATATCTGTCCTTTATTGTGTCCATTTTTGCTTGAAATATTCTCCTTTTTCTCTAATTTTCTTGAGGAGTTCTCTCGTCTTTCGTATTCTATTGTTTTCCTCTTTTTCTTTGCCTTAATCACTGAGGAAGGCTTTCTTATCTCTCCTTTCTATTCTTTTCAACTCTGCATTCAAATGGGTATATCATTTTCTCCTTTGCCATTGCCTTTTTTACTTATTTTCACATATATTTTTAAGCCCCCCCTCAGACAACCACCTTGCCTTTTTGCATTGCTTTTTCTTGCAGATGATCTAGATCCCTGCCTCCTGTGCCATCTCAGGGATCTCCGTCCATAGTTTTTATCAGATCTAACCCCTTGAATATTTCTTACTTTCACTGTATACTCGTAAGGTATTTAATTTAGGTCATACCTGAATGGTTTAGTGGTTTTCCCTTCTTTCTTCATTTTAGGTATGAATATGGTAATAAGGAGTTCATGATCTGAGCCACAATCAACTCACAGTCTTGTTTTTGTTGATTGTATAGAGCTTCTCCATCTTTGGCTGCAAAGAATATAATGAATCGATTTCAGTGTCGACCATATGGTGATGTCTATGTGTAGAGTCTTCTCTTGTGTTGTTGGAAGAGGGTGTTTTCTATGACTAGTGCGTTCTCTTGGCAAAACTCTATTAACCTTTGCCCTACTTCAATCTGTACCCCAAGTTTAAATTTGGCTGTTACTCCATGTATTTCTTGACTTCCTACTTTTGCATTCTAATCCCCTATAATGAAATGGACATATTTTTGGGGTGTTAGTTCTAGAAGGTCTTCTAGGTCTTCATAAAACTGTTCAACTTCAGCTTCTTCAGCTTTGCTCATTGCTGACTGAATATTCTTTATTTCTTGTAGGACCTTGTTAAATATTTCTTGCATCTTCTCTTTTTTCATCTCCAGGTTAAATGTCTATGTCTCTATGATGTAAAATATTTGCAGCATCTTTACTGTTATTAATTTGAATTCTTTTTTAGATAGACTTCCTACCTTTTCTTCTTTTCTTTGGCTTAGTGGGTTTTTATCATGCTATTTTACCTGCTGAATATTTCTCTGCCTTTTCATTTTGTTTAGTTTTCTGTAATAGGGGTCTCCTTTCTTCAGGCTGAAGGGTCATAGTTCTTCTTATTTGTGGAGTCTGCTCCCTGTGGGTGGAATTGGACCAGTTGTAAATGTTTCCTGTTTGGGGGAATTTGTGTCTGTGTTCTAGTAGATGGAGCTGTATCTCATATTTCTGGAGGGTAGTGCAGTGTCTAGTAGTGAGGTTTGCATGTCTATGGGTACAGTATGTTTTGGGCACCCTGTGAGTTAATGTGCAGGGCTGCATTCCTCTCTTGGTGGCAGATTGGCGTGGGGTGTCTTGCATTGTAGCTTGCTGGCTCTTGGGTGGAGGTTGGTCTCAGTGTAGGTATGAAGGTTTCTGAGTGGGCTTCTATTAATATTCCCTGAGGTCAGGAGTTCTCTAATAACCCAGACTCCTAGAATTGAGAGCCTTTTCATTTCAGTCCTGACATCTTACAGTAACATTCCAAGGATATTGCTTTTCCTTTCTGGGCACCTGTCGTCCTCTGCCAGCATTCAGAAGTTGTTCTGTGGGAGTTACTCCACATGCAGAGGATCTTTTGATGTATTTGTGGGGGAAAAAGTGGTCTCCCCATCCTATTCCTCTGCCATTTTGGGACGAGCCCCAAAGGCAGTTCTAAGAGGAAAGTTGATAACAATACACTCTTACCTCAAGAACAAAGAAAAATCTCAAATAAACAACCTAAAGTTACATGTAAAACAACTAGAGAAAGAAAAACAAACAAAACCTAAAGTTAATGGAAGGAAAGAAGTCATAAAAATCAGAATAGAAACAAATGATATAGAGACAAGGAAAACAGTTGCAAAGATCAATGAAGCTGAAAGCTAGTGCTTTGAAAAGATAAACAAAATTGATAAACCTTTAGTCAGAATCAAGAAAACAAAAGGGAGAGACATCAAATAATTAAAATTAGAAATGAGAAAGGATAAGTTACAACAGACTCCACAGAAATACAAAGGATCATAACAGACTACTGTGAGCAACTGTATGCCAATAACATGGACAACCTGGAAGTGGACAAATTATTAAAAATGAAAAGTCCTCCAAGACTGAAAAAGGAAGAAATAAAAAAATACTAATGAAAAAAAAAAATACTAATGGACCAATCACAAGCACTGAAACTGAAACTGTGATTAACAGTTCAGTTCAGTTGCTAAGTCGTGTCCAATTCTTTGCAACTCCATGAACAACAGCACACCAGACCTCTCTGTCCATCACCAACTCCCAGAGTCCACCCAAACCCATGTCCATTGAGTTGGTGATGCCATCCAACCATCTCATCCTCTGTCATCCCTTTCTCTTCCTGCCCTCAATCTTTCCCAGCATCAGGGTCTTTTCCAATGAGTAAGCTCTTCACATCAGGTGGCCAAAATATTGGAGTTTCAGCTTCAATATCAGTCCTTCCAATGAACACCCAGAACTGATCTCCTTTAGGATGGACTGGTTGGATCTCTTTGCAGTTCAAGGGACTCTTAAGAGTCTTCTCCAAGACTTTTGTGATTTACAAACACCCAACAAACAAAAGCCCCAGACCTGATAACTTCACAGTTGATTTGAGAAGAGGTAGAACTTACACTTTTGAAACTATTATAGAAAAAAAAAAAATTGCAGAGGAAAGAAAACTTCCAAACTCATTTTATCAGGCCACTATCACCCTGATACCAAAACCAGATGAAGACACCACATAAAAGAGAACATTACAAGTTAATATCACTAAAGAATATGGCTGCAAACATCGTCAACAAAATACTACCAGTCTGAACTCAACAATGCATTAAAAAAATCATACACCATATCAAGTATCGCTCATCCTAGGGATGCAAGAATTTTCAATATCCACAAATTAATCAGTGTGCTATGCCACATCAACAAGCTGAAGAAAAACAAAAACAAAAACAAACAAACAAACAAAAAAAGCAAAGCAAGACATATGATTTTCTCAGTAGGTGCAGAAAAAGTTTTGACAAAATTCAGTACCCATTATGATAAATGCTCTCCAGAACATGGGCATTGAGGAAACATGCCTCAATATAATAAAGTCCACATATGACAAACCTATAGCTAACATCATACTCAGTTATTAAAAGCTGAAAACATTTCCACTAAGATTAGGAGCAAGACAATGATGTTCCCTCTCACCACTTTTATTCAACATAGTTTTGAACGTCCTAGCTACAGCCATCAGAGAAGAAACAGAAGTAAAGGGAACCAAAATTGGAAAAGAAGAATTTAAACTGTCACTATTTACAAGTGACATGATTCTATGCATAAAAGACCCTGAATATTCTACCACAAACCTACTAGAACTCATCAATTTGGTAAAATTGCAGGTTATGAAATTAATACACAGAAATATGTTGTGCTTCTACATACTAACAATAAGAGATTAGAAAGATAAATTCAAGGCACAATTCCATTTATCATCACATCAAATGAATAAAATATCTAGGAATAAAACTACCTAAGGTTACATAAGATGTGTATTTTGAAAACTATAAGATGCTGATTAAGAACAAAACAAAACAAAACACAAATTAAGAAGACACAAACAGTATACAATATATACCAAGTTCATAGATTGGAAGAATCAATATTGTCAAAATGACTGTACCACTGAAGGCAATCTATAGATTCAACACAATCCCTATCAAACTACCAATGGCATTTTTCATAGAACGTGATCAGAGTATGTCAAAATTTGTGTGGGGACACAAAAGACCCCAAACAATGAAAGAATCTTGAGAAAGAAAAAACAGAGCTGGATGAATCAGTCTCCCTGACTTCAGACTATGCTACAAAGCTCCAGTCATCAGAATACTATGGTACTGGCACAAAAATAGACATATAGATCCATGGATCAGAATAGAAAACCCTAAAGAAAATCCATGCATCTATGGTCAATTAATCTGTGACAAAGGATGCAAGACTACAAAATGTAGAAAAGACAGTCTCTTAAAAAAAAAAAAAAAAGGTACTGAACAGAAATATAGACCAATGGAACAAGATATAAGCCCAGAGATAAACCCACAAATCCTCTGGGCACTTTATGTTTGACAAAGGAGGTGAGAATACACAGGGGGAAAGATAATCTAGTTAATCAGTGGTGCTGGGAGAACTGGAAAACTACATATAAAAGGATAAGATTAGAACACTTCTTAATACCATACACAAAGAAAAACTCAAAATGAATTAAACACCTAAATTGTGAGTGACTTCTATTTAAGCTGGAGAATCTCCTCCTGCAAGATAATCAAAACTGCAATTTGCTGTTAACAACCATCAACAGGATGGTCCTGTAAACCAACACAAAAATATGTTCTATGTCCAAAGACAAAGAAGCAGTTTTGAGACAGTAGTTCAGTTCAGCTCAGTTCAGCCATTCAGTCGTGTCCGACTCTTTGTGACCCCATGAACTGCAGCATGCCAGGCCTCCCTGTCCATCACCAACTCCACCCAAACCCATGTACATCGAGTTGGTGATGCCAATCAACAATCTCATCCTCTGTCGTCCCCTTCTCCTCCTGCCCTCAATCTTTCCCAGCATCAGGGTCTTTTCAAATGAGTCAGCTTTTCACATCAGGTGGCCAGAGTATTAGAGTTTCAGCTTCAACATCAGTCCTTCCAATGAACATTCAAGACTGATCTCCCTTAGGATGGACTAGTTGGATTTCCTTGGAGTCCAAGGGACTGTCAAGAGTCTTCTCCAACACCAAAGTTAAAAAGCATCAATTCTTCAGTGCTCAGCTTTCTTTTAGTCCAACTCTCACATCCATATATGACCAATGGAAAAATTATAGCCTTAACTAGACGGACCTTTGTTGACAAAGTAATGTCTCTGCTTTTTAATATGCTATTTAGGTTGGGCATAACTTTCCTTCCAAGGAGGAAGTGTATTTTAATTTCATGGCTGCAATCAGCATCTGCAGTGATTTTGGAGCCCAGAAAAATAGTCAGCCACTGTTTCCACTGTTTCCCCATCTATTTGCCAAGAAGTGATGGGACCAGATGCCATGATCTTAGTTTTCTGAATGTTGAGCTTTAACCCAACTTTTTCACTCTCCTCTTTCACTTTCATAAAGATGCTCTTTAGTTCTTCTTCACTTTCTGCCAAAAGGGTGGTGTCATCTGCATATCTGAGCTTATTGATATTTCTCCCAGCAATCTTGATTCCAGATTGTGCTTCCTCCAGACCAGCATTTCTCATGATGTACTCTGCATATAAGTTAAATAAGCAAGGTGACAATATACAGCCTTGACATTCTCCTTTCCCTATTTGGAACCAGTCTGTTGTTCCATGTCCAGTTATAAATGTGGCTTCCTGACCTGCATACAGGTTTCTCAAGAGGCAGGTCAGGTGGTCTGGTATTCCCATCTCTTTCAGAATTTTCCAGTTTATTGTGATCCATACAGTCAAAGGTTTTGGCGTAGTCAATAATGCAGAAATAGATGTTTTTCTGGAACTCTCTTGCTTTTTCGGTGATCAAGCAGATGTTGGCAATTTGACCTTTTTCCTCTGCCTTTTCCAAAAATCAGCTTGAATATCTGGAAGGTCACGATTCACATATTGCTGAAGCCTGGCTTGAAGAATTTTGAGCATTACTTTACTAGTGTGTGAGATGAGTGCAATTGTGTGGTAGTTTGAGCATTCTTTGGCATTGCCTTTCTTTGGGATTGGAATGAAAACTGACCTTTTCCATTCCTGTGGCCACTGCTGAGTTTTCCAAATTTGCTGGCATATTCAGTGCAGAATGTTCACATTTCTCACTTTTTGAGACTATAGGAGGGACACAATCATGATACAATCAAATCCTGTACCCACCAGGTGGGTGACTCACAAACTGGAGAACAATAATACCAAAGATGTTCCCCCACTCTTCTGAAGATTCTGAACCCCATGTCAGGCTTTCCAGTCTGGGGATCTGGCAAAGGAAGTGGTAATCCTCAGGGAATCTGACCTTGATGGTCAACAGAATTTGATTATAATACTTCCCAAATAATGGAGGAAACAGACACTCTAGTCTTGGAGGGCAAGAACAAAATCTTGTGCACACCAAGGACAAGGAGCAGTAACTCCATAGGAGACCGAACCAAAACTATCTGCTAGTGTTGAAGGGTCTCCTGTGGAGGCATGGGTCAGCAGGGACTCACCACAGGGATAGGGACACTGTCAACAGCAGTGTTGGAAGGCTCCTCTTGGTGTATGCCCTTTATGAGGTCACCATTAACTCTACCAGAAAGTCAATATACCCAGGGCTGGATTGCCTCAGACAAAACAACTACCAGGTAGGGAGTAGAACCCCACCCTTCCACAGATAATTGGATTAAAGCTTTACTGAGCAAAGCCCTGCCCCCAGTTCAGTTCAGTCACTCAGTGTTATTCAACTCTTTGCCACCCCATGACTTCCCTGTCCATCACCAGCTCTCAGAGCTTGCTCAAACTCATCTCCATCAAATTGGTGATGCCATCCAAACATCCCACTTTTCCCACCACCAGTCCCTCCCATCAGCAGGCTTACACAAGACTCAGCTTCCTCCATCAGAGGGCAGACAGAGGAAGCAAGAAGAACACAATCCAATAGAAGCTAAAACAAACAAACAAACAAAAACAAACAAACAAACAAAAAATCCCACCACATTACAGAATGATAATCACAATAAAAAAGCAGAAAGTTCTGTCCCAGAAGGGACGGCATAAAACCCCAGAAAAACAGCTAAATGAGGTGTGGATAGGCACCCTTCCAGAAAAGGAATTCTTAATAATGATAGTGAAGATGATCCAGGATCTCTGGAAAACAATGGAGAAGATACAAGAAATGTTTCCCAAAGACCTATAAGAACTAAAGAGAAAGCAGAGATGAATAACACCAGAAAGAATCAATAGCAGAATAACTGAGGTAGAAGAAAGGATAAATGACCTGGAGGACAGAATGGTGGAAATCACTGACACAGAATAATTGAGGTAGAAGAATGGATAAATGACCTGGAGGACAGAAAGGTGGAAATCACTGCCACAGAATAGAATATACTTAAAAAAAAAAAAAAGAAAAGGAAAGAAAAGAAATGAAGGCAGCTTAAAAGACCCCGAAAACATTACATGCACCAACATTTGCATTTATAGGGGTCCCAGAAGGAGAAGAGAGAGAGAAAAAACCTGGAGAAAAATTTTGAAGAGTCAGTAGCTGAAAGCTTCCCTAAAATGGGAAAGGAAGTAGTTGACCAAGTCTGGGAAGCACAGGGTTCCAGAAAGGATAAACCCAAGTAAGAACAACGAAGACACATAGTAATCAACCTGACAAAAGTTAAAGACAAACATAAAATATTAAAGGCAACATGGGAAAAATGTCATAGAACATATAGGGAACTCCAATCAGGCTATCAGCTGGTTTCTCACCAGAAACTCTACAAGCCAGAAAGCAATGGTTCAATATATTTAAAGAGATGACTCTCATTCAGATTTGCTGCAGAAAACCAAAAGCCTTACAGACAAGCAACAATTAAGAGAATTCTGAGCCATGAATCCAGCTTTACAACAAATGCTATATGAAACTCTCTAGATGGGAAACACAAGTGAAGGAAAAGACCTAGCGAAAATAAACTCAAAGTAATTAGTAAAATGGTAATAAGGGTCAGACATATCCATAATTACCCTAAATGTAAATGAATTAAATGCACCAACCAAAAGATATTGTCTGGCTGAGTGGATGAAAATTTGTGCTTGTATGCATTTCCAATTACCGCAGCACTCTGCCTGACCCCCCAAACTGCATGCAATTATTTGTATGTTGTTAGTCATGTTCCCATTATGGCTTGCAATTGTAATTGTCATGTATTTTTTTGTCTGGCTATTGATTATGAAAACTGATAAACATCTTTTACTATTGCTATTTTTTAACTATTATTGCAGATGGTGACTGCAGCCATGAAATTAAAATATGCTTGCATCTTGGAATAAAAGCTATGACCAACCTAGAAAGCATATTAAAAAGCAGAGACATTATTTTGCTGACAAAGGTCCATCTAGTCAAAGCTATGGTTTTTCCAGGTCAGGTACGGATGTGAGAGTTGGGCTCTAAAGAAAGCTGAACACTGAAGAACTGATGCTTCTGAACTGTGGTGTTGGAGAAGACTCTTGAGAGTCCCTTGGACTGCAAGGAGATCTAACCAGTCCATCCTAAAGGAGATCAGTTCTGAATATTCATTGGAAGGACTGATGCTGAGGCTGAAACTCCAATACTTAGGCCAACTGATGTGAAGAACTGACTCCTTGGAAAAGACCCTGGCAGGGAGAAAAGGAGATGACAGAGGATAAGATGACTGGATGGCATCACCGACTCAATGGACTTGAGTTTGAGTATGCTTCAGGAGTTGGTGATGGACAGGGAAGTCTGGCATGCTGTAGTTCATAGGGTCGCAAAGAGTTGGACAAGACTGATCTACTGAACTGAACTGAAGAAAAAGACCTCAGTGTAGAAGTAAGTTTTACACTTGACATATGAAAATCATTCTAACCATTGTCTATACTTCAGGTCCCTAAGAAAAATTTTCAATTGGGTGAAATAATCTAGTAAAAATTAAATTTTGTTCTAAGTATTGACAGTAACTAGAAGAAACACTTCTATGTAAACTGTGTTCCTTCTCAAATAATGGAATTTGTAATATTGTTGCCTGCTTTAAAATTCTTTAAAGACATTTGCATTTGCAACATTACCAGTTACCAGGTTTATTGAGGTTTCTCTCTTTCTCATCCTTTCCTAACTTCTTAATCTCAACCTCTTTTGTGTACTTTCCATTAGAGAGACGACAAGAGAAAAGGTAGAGGATGTTTTCTCTCTCCCATTGGTCAAACATTTGTCCATGAGTTACCTGCCCAACACTCAAGCTTGCACATTTCTAGCCATTGAGAATATCCTGCAGCATCTGTGTAGCATCAAAGGCCAGTAGGAGCAAAATCAAGAAGCACAGGAATGGAATGAGGTGTTATATGTAGTACCCAGTGACATATTTTGAATCCCATGCAGAGTTATTTGTTACCTTGCACTCATTAGGAAGAATATATACATGTACACACATGACCAGAAAGTTGTCCTCTGCCTTCTGAATGCAACAATGCAATAGATGTTTCCAAGGTACAACAGTAGGATACCAAAATATCAAAATATACTTCTTAGAAATGATATTTTTCTTACATTAAAAAATAAGGTTAATTTTTTTAAATTGCCCATTTCATCAAATAAAGAAATTTAAAATCAAATCAATGCTTAACGGAAGAACTAACATACATATGCCTATACATTTTTTCCTCCTTTCCCAACAATCCAGTGAAAAAGCTATTTGTGTTTATCTCAACATAACACATGGTGAAGGACTGATGCTGAAGCCGAAGCTCCAATACGTTGGCCACATGCTGTGAAGAGTCCACGCTTTGGAAAAGTACCTGGTGCTTGGAAAGATTGAGAACAAAAAGAGAAGGGGGGAACAGAAAATGACTTCTTCAAGTCATCTCCACTTAAGACTTAGAACTGATAAGGGCTTAACAAACCTGTATATTTTACTTATACATTGCTCTCCTAATCTACGTTAATGAAACTATATATTTACTTGGAAACCTGCCTTTCTTCAAGATTCATGTCAATGAACCTTTTATGGCCTGGGATGACTCACCTGGTGAAAATGTTATCTCAAAATGTATGTTGTGGGTGAGGGGCCTGGTGTCACTCTGAGTTCTGAGACATCTCCTTTCTCTAATTAACAGTTTGCTGATAGGTGTATAACATACTGCTAAAGGCTAGCAAGGGGACACTCTTTCTGTCCCCTTCTGATGTCTATGTCATAAGCTTTCTCTATCTTTTTTATCCTTTAATAAAACTTTATTAGACAAAAACTCTGAGTGATCAAGCCTCGTCACTGGCCCTGGATTGAATTCTTCTCCTCCAGAAGCCAAGAATCCTAGTGTCTTTCATGATTCAGCAACAAACTTTCCACAGAGAAGCTTGGTGTGCTGCAGTCCATGGAGTCACAGAGTCAGACATGACAGAGTGACTGAACAACAGCATAACACAGGAAGTAGAGTCTTGATGAGGTTAAGTAAGTTATACAAGGTCACACAGCCAGGAAGTGCTAAAAGGTGAAATTAATTGTGGGTAATCTGCCTCCAGGCTGTGTATGACCCTTAACCAATATGCTACACAGTCTCATAAATAAAAATGTTTCCTTGAGAAAAAGAATTTTTGTCTTCATGATCCTTGAGAAAAGATAAAATAAATTGGGACGTTTTGACTTTGACATGGGTACATGTGTAAACTCTTAGCTGTGACATATCTTCTGACAGATCCTTGCATCAGTTCTAAGAGATTAAGTGTATCATACTGTGCATCTGAATTAAGGAAACTGTATATTTTATTGACATGTTCAAAGTGGTACCGCTTTAAAAACTCTATTGCAAATTGTGAAGCCAGAAATCAATGATGTATTAAGATTGTTAATGCAGGCAATGTTACAAGCCCCAAGAAAGGACCAACACTATTGTTAGTAGATAAATTATGCAAGCCTGGTCATGTACATCTGTTGACTTGCCAGATAGCTAATTAAAATGTATTAAAACCATTTTGCTGTTTAAAGGCACATTTTGTGATTTCATAAAGTGTCATTCATTGAGTTTAAATCATACTTGTTTTGATCTTCCACACAAAAATCACTAAAGGACCAGATTTTGCATATAAATGCAGCTATAAAAAATGGGGATGTTTCCTTTTGACCTTAGTTTAAATGCAGTGCAATTTTTTGACTTGCATTACAGAAGACCAAAAGTGGCCTACCTAGTACATTAATTTTGACACTTTACTAGGACTTATATTTTTATATTTATGCATTCTACTATGCTTAATCTGACAAAAGTTCTCATAATAATATTACCTAAGATTTGGTGAGTGTTAATATGTATCAGACAATTTTAATTTCTTAATACACATATGCAAAATCATTTAGAAATCAAAACAAACTTTTGTAGTATATATATTTTCCTTATTTTTCAGATGAAACAAAACCACTGGTAAGTGCAATATTCAAGATGACTAGCATATGCATCCTGACTGCAGAGCTCTCAGTATTTTCCATAGAAATTATCTTTATTTTTTCTGGAAATAACAAAATTAAATAGATTTTGTATCCCCAATGAAAAAAATCACTAGCATTATTTTTTTATATATTTGAAAAGACTGCTTATTCTAATTCTATTCCATTAATGATAGTTTTACTAAAGCCAGAAAAATAAAATCTATGCAGTACACTTCTTATCTGAGGACTAGGTGTGTTGTTAATCAGGACAGGTGTATTTAGTTTGACTCACAGTCATGGTCACACAATGAATCAAGGATGCTTTCACAAAACCATGTTATAGAAGGTAAAGAGTATTTCAACTTTATCAATATTGAAGAGACTTAAAATCAGAGCCAAATTAATTCAAACTTTGAAATATTCCCCCTTTTCCACTTTTTCACCAAATTCCAATGGTCATGTATGGATGTGAGAGTTGGACTATAAAGAAAGCTGAACGCTGAAGAATTGATGCTTTCAAACTGTGGTGTTGGAGAAGACTCTTGAGAGTCCCCTGGACTGCAAGAAGATCCAAACAGTCCATCCTAAAGGAGATCAGTCCTGGGTGTTCATTGGTAGGACTGATGCTGAAGCTGAAACTCCAATACTTTGGCCACCTGATGTGAAGAGCTGACTCATTTTAAAAGACCCTGATGCTGGGAGGTATTGGGGGCAGGAGGAGAAGGGGACAACAGAGGATGAGATGGTTGCATGGCATTACCGACTTGATGGACATGGGTTTGGGTGGACACTGGGTTTGGTGATGGACACGGAGGCTTGGTGTGCTGTGATTCATGGGGTCACAAAGAGTCGGACACGACTGAGCAAATGAACTGAACTGAAAATGCAAGAATGAATTACTTTGCTTATGAAATAGTATCTATATGCAACAGAGAAGAGCAAACCTGACTCTATGCATCATCTATTTATTTAGCTCCAAACTTTTTGCTCTGTTCCCTTGGCTTAGTCATGATGACTCTGAGTCTTTGTGAAATAAATGTTACCTATAGCAAGAAATATGCACAATATTTCTGGACTCTGAAATTTGTAAGTATGCAGTTTTCAATTCATATAGAGATAAAAAGTTGTGGAACAGAAAATGACTATTTGTTTTTTTGGAGGTTCATAAGAATACTGTGACTAGACCTACATGGATAGCTGCAAGAACGAAATATTCCTGCACCAAGAAATTTGCAACAACCGGCCACTCTCCCTCTCCTTTTAGTATAAAAGAAACCTGAATTCTAATTTGAGTAAGATGGCTCTTTGGGACACTGGTTTGCCATCTTCTGGATCTGCTGGCTTTCTGAATAAAGTCATTATTCCTTGCCCCAACAACACATTTATCAATTTATTGGCCTGTTGTGTCGCAAGCAGTGCAAAATTGGACCTGATAATATGTATACAGCCATGCCTTCAAATTAATTAACTCAATTTTCTCCATTTGGAATAAAATGAATTATCACAATATTATTTTTAACTGGAATTTTACATTGCACAGTCTACTCTTAAAATGTGAAGCAAAATTGTAACTACTACTAAATAAAACTTCTTTAATTCTGCAGGTTTTATTCTGACAAACATAGAATTATGAAGGAAGCAATAACTTTTATTATTATTTTTTTAATGGGACAAATGAAGGGAGTCAAGTGTATCTGCTGAACCTCAGCCAGGTGTTACATTTCCCCATAATTCTCTGGAAAGGGAATTTGTATCTATTTGTCTGCCACATATTTTTGAGTTGTGGGCTCTATTTTTTTTGTGTGTTTTGAAAATGTAGCTAATATGTCTTATCAAACTCTTAGCTTAAAACCTGATAGGAAAAAAAAAAATCCATTTTTTTTTTTTTTTTTTTTTTGTTTTGTAGGCACACATGCTCCTGACCATGCATGCCTACCCACACACATACACACACACACACACACATACACACTGACTCATTCACACTCCTTCCTATGGAGAATCGACAAGGCAAGAAGAAAAATGTGTCTTGATTTATAATTTTTTCTTTCCAATATTTGACACCTGTAGAAACTGACTGCAGAAACCTCATGTCCACAGCATGTATAGTCCTAAAGAACAGTGAGGAAATGAGATACTCTAATAATCAGATATTTTAGCAGTGAAACTGTATGTCAAATTTGCCCAAGAAGAGACATAGTTACAAGGATTTATTCAAAAGCAGTTGCTAGTGGCTTGACTTTGTAATGAAGCACTTGGAAGGAACAGCTGGAAAGATTCCTAATGGGATATGTGGAGAATTATGAGAATGCTCACCCAAGTAACAGAAGAGATTTTTGATAATCAGATGGACAAGAAAACTTTCTATGATGATGTCTGTTAGATTATTTCCCTAGTTACCCCCAAAATTGCTCAAATATCTCAAGAAAGATGAAATTTATGTATGAACTGGGATATGTGGTCTTCCTTTCACCAAAACTGATTCTACTATTGTTAATGACCATTCTACCTCTTACCATTCTACAGAGATCAAAGTAAAGGACTCAATATAAAAATCTTTTCCACAGGAATTGGTTCATCATCTAGAAGCAGATTGATTACATTAGAGATACAGCGCTCTCTTGAATTTACTTATTAGTTCTAGACACTTTCTTGACTATTATTTGTGAAAATCTATAAGTAGTATTGTCATTTATAAATAGAGATAGTTTTACTTCTTCATTTCAAATTTAGATATCTTTAATTTCTTTTTCTTCTCTAACAAGTCTGGCTGGAACTTCTGGTACAATGTTGCATAGTAGTGGTAAAAGTGGATACCTTTATCTTCTTCCTTTCTTTAGTAGGAAACAATTTAGTTTTCCTCTTGAGTATGTTGTTAGCTGTGAATTTTTCATAAATGCTATGTATTATGTCAATGAATTTCCTTTCTTTTGCTAGTTTCATGAGTAGCAGTATCATAAAAAAAGTGTTTGCATCTATTACATACCTTTTTGGCCTTAACTGAGATTCCCCTCCCCCCTTCTACTAATATGATGGCATTGATCAACTCATTTATGTTGAACCAGCATTGAATTCCCAGGATAAACCCTACTTGATAATGGTGTATAATACTTTTAATGTGTTGGGTTTAGATTTCCAGTATTTCTTGTGAATTTCAGCATCTATATCATAAGGCATATTGATCTGTGATTTCATTTTCCTGTGATGTCTTCATGTAACCTTACTTTTAGGGCAGGAAGCTAGACTCAAAGAATAGGTAAGGAAATGTTTCCTTTCTATTTTTTCTTTTAAAGTTTGAGAAAAAATGTGTAAGTTCTTCTTTAAATATGTGTTTAGACATATGATAGGGTTTACCACGAAAGCTGTGTCATCTTGAACTTGATTGAGATGGCATATTTTCAATTACCTAATTCCCATACTTACAATTGAAGCTATTTGGGATGTTTTATTTTATTTGGTTTTCTTTTCTTTTCTTTTTCTGACTGATGCATGAAGCAGAAGCTCCTCCTTGACTAACTATAAGTTGCTGTATTTTATCTGTAGAAATTATTGAAATATAGGAAATAATAATAACTACTATATTAAAATGAACTCAAACCTTTCCTCTAAGAAGCCATTTGACTTTTAATTTTATAAAAGTAAAATTATGAGTAGAATATCAATCATACTAGAAAGAGAAGTCAATTGAATTTTTGCCAGAAAGTTTTAAAAGACTTCTTCTATGTGTATAGCCCCGCCCCCCACCCCCATTTACTCTTTGAGCATCAGAGCAAAGTATTATACTATATTTACTTGTTTAGTCATGTTTATGTCTTCATCTCTTAACATTCTGGTGAAAAAAAAAAAAATCCCACTAATAAATTTTGAATGAATGGCAACAATGCAATTAGTAGCCACATTATTTATTTATTAGTGAAATTGTGAGGAGATGAATAAAATTGAAGTATTATTTATAAATTAAGGGGAATCCAATTCCATTATATTTTTAAATGCCATCCATAATTATTTTGTGGTGGGGAAAATATCAGTTTTCATTCCAATCCCAAGGAAGGGCAATGCCAAAAATGTTCAAACTAGCATATGGTTGCCCTCATTTCATATTCTAGCAAGGAAATGCTCAAAATCTTTCAAACTAGGCTTCAACAGAACATAAAATGAGAACTTCCAGATGTACGAGCTGGGGTTAGAAAAGGCAGAGGAACAAGAGATACATTGCCAACATCTATTGGATCCTAGAAAAAGCAAGATAATTTCAGGAAAACATCTATTTCTGTTTCACTGACTAAGCTAAAGCCTTTGACTGTGTGGATTACAACAAACTGGAAAATTCTTCAAGAGATGGGAATACCAGGGTAATTTACCTGCCTCCTGAGAAACCTGTATGCAGATTAAGAAGCAACGGTTAGAATAATGGACTGGTTCATAATTTGGAAAGGAGTACATCAAAGCTGTATATTTTCATCTTACTTATTTACCTTCCATGCAGAGTGTATCATGTGAAATGCCAGGCTGGATGAATCACAAGCTGGAATCAAGACTGCCAGGAGAAATATCAACAACTCAGATATACATGTGGTTCCACTCTGATGGAAAAAAGTGAAGAGGAACTAAAGAGTTTCCTGCTGAAGGTGAAAGAGGAGAGTGAAAAAGCTGGTTTAAAACTCAGTACTTAAAAAACTAAGATCATGGCATCCAGTCCCATCACTTCATGGAAAATAGTTGGGGGAACAAATGGAAACAGTTACAGACTTTATTTTCCTGGGCTCCAAAATCACTGCAGATGGTGACTGCACATGCTCCTTGAAAGATGGTGACTGCACATGCTACATGAAATAAAAACACACATGCTCCTTGAAAGAAAAGGTATGACAAACCTAAATAGTGTATTAAAAAAGCAGAGACATCACTTTGCTGACAAAGGTCCAGATAGTCAAAACTATGTTTTTTCCAGTAGTCATGTATGGATGTGAGAGTTGGACCATAAAGAAGTCTTAGCAGTGAAGAATTGATGCTTTCAAACTGTGGTGCT
The DNA here is from genome assembly GCF_910594005.1 of Cervus elaphus. Classification (NCBI taxonomy): domain Eukaryota; kingdom Metazoa; phylum Chordata; class Mammalia; order Artiodactyla; family Cervidae; genus Cervus; species Cervus elaphus. The sequence continues at coordinate 8,723,406 of NC_057842.1, read as the reverse complement.
GGAGACGACTCTTTGAGAGTTCCTTGGATAGCAATGAGAGCAAAGCAGTCAATCCTAAAAGAAATCAACCCCAGATATTCGTTGGAATGACTGATGTTGAAGCTGAAGCCCCAAAACTTTGATCACCTGATATGAAGAACCAACTAATTGGAAAAGACCCTGATGCTGGGAAAGATTGAAGGCAGGAGGAGAAGGGGATGACAGTAAATGAGATAGTTTGATGACATCATTGACTAAGTGGACATGAGTTTGAGAAAACTCTGGGAGATGGTAAAGGAAGGGAAGACTGGCATGCTGCAGTCCATGGGGTCCCAAAGAATTGGATATAATTTAGCAGCTGAACAACACAACAACAACAAACAATTATTTGTTAAGTATCAAAATACAACTAATTAATTTAACACATATTCTTTAAATATGTACTACTGATTTATATTTATTTACATAATATATTTATATTTATATTATATATATTCATATTATATTATACACATGTATTTATATAATATAGTATAAATGTAAATATATATTTATTTATGAGTTTGGGTAGACTCCGGCAGTTGGTGATGGACATGGAGGCCTGGCATGCTGCGGTTCATGGGGTCACAAAGAGTCGGACATGACTGAGCTGAACTGAACTGATTTATATGTAAATTTTAATTTCTGCTATATATGAAAGTCTGAAATTTTAAAGAAAACACATTTAAGATATTTATTTTATTGAGAAAATATTTAATCACAAGCTGAAGCAACTTTTCAACATTTCTCATTTAGACAGGATTGAGAGCGGTTGAATTCAGTCCAGTTCAGTTCAGTCGCTCAGTCATGCCGGACTCTTTGAGACACAATGAACCGCAGCATGCCAGGCCTGCCTGTCCATCACCAACTCCTGAAGTCCACCCAAACCCATGTCCATTGTGTCGATGATGCCATCCAACACATCCCCTGTTGTCCCCTTCTCCTCCTGCCTTCAATCTTTCCCAACATCAAATGCAGAGTTTCAAATAACTTTTTTTTTTCTCTTTAAATGTTTGATTCTATATTCATCTGTGTATATTTCTTATTAGTTAGTGATTTCCATGTGGTAGACCTGGGTAACTCATATGAGCATTCTTTTTATGTCTCCAGGTCTGGCACTTTTATGAGATGGAAAAAGTACAGGCCATCACGGCCACGTGAAAAAGAAGGTCCAAAAAATATAAGATTTACCTGTGTACAAGGACAGATGCTTTGGAAAGAAAGGCTGACGTGAGTAACAAACCCTGTAAATGCTTTGTCCCTGTGGTTTAGTGTGAGATTTGATTCTTTGATTCTGATCCTGGAGCAAGTGTCAGGGGCACCTAAATTCACAATAATTATTTCCTTGGGCCCCTGTGAATACAGAAAGTTTTTGTGTTTGTTCCAAAGGCATAACTTTGGAACTTTCTCTAATTGCAGGCTGGGGTAGTGGGAGTGCCACGGTGAATATGTGTAGTGTTCAGTCATATTTGACTCTTTGTGACCTCATGGACCCTCTGGACAGGCTCCTCTGGTCAGTACAGGCTCCTTATTCCCAGTGTTATTGGATTAGGGGAGTGTAGAAGAGGACCTTCCTTTGTGGGCCTTGGTTCTTGATAAGGACACAAGGAAGAATGTGAGGTCTTACATGTGGCAAAAACAAGTTTATTAAGGAAAGAACAGAAAGAATACTTCAAGGGAGAGATGGGCCAAGCCAAGAGAAGCACTGGCACTAGAAAGATGAGGTATGGCACTTTTCAAGAAAGGGATTTTACATATTCATTTATGGGCTAAAAGTTTTGACTGACAGTTGGAAGTTACACAACAACAGGCTCTATTGTGCATGTCTTTCCCATAATTCAGTCTTCTATCATCAGATGTATGCATGTATAGATTATTTTTGAACCCTTAATAAGCTCCTGACTGTCTGTTGTCACTAGAGGACACAGTTGTGCATCAACGGCACATGTGCCAGAGTTGGAGAAGCCCCTGTGGTTAGTTTGTATTCACTGTGTGCGTAAGGCACATGCACCAGAGTCAGAAAAATTTCTGTGGTTATTTGTAGCATATCTGTGAGCTCTCCTGGGCCACTGGGGTGTGTCTCAGGTGGGGTTTAGAGATCAACTTGAATCATTTTCAGTTTGGCCACTTGTTACTGCTCATGCCTAATTTCCTAACTAACACCAGGACATAAAAATCCAGGTTGAACAAAGAAGATATTGTGTATATGTGCCAGAAGAGAGTCAAGAGTAGAAAATGGAAACCCACTCCATTGTTCTTGCCTGAGAAATCCCATGACAGAGGAGTCTGGTGGACTACAGTCCATGGGGTCACAAAAAGTGGGACACCACGGAGCAACTAAGCCCAGCACACAGAACACATAAGAGAATCACATGTCCCAAGTAAAGTTTGTGGGAAATTTTACTGGTGACCATTTCAAGGAAAGAAAAAAAAAAAAAAAAAAGACTTGAAAGTGTAGTTGTGTATGAGAATATCATAAATAGAAAAATAATATAAAAATACTGTTTATTTTATATACACAGTCCTATTATGGAGAGATCTACATTTCACATTTAGTTCCATTTTAGTTAGTCTATGGTTGGTTTGTTTTTTGTATATATTGAGGTATTCCTTTTCCTTAAGGCTGGTTAGAGATGAAGATCTAGAGGGATGGGGTCTGGTTAAATGGGAAGGTGAATATATTTTGAGTTTAGAAAAAAAAAAAACACAATGAAATTATGCTGATCATTACCTGTCATTATATTAAAAAAAAAAAAACTGGAATGAGAACAAGAATAAATGATAGGTAATTTATTTTTGTGTGTGTCAATAGTACATATGTGAACACTTTTTATTCTACAGAATATACAGAAAAAAAAAAAAATAGTATGGTTTCCTAAACTCTATGCTGCTGTTAAGTTGCTTTAGTCATGTCTGACTCTGTGCGACCCCATAGACGGCAGCCCACCAGGCTCTGCCAACCCTGGGATTCTCCAGTCAAGAACACTGGAGTGGGTTGCCATTTCCTTCTCTAATGCATGAAAGTGAAAAGTAAAAGTGAAGTCGCTCATTGGTGTTCGACTCTTAGCGACCCCATGGACTGCAGCCCACCAGACTCCTCCATCCATGGGATTTTCCAGGCAAGAGTACTGGAGTGGGGTGCCATTGCCTTCTCCCCTAAACTCTATAGAGTGAACTTAATTTTGGGGAGGTTTCTGTAAATTTGTTTTTTCTTTTCTAACCTATTTATGAGACATTAAGAGGTTACTCATAAGAATACTATTATATTTGCATTTATTTGAGCTATTCCGAAGAAAGATGGACTCCACATCCAACTTATATTCAGTTTGGATGTTAAGACTGGTTCTCTCTCTCTCTCTCTCTCTCTCACACACACACACACAGGAACACCAAGACTGTATGAAAAGATTTCTTACTTGCATAATGAGATTTCCTGGGAGATCAGGTCATACTTTTCAGGCTGACCTGAAAATATTCTGAGAAACAGCCATAAGTGACCACAGCTTTGAGGTTGTTATGGAGATTGTGTAGTGGGACTGGAGTTAGGGTTTCCAAGAAAAGGAAGACCTTGCATGGTTTGCATCTCCTGGAGACCACAAAAGAGGGAATTACAGGTCTTTTTAATCATCAGCTCAAATTTGGGTAAGGAAGGTGTAGAGAAAGAAATGAGGCTTAAAATTTGTATGCAGTCACATATAAAAAATTGGAGTCATACTCTTTAGTATACTGTTATTATACGATGACTAATAAATGAACTATTGTTTCACATAAGCAAAACAGTAAATTTATGATCAAGGGATATGAATATGTCTGTAATAAATTTTGAAAAAAAATTAAATGGAATTTTTCGATGAAACAGAAATAAATTCAAGAGCAGAAACTATATATAATCAACAATAGCTAAAATGGAAAAATAATTAGTCTACTCTGAATAACACTATAATATTAGGTTAAAAGAATATCCTGGGAATTTTCTACTAGATCTCAAAAAAAGAGATCATTGCTATGCTATTAACTGTTTCCATATCATGCATTAAAAAGTTCCCAATTTTTTTAGAAATACGTGCCAATTAAATGAAATAGCTGATATCAAATTAGAATTAATTTGATAAAATAGTTATAATTAAATAATTGAGGATGTTTCAATTTCTTGAAGAAGAAAGGAATATGGCATGAAGTACTTTTATGAATTTTCTCTTTAAATTCTCACATCAGTATGAGAAAATTCTATTGCTCCCTTTTCACAGATATATTATTCTGTATTAATTTGTTGGTAAAGGAAAAAGTCAAGATAAGAACATATTTCTGTATGACCCCCAAAATTGCACTGTGTACCATCTGTCACTGAATGAAAACAAGGCCTTAAATAATTTTATAAAACATGATAGTTTGTGAAGCATTTTTATAAATGTATGAATTTATATGTTTATGTAAACATATATATGTTTAGAAATGAATGCAAATAAAAAATTAAAGTATGAATACTATATACTGAAATATTAACTGTTATGGTGGATGTTGCAATTATTTAAATTATTTAGCTTTGATCTATTTATAATTTTATAATAAATTATAATGTTTTAATTACATATTTAAGTTGTGCTTCAGATTTTGACTTCTGTATACATAGTGACCACCTCTAAAAATCAATAAAATGCAATTTTTCCCCCAAATTTGAAAAGTGAGAAATACATTTCATTTTAATTTGCTTTCTTGATTACTACAGATATCAGATTCCTTAAAGTGTTCATTTGTTGTTTGTATTTTAACTGAAATTATGTTTGGTATTTATATTTAGAGATATTTTTGCTTTTCTTACCAAATTTTATATTATTTTTATATATAAGCAACAAGTACATTTTAATATATTCTCATAATTGTTTATTTTTTATTTTTCAAGTTGAAGAATAGTTGATTTACAATGTTGAGCTAATTTCTACTGTACAGCTAAATGATTCAGTTATACAAATATATACATTCTTTTTTATATTCTTTTCCATTATGGTTTATCTAAGGAGATTAGACTTAGTTCATTTTGCTACATGGTAAGAACTTCTGTTATCTATTATAAATGTAATACTTTGCATTTACAAAACCAAAACTCCCAGTCCATCCCTCTGTCTTCTTCCCCCATTCCTCTGGCAACCATGTCTGTTCTCTGTGTCTGTGAGCCTATTACTATTTTATAGATATATTCATTTGTGCCATAATTTAGACTCCACATAAAAATGGTATTATATGGTATTTATCTTTCTGATTTGCTTCATGAGGTATGACAATCTTTAGTTGCATTCATGTTTCTACAAATAGCATTCCTTTGTTCTTTTTATGGCTGAATAGTATTCCATCCTATATATGTACCACAGTGATTCTTTGTCCAATCATTCATCAATGAGCATTTACCTTGTTTCCATGTCTTTGCTCTTCTGAATAGTACTTCTATGAACATTGGAGTGCATGTATGTTTTTGAATTATAGTTTTGACCAGGTATATGGCCAGGAGTGGAATTGCTGTGTCATAGAACAACACTACTTTTAGATTTTTCAGGAAATTCCATAATGTCTTCCATAGTGATTATACCAATTTTCATTCTCATTAACAGTATATGAGGGTTGCCTATTCTCCACACCTTCTCTAGAATTTGTTATTTGCAGACATTTTAATGATGGCCATTCTGACTAGTGTGAGGTGGTACCTCATCATAGTTTTGATGTGCATTTCTGTAATTAGTGATGTAAAACTACAGTATTTGTTTTATCTTATTTGAATGTACTAATACTTTGTAATGAGCACAAAAATTAAAGCTTTGTAACAAAACAAACTTATTTCAAAATCAAAAGTTAACATGAGATAAAACACACATAGCACTTCTTCAATCTTGAAGTAGTTTTTGACTCTTTGCAACCACATGAACTGCAGCATGCCAGACTCCTCTGTCCTCCACTATCTCCCTGAGTTTGCTCAAATTCATGTCCATTGAGTTGGTGATACTATCTAACCATCCTATTTTCTACCACTCCCTTCTTCTTTGCCTTCAATCTTTCCCAGTATCAGGGTCTTTTCCAGTGAGTCTGCTTTTAACAGCAAGTGGCCAAAATATTGGAGTTTCAACTTCAGCATCATTTCTTTCAATGAATATTCAGGGTTGATTCACTTTAGAATTGACTGATCTGAACTCCTTTCCATCCAAGAGACTCTCAAAAGTCTTCTCCAGCACCACGATTTGTAAGCATCTTCTTCATCACTCAGTCTTCCTTATGGTCCAACTCCCCTTCATGGATTGCAGCCTTGTCTTGGTGAAGGGGCTTGCATAACTCAATGAAGCTATGAAGCATGCTCTGCAGGGCCACCCAAAACAGATGGGTCATAATGAAGAGCTTTGACAAAACGTGGTGCACTGGAGGAGGAAATAGAAAATCATTCCAGTATTCTTGCTGTGAGAACCCCATGAGCAGTATAAAAAGGCAAAAGCATAGCAATTGAGAAGTTATTAAACTGGACTTTGTTGAATTATTAAGAAATAAGCACATAAAAATATCTAGCTGAAATACATCCATAATTTTCTAAACCATATCATCATGTGTAATTTTATATTTAACATGTTTGTCATTTTCAATGACCGAAACATCCTGAAAGGTATGAAGATGCTAAATTGTATGAAGAATAATGAGACTGAAATTAACTACTTGTAACTTCTGAACACCTCATTAAATTATGTATAGGATTTTTTTTTTAAATCCAATGATCTATGTATACTGTACCTGTTGAAAAATTAAAGTACCAGTTACTTATAGACATTTTACTACAAAAATCTCCTTTTACTGATAAAAAGAAGCTCATTTCATATTATTTTTAATTCATCCTAACATTTTCTTTATCTGTTAAGGCTTTGACTTAATAAACTTAATTAACAGTTTTCATCTTTAAGACCTCAGCAGGCTCTGTATGATAAAAATGATAGAATATATTTGATGTATTATTCATACACTTATTCCAATTAAAATTCCCTATTGCTTTTAAAAGAAAGTGCTTTTTATCCCTTCAATACCTTCTAGTAGACCTGTACACCTGTGATATGCAGGCACAGGTTTTAATGAGTTATCACAATTTGAAAGGGCTATACATGTAAATTTTAGTTTAATCATGTATGTCATAAGCTTCAGATTAACCTCTAACAGTTAGAAATGTCAGTACAAAGTAACAGTATAATATTGGTTTAGCCTTCTCCTGAAATTTAGATGCCAGTATAACTTAAATTTTGTGATATTTGGCCAAGTCATTTACAATAATCCATGAACATTAATGACAGAGGACATAAATAAATGCTTCAAATTTGTCAAATATTTTAGTAAAAAATTGTATAGAATAAAATCTGAAATGCTTATTATAATTGAACTCTTTAAAATGTAAATGTCTATTCCATCTATATTTATTTCTCAGAAATGTATAATTTATACCCTTCTTAGGTGAAAAAAGGAAATAAGTGACTAGATAAACTTCTTTTTTAATATCATAATTTATAAGTAAAAGAAAGATTAATTTTTCAAAGATTAAAAGTAAACTCTGAGCATATACTAAGACCAACATCTATGGTATTGCATTTTTCTAACGTATCATTTTAAATAAATGGTAAAGTTTTTGTCAGGTGGAGTATTTAGTTTACTCTTACACTCAGTTTTAGAGATGAACTGAGGGTCATGCATATAGTAAGAAATGCAGGCTGAAGTCAAGAAGCTATTCAATTTTATTAAATAAGAGAACAGCAAAATTTCTCACTGAATATGGAAATGTTAAGGGATGATGGCTCTGAGAAGTTTAAAGTTTATTTTGAATCTGGTATCAAATTCATTATAAATCATTGCTTTTGAGATAGAGGCCTTTTTACTTTTTTTCCTATTTTATCTAATACATGATATATTGTTTATTTCAGTGAAATAAGTATTTTTAACAGTATTTTGTCAATTCTTCTTTCTTGGTTCACTAATTATCTCCATATGTGGGCCAGTTTTGGTGCATTTTCTAAGGATAAAAAGGTTTGAATTTTTTTCAGAAGATCCATCTTTCTAAGTAAGTATATATACTCTAAATTTCCCCACATAATAGGTTTAGGATCTTTCAGTGCTTTCATCTGTTGGTCTTCCTACCATCAGAGCAGTGGTGAATTTCCTGTCAATCCAGTTCCTCAAAGCTTCAACAGCATAGCAGGGGACTTACCTCTGAAAAAGATTATAATGGCCTGGACAACCATTGTGGTTTGACTGCTCACCCAGAGCCAGATATCTTGGAGTGTGAAATCAAATAGGCCTTTGGCAGCATTAGTAAGAACAAAGCTAGTGGAGGTGATGGAATTCCAGCTGAGCTATCTGACATCCTAAAAGATGATGCTGTTAAAGTGTTGCACTCAATAAGCCAACAAATTTGTAAAACTCAGCAGTGAACACAAGACTGGAAAATGTCAGTTTTCATTCCAGTCCATAGAATGGCAATGCCAAACAATGTTCAAACTACCACACAATTATACTCCTTTCACACTCTAGCAAAGTGATGCTCAAAATCCTCCAAGCTAGGCTTCAACAGTATGTGAACTGAGAATTTCCAGATGTTTAAGCTAGATTTAGGAAAGGAAGAAGAATCAGAGATCAAATTGCTAACATCCACTGAATCATAGAAAAATCAAGAGAATTCTAGAAAAACATACTGCTGCTTCATTGACTACACTAAAGGCTTCGATTCCATGGATCAAAACAAACTGTGGAAAATTCTGAGAGATGGGAATACCAGACCACCTGACCTGTCCTCTGAAAAACTTGTATGCAAGTCAAGAAGAAACAATTAGAACTGGACATAGAACAAAAGACTGGTTCCAAACTGGGAAAGGAGTACATCAAGGCTGTATGTTGTCACTGTGCTTATTTCACTTATATCCACACTACCTCATGAGAAATGACAGGCTTGATGAAACACAAGCTGGAATCAGGATTGTTGGGGAAAATATCAGTAACCTCAGACATGCAGATGACCACACCCTTATGGAAGAAATTAAAGAGGAACTAAACAGCCTCTTGTTGAAGGTGAAAGAGGAGAGTGAAAAAAAAAAACAAAAGGCTTAAAACTCAACATTAAAAAAAAAAAAAAAAAAACTAAGATCATGGTGTCCGGTCCCATCAGTTCAAGGCAAACAGTTGGGGAAACAATGGAAACAGTGGCAGACTTTATTTTCTTGGGCTTCAAAATTCACTGAAGAAGTTGATTGCAGCCATGAAATTAAAAGACACTTGCTCCTTGGAACAAAACTTATGGCAAACTAGACATTCTATTAAAAAGCAGAGTCATAAAAAAAAAAAAAAAAAGCAGAGTCATCACTTAGCTGACAAGGGCCCATATAGTCAAAGCTATGATTTTTCTAGTAACCATGTATGGACGTGAGAGTTGGGCCATAAAGAAGGCTGAGTGCCGAAAAATTGATGCCTTCAAGCTGTGGTGATGGATAAGACTCTTAAGAGTCCCTTGGACTGCAAGAAGATCCAATCAGTCAATCCTAAAGAAAATTAGTCCTGGATATTCATTGGACGGATAGATGCTGAAGCTGAAGCTCCAATACTTTGCTCACCTGATTCAAAGGGCTGACTCATTTGAAAAGACCCTGATGCTGGGAAAGATTGAAGTTGGGAGGAGAAGGGGATGACAGAGGATGAGATCATTGGATGGCATCACTGACTTAATGGACATGAATTTGAGTAAGTTCTGGAAGTTAGTGATGGACAGAGAAGCCTGGTGAACTGCAGTCCATGAGGTTGCAAAGAGTGGGACACAACTGAGCAACTGAACTGAACTGAATGTGTATTCATGGGAAACTCCTCAGACTAATCACATCAGTAGCACTCTCTTATGTACAAAGGTTAAGAAAAAAATTACAGGAGATAACTTCAGTTCAGTTCAGTTCAGATCAGTCGCTCAGTCGTGTCGGACCCTTTGCGACCCCATGAATCACAGCACGCCAGGCCTCCCTGTCCATCACCAACTCCCAGAGTTTACTCAAACTCATGCCCATCGAGTCGGTGATGCCATTCAGCCATCTCATCCTCTGTCGTCCCCTTCTCCTCCTGCCCCCAATCCCTCTCAGCATCAGGGTCTTTTTCAATGAGTCAACTCTTCGCATGAGGTGGCCAAAGTATTGGAGTTTCAGCTTCATCATCAGTCCTTCAAATGAACACCCAGGACTGGTCTCCTTTAGGATGGACTGGTTGGATCTCCTTGCAGTCCAAGGGACTCTCAAGAGCCTTCTCCAACACCACAGTTCAAAGGCATCAATTTTTCGGCGCTCAGCTTTCTTCACAGTCCAACTCTCACATCCATATATGACCACTGGAAAAACCATAGCCTTGACCAGATGGACCTTTGTTGGCAAAGTAATGTCTCTGCTTTTTAATATGCTGTCTAGGTTGGTCATCACTTTCCTTCCAAGTAGTAAGTGTCTTTTAATTTCATGGTTGCAGTCACCATCCGCAGTGATTTTGAAGCCCCCCAAAATAAATTCTGACACTGGTTCTACTGTCTCCCGTCTATTTCCCATGAAGTGATGGGACCAGATACCATGACCTTAGTTTTCTGAATGTTGAGTTTTAAGCCAACTTTTTCACTCTCCACTTTCACTTTCATCAAGAGGCTTTTCAGTTCCTCCTCACTCTCTGCCATAAGAGTGGTGTCATCTGCATATCTGAGGTTATTGATATTTCTCCTGGCAATCTTGATTCCAGCTTGTGCTTCTTTCAGCCCAGCATTTCTCATGATGTACTCTGCATATAAGTTAAATAAACAGGGTGACAATATACAGCCTTGACGTACTCCTTTTCATATTTGGAAGTAGTCTGTTGCTCTATGTCCAGTTCTAACTGTTGCTTCCTGACCTGTGTACAGGTTTCTCAAGAGGCAGGTCAGGTGGTCTTGTATTCCCATCTCTTTCAGAATTTTTCACAGTTTATTGTGATCCACACAGTCGAAGGCTTTGGTGTAGTCAATAAAATCACTATATATTCATTCATTTTAATGTTTTCTAATTGATTATTTGACAGCAATTTGTGCAGTCTATCTGTGTTTTATATTTTAAAACTTCCTTATAATGGCAATTACCACTTTTATCACTAAACAACAGGTTTTTTCTTAGTTACATTCTATAAAAAAATGCAGTAGTCCCATTCAGGCTGACACATTACAATGAGAAGAGTTCCATGTGCTACAGTGTAGGTCCTTGTGCAAAGAGTTGGACTCGACTAGGCACAGACACACACACACACACACACACACACACATTATAACACATTTTACATATATATGTATATATATATGTGTGTGTGTGTGCATATATATATATATTTTTTTATATAACTTTGTATTTTGCTTGGTTTATTTGTTCATAATTTAGTTTCTTTGTTCATAGTTTAGTTGCCAATTCATGTCAAATTCTTTCAACCCGATGGACAGTAGCCTGCCAGGGTCATCTCTCCATGGGGTTTCCCAGGCAAGAATACTGCAATGGATTACCATTTCCTTCTTCTGGGAATCCTTCCAGCCCAGAGATTGAACCCACAGCCAGGTCTCTTGCATTGCAGGCAGATTTTTTATGGTTAAGCCACCAGGGAAGTCATTGGTTTATTTACAATATAAAATTTTTGTTCTGGGTTTTGCTGTGTTATATCCTGTAAGGTATAGCTCTAATTTTTTATACAAATAATTAGCAATATCTGCACCATTTATCATAGCATCTACTGTGCTGCTGTTGACTTTAAGTGACATCTGTATTATATACTGAATGTACACTTATGTTTAGCTCTGTTTCTAGGCCTCCTATTTGGTTCCATTGATCTTTGCCTTTTCAGGTGATAGCGCTATTCTGTTTGAGTGGCTATGGCCTTGCTCATATGTCATTGCTCTTATTTTCTATAAACTTATTATAATTTCATATTTTGAAGCATGCACAATTTTTACTAATTTATTAGTATTTTATTAGTAACTTCTTTATTTTACTATATTTTGTATTTCTATCTACCTACCTGTCTGTGTAAATGCCCAGGAGTAACCAGATACCAGTATCTGAATTTGTTTTCTATGAAGGTTTAGTAAAAAGGATCAATAAATAAAAGTTCAAAGGTTAAACAGGAGATAAATATTTGTGAACACCTCAAGATGTGAATATATACAGTTGTGAACATATTTCCTGGCTTATTAGGATTTTTACTGACTATAAAATTCAAGCCGTCAAGCCATTAGGTTTCCCTGGTAGCTCAGACGGTAAATAATCTGTCTGCAATGTAGAGACCTGGGGTTAGATCCCTGGAAGATCCCCTGGAGAAGGGAATGTCAACTCACTCCAGTATTCTTGCCTGGAAAATCCCATGGATAGAGGAGCCTGGCGGGCTGCTGTCTATGGGGTCACAAAGAGTGGGATGCGACTGAGTGACTAACACTTTCACTTTCATGATTTAGAGGTACAAAATATGCTATGCTATTTGATGCTATCATATTATTCTGTAATTTCTTTTCATACACTGTAATTTGAAAGTATGAGCATGTACGCACACATATACACACAGTGAGAGATATGCAACACAACATGCTCTCCATTTTTGTCTGATGTTGACCTCTTTTTTAATGTATAAGATTATAATATTTTATTAGAAGGTAGCACCTCCTAACAAAGGTCATTAAATTCTTCAAAAGAATTGCCATAATAAGTTGGTATACAAAACTCTGAAATTTTTAGATGTATACTTATTTACAATGTTAAAAAAACTTTTATTTTGCTCTTCTTAAAATTTAATTAAATTTAATACCATCTATGGCAATAAAATTGACATAATATTCAACATTTAAATCTTTTGAATTAAATATTAGATATTTAGACTTGGGGAAAAATGATTACATCTATTAGGAAAATGCATCCAACATCAAATTCCAAACCTTAAAAGTGAGTGACACATAACTAGATATTTTACAGTAGGAAAATATGTGAAAGAAATGTCAGGTACTAAAAAAGATAAATTTGTATTTTTTTTTAATTATCAAACAACATGGGTTATAGACATTATGAAATTTTTGTTGTTGTTATTGCTACTTTTCCCCCACTGTGGTCTTAAAACTCAAGGAATCAGTAAAAATGGTCATATAATTATATATTTTTTTGTTCTTGGTCATATGATTATTTAAAGTTACTACACAATATTGTGAAAGTGTCACCTCAACCCTCATTACATGCTTTGTGTCAAATATATTTAGTGTGTATATAACATATACATACGTTTATGTTATTATGGGCTCCCTGATGACTCAGTGATAAAGCTTCTGCCTGCATAGCAGGAGAGGCAGGTTCAGTCCCTGTGTAGGGGAGATTCCCCAGGGAAGGAAATGGCAATCCACTCTAATAATCTTGCCTGGGACATCCCTTCCAGAGGAACCTGGAGGGCAACTGTCTATAGGGTCACAAATAGACACAAGTTAGTGACTAAACAATATGTGCTCTTAAATTGACTTGCAGCTTGGAGCTTATATTCTTCCTCACATAGTGGCTTTCAAAATAAATTCAGCGCTCCTTCATAGGATGTTAAACTCAGCACACTTCTGATATCCAGTACATGATCTACTATTTATAGCAATAGGCCTTCAACATATAACTATTTTCACACCACATGACAGTCATCATTTGCATTTAGCTTGTGGGGGATATATGCAATACAATCTAAGAAATAGAAAATCAGAGCAAAAATTACACATATTTTCCTCTACTTATTTCGTCAGGTCATGCCATTTTTTATCAGTGCTTTTTTTTATGCAACCCATAATATAACTTTAGTGTATATTTTGATTACACTAAAGTAGATAGACTAGAATACAGCTTTGATTCTAGAATAATTTTCAAGTCTACTTTTTGTTATTATTTTGCAATAAATTTCTCAAAAAGTATTACATTTACAGATCACTGAAGAAGAGCGGTTTTGCTCTCAGTGTCTGTGGTTCTTTCCATATAATGGTATATGTATTGATTCATCCTGAAAGTGAGAGCAGACTCTGACACAGGCAGCCCACAGATGTTTAGTCAGACAGTTCAACCTCTTTCATATTCAGTGATGAGCAAGACATGAAGCAAAATATTCAACATCCTCAGATTCTTTAGCTCATCAAGATATGATTTTTCCTCTGAAGCTAATTTTCTGATCAATATGAAAATATGAATGAACTTAAATAATAAATTAAATATTAACTTTTCAATTCTTATAATGCCTATATTTCTTGAATAAATATCTTGCTGATACTTTTATTTGAGATTATTTTTGAATGAATGAACAGTTCATGACTAACAGATCACTGAACATAGGTGGTCATGATAATTGTTATGTTCATAAAAATTTAATTTTAATTTTATTTTTATTTGTATATAATTGACTATGATAGAAAATATTATTTGTTATAATTATTAATTAATAATCAATTATATTATCATGAAATATAGGGCAAAGGTGAAGTTTTATGCATTCCAAAAGACTTTAACAGGTTTTATTTGAGTGTGACATCCCTATTTCATCTACTATTTCTAACTACACAGAGGAATAATGATTATGCAGGGTATGAAAGAGGGTTATTTTTGAATTATTTGGAAATACCAAAACAATTTGTTTAAAATATTTTATAATCAAAAAAGCTTGGAATAAACAGAAATAAAATTCTAATAATACATTTTCACTAACTAGCTAGGATATGCCTTCACCTGATTCAAAGCAAAATAATTAAAATCATGAATTAAGTCTAATAATCATTATACAATTTTGATTTTTGAAAGATTGCTTCAATTAACTTAGAATGAAAAATAGAAGTTTTTATCAATTAGAAAAGTTATCTTACATATTCTCCAGAGCCAATGGCTACAATGTAGTGATAATATAGAGTATTTCTACATTTAAGTTGTTATAAATTGATTTTTCTGACTATGCCAAGAAACTTGTTTTGAAAGTGAGCAATGCTATTTCCAAACAAAGAGAATCTGTCCAGTATTAATTTTTCCACTGACAATAATACAGCAAGAGTTACAAACACTATATATATATCTATATGTATATATATATATATATATGTATATATATATCTATATATATATATATAAAGAAAGCAATGCTATTTGTTAAATGAGAAGAAAAACTCATCTTATCACTTAAAATTTAATAAGTGAATAGACAGGTAAATAGATAGATTAGGTAGACATAGTGCAAAAAACATTTTAGGCTTGAAAGATTTTTTAATTATTTCCTTGATATACAAAATAAATCTGGCTTGCAAAACAATAAATTTAGTGACATAAACTTTTTTTTTTCATGTAGTATATCTAGCAATCATTTCTTTCATATTTTCTGCACTAAATGTCATGATTTTAAGCCACTTGCCCTACAATGTGGTATTTCAATTAGATATATTTTAATTAGATAGATGATGTAAATAAATTTCAAATGTTATATGAATGGACTGTGTCAATAGCAATATCCTGCTTTTGATATTATACTATCATTTTGTAAAATATTACCATTGGAAATAACTTATTAAAATAACATTAAATTATGTATGTGATCCCTGGTATTATATTTTATTACTTCATATGAATCTACAATTATTTCTATGAGAATTTCAACCTAAATGTTCAGGTTTAGCATAATTTCCTAGAATAATATTTTAAATTTTAATTCTTTGATAGATTTAACTAAGGTGCTATAAGAAAAGGCAACAATTACAATTTTCTTTGCATCATCTATATTGTCTTCCTCAGAATGAAATATAATTATACTAAATTTGCAGAAATATTTTGAATAAAAATCAATGTAGGAGAAAAAGTACATTCCTAGAAGTTGCCAATGGAAGATATTATTTAGAACAACATTTTTAGTTATCTGATCATAGCCTTTCATTGCATATAAACTATTTCACAATTCTGTAAATTGTAGATAGTTTAGAAAATTGCAAAATAATGGTTGTGTTTTAGACACGTAAATGACTCCTTCTCAGTGGAAGGACAATCTTTCCCATTGTTAAAACGTCACTTTTGTGTCCACTTGCAAGTTTACTATTCCTGAGCTGTAAGTGTCTCATTTGTGCACAGATATTACTTAATTTATGATGGAATTAAATCACAATAAACCTATTATAAACTGAAAACTACAATGTATTTCAAAAATATAACGTCAAAAATGGTGTATTTCATATACCAAACCTACTGAACATCATAGCTCTAACTTAAACATGCCCAGAACAATTACATTAGCCTGAAGTAGCCTTTGTGTTCAATTATTTTAGGTTAATGTAATTGGCTTAATGCAATTAGCCTAAAATAATTGAACACAAAGGCTATTTCACAGTAAAGGTTTGAATATCTCATGTAATTTATTGAATACTATGAAAAAACAAATGATTTTATGGGTATAGAATGGTTATAAGTGCATGTTGTTTGCACTGGTGATCATGTGGCTGGAGGGAGGCTAAAGTTTGCTGCCTCCGCCTCGCAATACTAGAGAGTACCATACTTCATATCACTACTTGGAGAAAAGAAAATTCACAATTTGATGTACAGTTTGTACTGAATGCATATCACTTTAGAACCATTGTAAAGTAAAAAACAAACAAACAAAACCAACTAAAGTCAGGCTATTGTAAGTCAGGAACTATGCATTCTCCATTGAACTAGTTATGACATTATTAATAGTAAGTTAAATAAAACTGTAACATATATTTATTTTATATCTCTATAACAGTAATAGTTTTATATTTTTAATTTAAACAAATATTATGGAATAATCATTCAAGAAAAAGTAGAAAACAAAGGAATGAGAGAAATTAAAAAAAAATCAAAGACTGTTGTTTATCTAATCTTTTAAACATTTCAACTATAGAATTTTATTTAGAATGATTGAACTTAAAACTGGATTTGAATCAAGCATCCAGACTAGTATTATAGGATCATAAGACTTTCCATAGCATAATTCTATTAACCATAGATGTCACTGAATTATTGGGAAGGTGAGCACCAAAGAATTGATGCTTTTGAACTGTGGTGTTGGAGAAGACTCTTGAGAGTCCTTTGGACTGCAAGGAGATCCAACCAGTCCATCCTGAAGGAGATCAGTCCTGGGTGTTCGTTGAAGAGACTGATGCTAAAGCTGAAACTCCAGTACTTTGACCCCCTCATGCGAAGAGTTGACTCATTGGAAAAGACCCTGATGCTGGGAGGGATTGGGGGCAGGAGGAGAAGGGGACGACAGGATGAGATGGCTGGATGGCATCACCGACTCAATGGACATGAGTTTGAGTAAACTCCGGGAGTTGGTGATGGACAGGGAGGCCTGGCATGCTGTGGTTCATGGAGTCGCAAAGAGTCCGACATGACTGAGCGACTGAACTGACTGAACTGAACTGAACCACAGACTACTGAACTGAACTGAACCACAGACTAATTTCAAGCAATCATTCAATTTTCAGAATCTGATCAGTTGTCATTAGCAAAATGTTGCAGTGTTACCAGGTAATAAAATGGCTAGGAGCTTCCAGTTGAAAAGTTTAATATATATATATTTATATATATATAAATGTACAAAGGATTGAGTGGAATAGCTTGAATGTATCATTTAAAAATGTGAGAAAAAGTAAGTACTTTCAAAAAGTGAAAAAAGAAAAAAAATTCAAAACCAAAAGAACAAAATTAGATTCTTTATTAAGAAAACAATGGCTTCACAGAATAAAAATACCAATACCATCTTCATGTTTGATAGTCTTTGACATAGTAGTCCTAAAAATGGTATCTGAGAGTTAAGACCCTAAACAATATTATCCTAGATATAATCATAGATTTCTATATCTCTGTATCTCCTATCATAGCATACAGAGTAGATAAGCTAATACATTCAGGAGATTAGAAGATAATTGTTTCCATGGGGTGCACTTTTTTTTAAAGTTAAGAAGTTTCTGAATTAGTTACATGAATATTAATATTAATGAAAATTATAGTTTGATAATCTGAAAAGAAATATAACTTTTGTATATTTAATTTACATTAAATTTTTAAAAGTTTCCATATTAAAGAGTAATAAATTATCCTGTGATGCAAATTTAAAATAAATTATTGAGTAAGTGATTTAAAATTTTAAGTTGTTTCATGAATATGTTTATATACATTATTGGAATATATAGAAGATCTTAAGAGTCATCATATTCATTTGATTTGTATTAAATTTATTGCATTTATAATTTATTATTTTGAAAAATTTTATTTCTTAGGAAAAAATCCTACTTCTTAAAAAGAAAGTTAAATACTTCAAAGTTTAAATCCAAGTTTAAGGGCAATAGGTTATAAGCAACACATTTAAGGTATTATTAAACTTGCTTTATATTTTTACATGGAAAACTAGCTTCATAAACTAAAAAGGAAATCTAGAGAAAGAACTATGCTTTGGGACTTGTAACTTTAATGAACTAAATTTTAAAATATTACTTTTAAAACCATCACAAAATTAATGATTTTCTTTTGTAAACAAAAGGCACCATGAAGAAACTAAGAAGTCAACCACTGACAGTTAATAGCATTACCAACAATGCACTAAAGATGACGTAAAGAATCTAAATAAAAGTTAGCAGTTTCTTTGAATTTTTCCATTTTAGCAAAGTTTGTGAAATTTATAATTGTGTATTTATAAACTTTAAATTCTGTATAATAAAATTTAGATAAATTAATTGATTGATATTAGAATATATGTAAGAGGTGCTTTAGATTATCATGTAAACATTAACTGGATTCACAATCCTTTATACTGCTTTTCTTTTCTTTTTATTTTTTATTGAAGGATAATTGCTTTACAGAATTTTGTTGTTTTCTGTCAAACCTCAGCATGAATCAGCCATAGATACATATATATATCCCCTCCCTTTTGAACCTCCCTCCCACCTCCCTCCCCATCCCATGCCTCTAGGTTGATACAGAGCCCCTGTTTGAGTTTCCTGAGCCATACGGCAAATTGTAAAAAAAAAAAAAAAAAAAAAATTCTATTTTACATATGATAATGTAAGTTTCCATGTTCTTTCCATGCATCTCACCCTCTCTTCTCATCTCCCTAAGTCCATAGGTCTGTTCTCTGTCTTTTTTTCCATTGTTGCCCTGTAAATAAATTCTTCAGTACCATTTTTCTAGATTTCATATGTATGCATTAGAATATATTATTTATCTTAATCTTTCTAACTTCACTCTGTATAATAGGTACTAGGTTCATCCACCACATTAGAATGGACTCAAATGTGTTCCTTTTTATGTTTGAGTAATATTCCTTTCTGTGTATGCACCACAACATCTTTATCCATTCATCTGTCAATGGACATCTAGATTACTTCCATGTTCTAGCTACTGTGGATAGTGCTCCAATGAACAATGGGGTACATGTGTCATTTTCTATTTTGATTTCTTCAGGGTATATGCTAGGAGTGGGATTACTGAGTCATATGGTGGTTTTCTTCCTATTTTTTAAGGAATCTCTATGCCATCTTCTATAGTGGCTGTATTAATTTACATACCCACTAATAATTCAAGAATACTCCCTTTTCTCCATACCCTCTCCAGGACTTATTGTTTGTAGACTTTTTAATGATGGCTATTTTGACCAGTGTGAGGTGATATCTCATTGTAGTTTTGATTTGCATTTCTCTAATAATGAGTGATGTTGAGTATCTTTTCATGTGTTTGCTAGCCATCTGTATATCTTCTTTGGGGAGATGTCTGTTTAGGTCTTTTCCCCACTTTTCCTTCGGGTTGTTTGTTATTCTGGTATTGCATTGTATGAACTGCTTGTATATTTTGGAAATTCATTCTTTGTCAGTTGTTTAATTTGCTATTTTTTTTTTTTTTTTCTATTTTGAGGGTTGTATTTTCACCTTGCTTATGGTTTCCTTTGCTGTGCAAATGCTTTTAAGTTTAATCAGATCCCACTTGTTTACTTTTGTTTTTATTTCCGTTACCCTAAGAGGTGCATCATAGAGGATCTTGCTTTGATTTATGTCATCGAGTGTTCTACCTATGTTTTCCTCTAAGGGTTTTATAGTTTCTGGTCTTACATTTAGGTCTTTAATCCATTTTGAAGTTAGTTTCACAGCACTGTGGTAGGAAAAGATGCTTGATAGAATTTAAATTTTCTTAAATTTACTGAGGTTTGATTTGTGACCCAAGATGTGGTCTATCTTGGAGACTTTACCATGTGCACTTGAGAAGAAGATGCATTTTTCTGCCTTTGGATGGAATATTCTGAAGATATCAATGAGATCCCTCTTACCTAATGTATAATTTAAGACTGGTTTTTCCTTATAATTTTCTGTTTTGATGATTTGTCCATTGGTGTGAGTGGGGTGTTAAAGTCTCCTACTATTATTGTGTTACTGTCAATTTCTCCTTTTATGTCTGTTAGTGTTTATTATTGTTAGTGTAGTTATTGAGGTGCTCCTATGTTGTGTGCATAGATATTTGCAATTGTTATATCTTCCTCTTGGATTGATTCTTTGATCATTATGTAGTGTCCTTCCTCATCTCCTGTAATCTTCTTTATTTTAAGATCTATTTTGGGTGATATGAGGATTGTTACTCTGGCTTTCTTTTGCTTCCCATTTGCATAGAATATATTTTTTTCCATCCTCTTACTCTCAGTCTATATGTATCTTTAGGTCTTAAGTGTGTTTCTTGTAGACAAGAAACACTTATTTATGGGTCTTGCTTTTTGTATCCATTTAGTCAGTCTCTGTCTTTTGGTTGGAGCATTTAATCCATTTACATTATTTAAATTTAAAGTAATCATTGATATATATGTTCCTATTACCATTTTCTTAACTGTTTGGGGTTGATTTTGTAGATATTTTTTCTTCTCTTTCTTCTTTTGTATTTCTTGACTATATAAGTCCCTTCAACATTTGTTGTAAGTACGGCTTGGTGGTACTGAATTCTCTTAAGTGTTGCTTGTCTGAAAAGCTTTTTTATTTCTCCATCAATTTTGAATGAGATCCTTGCTGGGTATAATAATCTTGGTTGTGGATTTTTCCCTTTCAGTACTTTAAATATTCTGCTATTCCCTTCTGGCCTGCAGAGTTTCCTCTGAAAGATTAGCTGTTAAGCATATGGGATTTTCTTGTATGTTACTTGTCATTTTTTCTTAGCTGCTTTTAATATTCTTTCTTTGTGTTTCGTCTTTGTTAGTTTAATTAGTATGTGTCTTGGCATGTTTCTCCATGGTTTATCCTGTAGGGGACTCTTTGTATCTCTTGGACTTGATTGACTATTTTCTTTTCCATGTTTGGGAAATTTTCAACTATGTTCTCTTCTAAAATTTTCTTACACTGTATTTGTTTTTTGTTGGTTTTCTTCATCTTCTGGGAACTCTATAATTCATATGTTGGTGCGTTTGATATTGTCTCAGAGGTCTCTGAGACTATCCTCAGTTCTTTTCATTCTTTTTATTTTATTCTGGTCTTCAGAAGTTATTTGCACCATTTTATCTTCCAGCTCACTGATTCATTCTTCTGCTTCAGATATTCTGGTATTAATTCTTTCTAGAGTATTTTTATTTTCAGTAATTGTGTTTGTCTCTGTATATTTATTCTTTAATTTTTGTAAGTCATTTTAATTGATTCTTCAATTTTCTCCATTCTGTTTCCAAGGTTTTTAATTATCCTTACTATCATTATTCTGAATCCTTTTTAAGGTAGTTTGCCTATTTTCTCTTAATTTATTTGGAATTTTCTGTTTCTATTTTTTTTCTTTGTTTGTTTTAATTTGTGTAGTATTTTGATGCCTTTTCTTTCTTCTTTTTCTTTTTTTTTTTTTTTTTACCTTATTGCATTTGATGCCTCCTTTTCCAAGGTTCAAGAATGGATTCTTTCTTCTTTTTGCTTTCTTCCATCCTATGGTTGGTCCAGTTGTTTGTATAAGCTTCCTATAGGGTGAAATCTGAGCTGAGTTGTTTTTTTTTTTTTTTAATTGTTTGCTTTTCTTATGATGGGCAAGGCTGAATGAGGCAATAATCCTGTCTGCTGATAATTGGGTTTGTATATTTTGCTTGTTGTTTAGATGAGGCATCCTACACAGGATGCTACTGGTGTTTGGATGCTGCTGGGTCTTGTATTCAAGTGGTTTCCTTTGTGTGAGATCTCACTGTTACTCCCTAGAGTTATTTCTTGGGTTGTCTAGGGTCTTGGAATCAGTGTTCCCACTCCAAAACTTCAGGGCTTGACCTCTGGTCAGGAATGAAGATTCCACAATTGGTTTGTTATGGCACTAAGTGACAATAAAACAGATACCCAAAAATGAGAAAACAAAGAGGAAACCCAGACAAATGGCAGTTACAAAACCAGGCAAATAATAATTAAAATAATGGAATATATACACACATATATATACACCCATAAGCAAAGCCAAAACAATCTGACAAAAATAAAGTACAGTAGATTGACCCAGGAAACAAAGGAAATAAACAAAAATTATATTTACCAGTTAAGAACAAAATTAAGTAACGCACAACCTGGAAAACAAAACTAAACAAGGTGCCAAGTGGGGAATAAAGGAATGAAAACAAAACTAAAAAATATGCTGAGACAGAAAGAAAGTAAAGGAAGCAAGAATAGATACACAAAATTAAATAGAGGTAGATGAAAAGGGTTTATATACATTAAAGATTAACCACAAGGGGGAAAGAACAGTAGGAAAAACAAAGGAATAAATGTAGAAAAAATATAATAGATTTAAAAATTAAAATTATAAAAAAAAGAAAAGAAAAAAAAAAAGAAAAGAAAACTCCAGAACTGCTAAACCAAACTTAGAGGCAGAGGTTTATAACAACAATAAAAAGTAATACAGAATATACAAACACACACACACACACACACACACACACATATATATATATATATATATATATATATATATATATATGCACATATATATACATTCATAAGCAAAATCAAAAAAGTTCAGAAAAAATAGATTGACCCAGTACAATAGATTGACCCAGTGAACAAAGGAAACAAAAAATTTAATTATTCGTTAAGAACAAAACTAACTAAAGCACAAACTAGAAAACAAAAATTAAGCAAGGTGCCAATTGGGGAATAAAGCAATGAAAATAAAATTACCATATATGTTGAGAGGAAAAGAAAGAAAGTATTGGTAGCAAATCTAGAGATAGACAAAGATTTATATACATTAAAAATTAAATGCAATGGGAAAAGAACAGTTAGGAAAAGCAAACAAAGGAATAAATGTCAAAAAACAATAATGGATTTAAAATATTGAAATTAGAAAAGGAGAGAAAGAAAAAAAAAAAAAGGGACACAGAACTGCAAAAGCCTAATGTAGAGGCAGAGATGGTTAATAGCAATACAAAATGTGACTGACTCGGGGG
This sequence comes from Cervus elaphus, assembly GCF_910594005.1. NCBI lineage: Eukaryota > Metazoa > Chordata > Mammalia > Artiodactyla > Cervidae > Cervus > Cervus elaphus. The sequence continues at coordinate 8,699,937 of NC_057842.1, read as the reverse complement.
GAAAAAAAAAAATCTCAAAAGTTTAATTAGATTTCATAATGCCAATAAAATTGACAACTACAACAGAAGGGGGAAAATAGGACAAAAACAAAGGAAAAAAAAAATCCAACAGAATCTACAGAACAAGTCAAAACAAACAAATAATTGCTTTTCTTGAGTCACTGCTCTCAGCGTCCCTTCCCTTGCTGGGAGTCACAGTCCACCTCACCTCCCTAGGATGCCCTCCAACATTCTGCTGGTCTCTGGACCTGCTGTGGGGGCAGCTCAGATTCTAATCTAGTCCTACTCCTGTGTGTTCTTGCCCCCAATGTCCACAGCTATCAGAACTAGTGCATTTTCTTTTGTGGGAGCTCTCAGTGTCCTTTTATATATTCCAGAGACAAAGAGTCTCTCTAGTTGATCATGTGGATTTAACGTGCAGCTTGTACAGCTTGTGGTAAGGGTTTGGGTCTTCTTTCTTAGCCTCACTGCCCCTGGGTTTCAATTGTGGTTTTATTTCCACCTCTGCATGTGGGTTGTCCACTGGGGTTCACTCCTGAGCCTGCCCTGGAGGACTTGGGCTTGCCCCTGTGAAGGCCAGGCATGGAGGTGATGCAGCTGTTTGAGTCGCAGGGGATCAGACAGCACCAGGTATTCAGGGGTGTTGGCGGCGAGGGTAGCAGGAAATACAGTGCTCTAGAAGGGCATGACAGCCAGTATTAGCCAATACACTCCGGTATTCTTGCCTGGAGAAACCCCCTGACAGAGAAGCCTGGCAGGCTACAGCCTATAGTAGGGTCGCAAGAGTTGAATATGACTGAAGCAACCCTGAGCACATAGATGTAAGGCTTTTTTGCCTGTGGCAGCTCTGCCCCAGTGAAAACTGAATGTGAAGGTGACACAGCTGCTTGGCTTGTGGGGACCCTGATGGCATCAAGTATGCAGGGACATGGACTGCCTCTGAAACAGGAGCTATGGCCCAATCAGAGACTTTTTTCTAGCCTCTTGTAGCTGGCGATCAGAAAATCTCTTTGACCAGTCTTTCTCAGTAGCTCAGGCCGTTTGGGCATCTAGAGGGCCCCCTTGCCTAGGGTCTTTCTCTGTTGTTTGTCATGGCATGCACATAGAGGGGCACCTTGTGTTGGGTCCTATTCTGTAGGTCAGTGTGTTGGGTGTTTGATGGGCCAGACTCTATTGTTCAGAGAGAGGCTATGGTGATGACTCCACCCCCTATGCGTGACTCAGCAGTATTGTGTTGCTTCCATGGCTTCCTGGCTTTCCTCCATAGGCATTTCCCACCATGATCTCCTCCCACACATCCCCTTGATCCATCTCTCTGCAGTCAACAACAGCCCTCGCCCTGAGGTTGCTCCACAATCCCTAAACTCCAGCTCCCAGCCACGCCGCCTTCCAGAGGACCTGCGTCCCTGTCCAGGGTATGTATGGCTGCAGCAAGGACTGTCTGATTCTCATTCCATTTAAGCTGCCACAAATCAGCTGTTTTGCTCTCAGCCTTTAATGTTTCCCTTGTGACTCAGACAATTGCCCCAGTGTGGGGATCAGACCCCTGCTTCAGTTCTCCCACCCACTGAGGACAGGTCCATTTCTATTAAAACTCCTGTTTTTCTCCAAATTACTTCCTCTTACTGAGTTTTGTGTGGTTCTATATATGCTTTTCCACTGGTTAGGTACTCCTGTCTGCCCTCAACTGGTGTTCTGCATGCACTTCTGTGTCTGAAGGTGTATTCCTGATGTATCCGTACAGAGAGATGCATTCCACATTCATCTACTACTATACCATCTTGTTCTCTCTATTTTTATATTATAATAAGTTTTACATGTTATCAGTTCCTACCTGTATGATTATTGCACTCAATGTGACACTCTACATAATATTCCAGAGTTAGAATTTTCCTCCTAGAAATGTGTCTTTACAAGCCTATAACCTGAGGTTTTATGCTTCTTAACTTCCATAAAGTGGCTTATAATAATGCTGTTATACCTTTTATGTATACTCTAGAGTATTTTGAGGACATTTAAATAAATAAGATAGAGTTATAAGTATGATCTGACATCATATCACAGTTTGTTGTCAAAATATTTCTTTCCAGTTTGAACCACTTGAAATATTTTAAATATCTGAGAATTTTCACATAATGGCAAATTTTGAGAATCAAAAAATGAAAAGAACATATTTTATGGTACTTATTTACTTGAACACAATAGGCTTCATTTTTTTTTTTTTTTTTTTTGTATTTACTTCCAAAGCGGAGTTTCTATGCCCTAGCTTTGTAGGGTGTTATGATATACAGAAAAAAAAAATGTTGGAAGTTATACTGGTAAGTAATTTTAATAAAGTATTAAAAATAAATTGTTTTAACCAGCTATTAAAAATAAACTTCTAAAATTAAAAATGGGACAGCAAAAATTCACAAGCACACACCAGTAGAAATGCAAATAAAATAATTTGAAAAGAGAGAGAGTAATATCAGCAAAAAAGTGAAATCAGTAGCTCCAAATGCTCATCCCTCCACAGAAACATGGAAACACAAACAGATACTGTCAAAACTAACTTTGCCCAAAATCTGAAAAGAGGCCAAACTTTGCAGAAAGAAAGCAAAATCTATACAAAGAAAACTACAGCATTAACATTGTGGGAAAATTTGGTGGCATTTTAATTTAACCCTTTTCTAACCCCCCTGCCCACCCACCCCAGCTTAGCAGCACTCAGGGATGCTGGCTGCATTCTCAGTACCTGGTTCTGAAGGTAGCTGAGAATTCACAAAGAATTGTGTTTTATCTTTCTAACTTGGTTCATTTCTTTGTTCAATTTTATTTATGCTAAATTGCCCATGAAAAGCTATATCTCCAATAGTTATCTGATGTAATCCATAGACAACGTCAAGAACTGGACACAAGAGGACATTTCTTAAGGCACCTGGATATGAGGAAAGGAAGGTTCATTTCCAATAATCAAGTTCTATGGTAAAAAAGCAGCATGCAACATAGGTGAATTTACCATCGCTAATATACATACAAAATTAATTTCTGATCTTACTTTATGCCCATCAGTGATATAAGGTAGTGAATCAAAGAATCAAAACTTTGGCTTCCAGTGAAACAAACCTGGGCAAAAATAGGTCTCTTCAATGAGGTAAACACTCTAGGAATTGGGGTTGAGCTATATTTGCTTCAAGGATATTGAGCTTAGGCTATACATTTAGTAATATTTTCTCTTCTCATCAGCATAAAGTTAACAATTGTATTGCTAGTGATAGTTTTCAGGTGAGTCCTAATGCAATATGATATGATTTATGAGTTCAACAAATGGATACTGTAATACTTGCAAAGTTTCTGCTAATCAAGTTTCTCTAAAATTGTTCCAATTTGTGGCTCAATGCTGTACAAGAACATGATGGACCTTCCTATTAAATCTGACTCAAATGAAATAACACTATAAGGACTGAGTGTAATAACTGTCACATAATTTTACTCAATTGAAGTTTTATAATAAATGTTAAAAATTCCTCTCCCTTCTGGAAAAACAAATCAAATGTTAAGAATTCCATATAAAAAAACAAACTTTAATATATGTAAAGGAAGAAATATGTCTCACAAGCAATGTATTGATACAACATAATTACTGTGTTAGATTGTCTTAAATCCATTAAAAAAAAAAAGAAGAAAAGCACTGGTATCTATATCTCCTAAAACATGAAATCTCTGTCTTATTACCTAATTTTAAAATACAAAATATCTTTACCCACGAGGAAGATGCTTCTTTTGAGATTTTATAATTCTCTAATGCAACTTGTTGAGAGGTTATTGTGTCTCTTTTATAAACAACTGAATCCAAACATACTACTTTGATTTTTATTATTGTAAACAAGTGACTGTATAAGAAACCAAGTGTTCATCAAACCATTTAAAAGGAGTCCTAAATATAACATCTGTTACTGCCCACATTGTTCCTGAAGGATGTTCTCAGGACAATGGCCATACATTGCCTTGGGGAAAGCTGAGGATTAAAAAGAAACATGATGGATGTCTCTGTTTCCTCCTTTGGTCAACATAGTTAACATGTGGCTTGCGTTTTTCTCTATAGACTGAATTAATGGCTTTTAATTGGATTGTTCTATGTGAGCAGGTTATGGAGAATTAAGATAATTTTCTCCTCCTTACTCTTATAGCTATCTCCCATGCTGGTAGTAGTAGGGGGTCTATTGGAACATGTATTCCAAAAAGCATTTGCAATCAAGCACAAGCCTTGCTGTGACAAGATACATTCTTACTTAATTTCAAACCATTTAGGTTATCAAATCAAAAACTTTCTCATCACAGATAACTTTTTTTTTTAATGCCACAATTAAGATCAGTAGGAAATATCTATGTAAGGATATAGGGGAATAAGTAGTCTTTTGTTATACATCTTCTTATGCCTTTTTTGTTGTTGTTGTTGTTTTCTTTTTTTGCTCTTCCATGAAGTGAAAATGAGAGTGTTAGTTGCTCAGTCATGTCTGATTCTATGTGACCCCAAGGACTGTAGCCCTCCAAGCTCCTCTGTCCCTGGGATGTTCCAGACAAGAATACTGGAAATGGGTAGCCATTTCCTTTTCCAGGGAATCTTCCCAACCCAGGTAGTGAACCCAGGTCTCCCACATTCCAGGCAGATTCTCTACTGTCTGAGCCACTAGAGAAGCCCTTTATTTTATCTAAATTGCAACAATATACAGACAATATACAGGCAATATACAAAGCCCAAAATGGAAGGTACAGGTTCTTCTAAATAATAGTGCAATTACACATTCATTGATATTGACATGAGCCAAAATTAGTTAAACAGTATAATTTGAATATCACTGAAAGAAGACTAACCTGTGAAGAAAAATAAAAGGGATTTTTTTTAATCATTAAAAAAACAAGAGGATAACAAAATGCTTCTAGACTTTGAGTTTTCTTTATATAGATTCTATAAAGTATTTCCTTATCTGGAAATTGAATTGAGTGACAGATTTTTGTTAGTCAGAAATGCTAGTGAAAATTTTTTTCAAGGAATTGTTTAATAGGGAAAATACTGGAAAGGCAAATTAATACATTCTTTTCTATAATAATCTAGTATGATACTCTAGTCGAAAATTCTTATTTGCCAGTATGAGATAGCTATAGAAAATACTCAAATGATAAAGTCTTTGACATGTATACTTGGAAAAAATTTAAAAATCATTGAAAATTTTCATTTTTATATCTCCTCTAGAAATGTGGCCAAGATGAGAGAGGAGGAAGAATCTTAGCTTACCTCCTCCACAGGCACACCAAAATTATAACGATTAATAAAGGTGCTACTTATAAAAACTGGACAAGGAAATGGCAACCCACTCCAGTGTTCTTGCCTGGAAAATCCAATGGATGGAGGAGCCTGACAGGCTACAGTCCACGGGGTCGCAAAGAGTCGGACACAACTGAGAGACTTCACTTTCACCTATAAAAACAACCTAAAATCTAGCAGAAAATATTTTCCTTGACTAAGGATATATAGAAATAGCCACATTGAGGTAGGTAGGAGGGGCAGAGATGAAGTATAGTCAACATCGACCTTCCTGGATAGATGATCACAAATGGGAGTGCAAAGTCAGAGCTTCCCGTCAGAATCCCCAGGCTGCGGGTCCTGCACCAGGAATACAAGCCCCCCCTAACTTTTAGCATTAAAGACCAGTGAGGTTTGCTTATGAAAGAACCAGATGGCTATAGGAAACAGAGACTTTGCTCATAAAGTGCAAAAAATCTCACAATCTCTGAGTCCCAGTGGAGAATGAGTAGCTTGAAAGGAGCTTGGGTAAACACATATGCTGATTTTGGTAAGACTCTCAGAGAGGCAAGAAGCAATTTATTTCCCTGGAGATATACTCATGGGGGGGGGGGGGCAGCAATTTTAAGGAGTTTGTCAACCAGCCATCTTAGGGAGGACAATAGAGAGAAAAGTGATATTTTGAAGACTTCCCTCTAGCATATCGTTGTTGCTCAGTCACTCAGTCATATACAGGTCTTTGAAACCCCATGGACTGCAGCTTCCCTGTCCTTTACAATCTCCCTGAGTTTGCTCAAATTCATGTCCAGAAGTGTGTGTATGCCCAGAAGTGGGATTGCTCGGTCATATGGCAGTTCTAATTCCAGTTTTTTAAGGAATCTCCATACTGTTCTCCATAGTGGCTGTACTAGTTTGCATTCTCACCAGCAGTGTAAGAGGGTTCCCTTTTCTCCACACCCTCTCCAGCATTTATTGATTGTAGACTTTTGGATAGCAGCCATCCTGACTGGCGTGTAATGATACCTCATTGTGGTTTTGATTTGCATTTCTCTGATAATGAGTGATGTTAAGCATCTTTTCATGTGTTTGTTAGCCATCTGTATGTCTTCTTTGGAGAAATGTCTGTTTAGTTCTTTGGCCCATTTTTTGATTGGGCCATTTATTTTTCTGGAATTGAGTTGCAGGAGTTGCTTGTATATTTTTGAGATTAATCCTTTGTCTGTTGCTTCGTTTGCTATTATTTTCTCCCAATCTGAGGGCTGTCTTTTCACCTTGCCTATAGTTTCCTTTGTTGTGCAAAAGCTTTTAAGTTTCATTAGGTCCCATTTGTTTATTTTTGCTTTTATTTCCATTATTCTGGGAGGTGGGTCATAGAGGATCTTGCTGTGATTTATGTCAGAAAATGTTTTGCCTATGTTCTCCTCTAGGAGTTTTATAGTTTCTGGTCTTACATTTACATCTTTAATCCATTTTGAGTTCATTTTTGTGTATGGTGTTAGAAAGTGTTCTAACTTCATTCTTTTACAAGTGGTTGACCAGTTTTCCCAGCACCACTTGTTAAAGAGGTTGTCTTTTTGCCATTGTATATTCTTGCCTCCTTTGTTGAAGATAAGGGGTCCATAGGTTCGTGGATTTATTTTTGAGCTTTCAATTCTGTTCCATTGATCTATATTTCTGTCTTTGTGCCAGTACCATACTGTCTTGATGACTGTGGCTTTGTAGTAGAGTCTGAAGTCAGGCAGGTTGATTCCTCCAGTTTCATTCTTCTTTCTCAAGATTACTTTGGCTATTCGAGGTTTTTTTTTATTTCCATACAAATTGTGAAATTATTCTAGTTCTGTGAAAAATACTGTTGGTAGCTTGATAGGGATTGCATTGAATCTCTAGATTGCTTTGGGTAGTATATTCATTTTGACAATATTGATTCTTCCAATCCATGAACACGGTATATTTGTCCATCTGTTTGTGTCTTCTTTCATTTCTTTCATCAGTGTTTTATAGTTTTCTATGTATAGGTCTCTTGTTTCTTGAGGTAGATATACTCCTCTAAGTATTTTATTCTGTTGCAATGGTGAATGGTATTGTTTCTTTAATTTCTCTTTCTGTGTTCTCATTGTTAGTGTATAGGAATGCAAGGGATTTCTGTGTGTTAATTTTATATTCTGCAACTTTACTATATTCGTTGATTAGATCTAGTAATTTTCTGGTAGAGTCTTTAGGGTTTTCTATGTAGAGGATCATGTCATCTGCAGACAGCGAGAGCTTCACTTCTTCTTTTCCTATCTAGATTCATTTTACTTCTTTTTCTGCTCTGATTGCTGTGGTCAAAACTTCCAAAACTATGTTGGATGATAGTGGTGAGAGTGAGCACCCTTGTCTTGTTCCTGATTTTAGGGGAAATACTTTCACTTTTTCACCATTGAGGGTAATGCTTGCTGTGGGTTTGTCATACATAGCTTTTATTATGTTGAGGTATGTTCCTTCTATTCCTGCTTTCTGGAGAGTTTTAATCATAAATGGATGTTGAATTTTGTCAAAGGCTTTTTCTGCATCTATTGAGATAATCATATACATTAATGATTTTTTAATCAAATTGTGAAAATTTAAGCCCTTACTCCTTTTTTCTCTCACACATTAAGTATATGCTGGTACATTTACTGGTGTCCAACACTTTTATTAAGCTCTGTTTATTTTCTTTATTTTCTTCTCTTTCCATTCTCCAGAATGCAAGGCCTCTAATGATATGTAAATATTTTATTCTTCCAGCTTAAAGATACTTGTGAAACTTTCTAGTGAATTTTTCTTATTTGTTGTTAGATTCTGCAGCTCTAGCATTTTCATTTGGTTCTTTTTTGTTGTTGTTAAGAACTTGTATTTCCTTACTGATATTATCTTTATTATGAGATATTTCCAAAATACAATCTTTACTGCTTTAAACATAAATTTATTTAGCTCTTTGAATACATTTCTAATAGTTACTTATTCTGGGTTCTCTCAAAGAAGTTTCTGTAGCTCATTTTTATTATTTTTCTCTTGTATATGTGATCATTTTCTGCTTCTTTACATATCTCATTTTGTTGTTGTTGTTAAAAACTGGACATTACAGAGAATATATCTAAATAAAGCTGTATGTGAATCCCCACTCTCCTCTGGAGCTTCTTATTGTTATTTATGGCGGTGGTGGTTTAGCCACTAAGTTGTGTTCAACTCTTGACTACATGGACTACATGGCTACAGCTTCCTGGGCTCCTCTGTCCATGTTGCTTGCTTAATTCATTGTTTAGTGACTCAAGTGGATTATTTCAGTGAGGTCTGTTTCCTCTGAAGTGTCTCACCTTACAGGCACAATCTAATATATTAGATATTGTCATAATCAACATAGGATGATAGTGCTTTTTGCAGGATTTCCATTGGCTGTTGCTTTCCCTTGTCCCCTTTTAAGTTTTAGCTGATTGACTTCCACTGGTATTACAATCAGCTCTAGCCCTTAATACTTGCCAGATGACAGCTGTTTTTGTTTACTGCTTTTAACAATGCCCTGAGACATATAGTGTTCCATAGCGTGCAACCCAACTGAAACTGGGTCTCTTTGGGGCTAATGTTTGAGCTTCATTCTAAGCTTTAAAAGATATGCTTAACCCCTACTCCCATAGTTCTTTGTTAAAATTCTAGTTCTTCAATACTTTAACTTTTTGCTATTCATGAAAATACTTGCCTCCTCTTAATTTCTTATATACAAAATCTCCATTGCTTTCAACAGTGCCCTCAGAATTTAACTTCTTTGAACTCTGTTCCAAATAAAGTCAGTCCACTTAGGGAGAGCTACTGATCTCTGTTTTCTTAAAATATACATCTCTCCCTGAGCAAAAAAATCTGTACTACTTCTTTGGAGCTGGAGAGAGGAAAATGCCCATTTCTCTGTAGTGACAACATACACTACAAGCAGGATACTAGGCAGGGATGGCAGCTCCTGGTTTTCTCATTTTTTCTCTTCTGGTGGGGCCCTATACCCTACAAACAAACTAGGATGATTGCAATTGGGTATTAGCTATTCAGACTTCTGCACTTGGGGTAGAGGTTCTACTTCATGGTTGGAGGATGGGAGGGGAAAGGGGTCACAGTTGCTCTTATTTGAAACGAAGCTTCTGTGACACTGTGCTTGGAAGGGTGATAAATATTGGCAGTCTGTCTTTTGAGGAGTTACCAAAGCCTCTGTCTGATAACTAGGGAAGAAGGTGCCCGATATTCATGATTGCTGCTGTTAAGAATCTCTGCCTTGCTGAGCTGGGTTGGGGAGAGAGCTATTTGTGCCTCAAATATCAGACTCTTGCTGTTCTTACCTTATTTAGTAGATTTTCTTGAATTAATATTTATCCATTTGTTGTTTGTTCTTTGGAAAATTTCTTATATTTTTGAAAGTCTTAAATATATATTTTAAATAATTTTCACAATTCAAGATTGCTTTGTGGAAGGGAGATTCTTTACACCTTGTCCTTCTCTTATTCTGGAAGTGTGCATTTTGTATTGTATGAATATAATCCCTATTACTTATTCATTTCCTTGATGGTGGACATTTATGGATTTTAGACATGTTATCTTTTTTGTCCTTTTTTGAGCAAAATTGCTTTATAATATTTTGTTGGTTTCTGCTGTACAGCAAAGTGAATCAGCTATATGTAGACATATGTGACCTCCCTGTTGAGCCTCCCTCCTGACCGCTCCCTCATTTTACTTCTGCAAGTCATCTCAGAGCAGTGAGCTGACCTCCCTGTGCTATACAGTGGCTTCCCACTGCTATTTTTTACATGGTAGAGAATATATGTAAATGGCACTCTCTCAAATTTTTCCACCCTCCCCTTTTCCCAATGTGTCCACAAAGTGTCCCTGGACAGTTGAATGAATAAAGAAGATGTGGTACATATATACAATAAAATATTACTCATCTATAAAAAGAAATGAAATTGGATCAGTTGTAATGAGGTGGATGAATCTAGAGTCTGTCATATAGAGTGAAGTAGGTCAGAAAGAAAACAAACAAACAAATGTTGTACTAACACACATATATGTAAACAGAAAAACGGTGTAGATGAAACTATTTGCAGGGTAGGAATAGAGATGGAGATGTAGAAATGTTCTCTTTTATTAGGACATACCCGTGCACATGTGAAAAATTGCCCCTAAGGGTTAAGCCTGGAGATAGATTTTCTCTGGTTCTTTGTCCATTTTTATGAGTTTTGTTTTTTAACTCAATTTAGATTAGTAATTTTCTAATTACCTCATATAAGTTAATTTATATTATCCATAGTTTAGAATTCTTTTCAAAAGAAGGAGGCATGGGGTAGGCTTCAATTTACCTCTTTGCTCATGACTTCCTGCTGGGGAATAGAGTAGAGGTTGAAACAAGCAGTTCAGTTCAGTTCAGTCACTCAGTCGTGTCCGACTCTTGTGACCCCATGAATCGCAGCACGCCAGGCCTCCCTGTCCAACACCAACTCCCGGGGTTTACTCAAACTCATGCCCATCGAGTCGATGATGCCATCCAATCATCGCATCCTCTGTTGTCCCTTTCTCCTCCTGCCCCCAATCCCTCCCAGCTGCAGGGTATTTTCCAATGAGTCAACTCTTCACATGAGGTGGCCAAAGTACTGGAGTTTCAGCTTCATCATCAGTCCTTCCAATGAACACCCAGGACTGATTTCCTTTAGGATGGACTGGTTGGATCTTCTTGCAGTCCAAGGGACTCTCAACAGTCTTCTCCAACACCACAGTTCAAAAGCATCGATTTTCCAGTGCTCAGCTTTTTTCACAGTCCAACTCTCACATCCATGCATGACCACTGGAAAAACCATAGCCTTGACCAGAAACAAGCAGACATAGGATTAAATTAGCCTCAGTGATCTACATTAAAGTAAGTTGGAATTCAAGATTCCCAGGGCACCTGGGTATTGAGCATTCAAACTACAGGGGAAAGAATCATAGATTCCAAAATTGTTATGTGCTCTTCTCCTTGAGAATGTCCCAAGTCCTAAGTTATACAGGCAGCAAAAGTGAGAAATAATCAAAAAAATAGAAGCTAGGATGTTAAATAAATAATTAAAACTTCAGCATTTTTTAGACCCAAGGAGACAGGTGTTGAATTTCAGAATGTAATACGATGACATTCAGTTCAGTTCAGTTCAGTCTCAGTCGTGTGCAACTCTTTGTGACCCCGTGGACTGCAATACGCCATGCTTCCCTGTCCATCACCAACTCTGAGAGTTTACTCAAAATCATATCCACTGAGTCTGTGATGCCATCCAACCATCTTATCCTCTGTCACCCCCTTCTCTTCCCGTCTTCAATCTTTCGCAGCATCAGGCTCTTTTCTAGTGAGTCAGTTCTTCCCATCAGGTGGCCAAAGTATTGGAATTTCAGCTTCAACATCAGCCCTTCCAAAGAATACTCAGGACTGATTTCCTTTAGGATAGACTGGTTGGATCATCTTGCAGTCCAAGGGACTCTCAAGAGTCTTCTCCAACACCACAGTTCAAAAGCATCCATTCTTTGATGCTCAGCTATCTTTATAGTCCAAATCTCATATCCATACATGTCTACTGGAAAAAAACCGTAGCTTTGCCCAGATGGACCTTTGTTGGCAAAGTAATGTTTCTGCTTTTTAACATGCTGTATAGGTTGGTCATAGCTTTCCTTCCAAGGAGTAAGCATCTTTTAATTACATGGTTGCAGTCACAATCTGCAGTGATTTCAGAACCCCAATATAAAGTCTGCTACTGTTTCCATTGTTTCCCCATCAATTTGCCATGAAGTAATGGGACCGGATGTCATGATCTTAGTTTTCTGAACGTTGAGTTTGAAGCCAACTTTTTCACTCTCCTTTTTCACTTTCATCAAGAGGCTCTTTAATTATTCTTTGCTTTCTGCCATAAGGGTGATGTCATCTGCATATCTGAGGTTACTGATATTCCATTAATCTTGATTCCAGCTTGTGCTTCATCCTGTCCAGCATTTCTCATGATGTAATCTGTATATAAGTTAAACAAGCATGGTGACAATATACAGCCTTGATGTTATCTTTTCCCAATTTGGAACCAGTCTTTTGTTTCTTGTCCAGTTCTAACTGCTACTTCTTGACCTGCATACAGATTTCTCAGGAGGCAGGTCAGGCAGTCTGGTATTCTCATCTCTTTATAATTTTCCGCAGTTTGTTGTGTGTGATCCACACAGTCAAAGGCTTTGACATAATAAAGCAGAAGTAGATGTTTTTCTGGAACTATCTTGTTTTTTCAATAATCCAATGGATGTTGGCAATTTGATCTCTGGTTCCTCTGCCTTTTCTAAATCCAGTTTGAGCATCTAGAAGTTCACAGTTCACGTACTGTTGAAGCTTGGATTGGAGAATTTGCAGCATTACTTTACTTGCGTGTGAGATAAGTGCAATTTTGTGGTAGTTTGTGGCATTGCATTTCTCTGGGAATGGAATAAAAACTGATCTTTTCTAGCCCTGTGACCACTGCTGAATTTTCTAAATTTGGTGGTATATTGAGTGGAGCACTTTAACAGCATCATCTTTAGGGTTTGAAATATCTCAACTGGAATTCTATCACCTCCACTAATTTGTTCGTAGTGATGCATCCTAAAGCCCACTTGATTTCACATTCCAGGATGTCTGACTCTAGGTATGCAAGTGATCCCACCGTTGTGGTTATCTGGGTCATGACAATCTTTTTTGCATATTACTTCTGTGTATTCTTGCCACTTCTATGTAATATCTTCTGTTTCTGTTAGGTCCATACCACTTCTGTCCTTTATTGAACACATCTTTGCATGAAAAGTTCCCGTTGTTTGTCTAATTTTCTTGAAGAGTTCTCTAGTCTTTACCATTCTATTGTTTTCCTCTATTTCTTTGCAATTATCACTGAGGAAGGCTTTCTTATCTCCTTGCTATTCTTTGGAACTCTGCATTCAAATGGGTATAACTTTCCTTTCCTCATTTCCGTTCACTTGTCTTCTTTTGTAAGGACTTCTTAGATAACCATTCTGCCTTTTTGCATTTCTTTTTCTTCAGAATGGTCTTGATCACTGCCTCCTGCACAATGTCATGAACCTCGGTCCATAGTTCTTCAGGCACTCTGTCTATCAGATCTAATCTCTTGAATCTATTTGTCCCTTCACTATATAATTATAAGGGATTTGATTTATGTTACACCTGAATGCTCTAGTGGTTTTCCCTACTTTCTTCAATTTAAGGCTGAATTTGGCAATAAGGAGTTCATGATCTGAGCCACAGACAGCTCCTGGTCTTATTTTTGCTGATTGTATAGAACTTCTCTATCTTTGGCTGCTAAGAATAGAATCAATCTGATTTCAGTGCTGACCATCTGGTGATATCCATGTGTAGAGTCATCTCTTGTGTTGTTGAAAGAGAGTGTTTGCCATGACCAGTGTGTTTTCATGGCAAAACTCTATTAGCCTTTGCCCAAGGCCAAATTTGCCTGTTACTCCAGGTACTTCTTGAATTCCTACTTTTGCATTTCATTCCTCTATAATGAAAAGGATATCTTTTTTCGGGGTTTTAATTCTATAAGGTCTTCCAGGTCTTCATAGAACCATTAAACTTCAGCTTCTTCAGCATTACTGGTTGGGGCATAGTCTTGGATTACTGTGATATTGAATAGTCTACCTTGGAAATGAACAGAGATCATTCTGTTGTTTTTGAGATTACATTCAAGTATTGCATTTCAAACTCTTATTGACTATGATGGTTACTCCATTTCTTCTATGGGATTCTTGCCTACAGTAGTAGATATAATGGTCATCTGAGTTAAATTCACCCATTCCAGTCCACTTTTAGTTTGCTGATTCCTAAAATGTCAATGTTCTCTCTTGCCATCTCCTGTTTGACCACTTCAGTTTGCCATAGAACAACAGACTGGTTCCAAATAGGAAAAGGAGTATGTCAAGGCTGTATATTGTCACTCTACTTGTTTGACTTATATGTAGAGTTCCTCATGAGAAACGCTGGGCTGGAGGAAGCACAAGCTGGAATCAAGATTGCCAGCAGAAATATCAATAATCTCAGATATGTAGATGATACCACCTGTATGAAAGAAAGTGAAGAAAAACTAAAGAGCCTCTTGATGAAAGTGAAAGAGGAGAGTGAAAAAGTTGGCTTAAAGCTCAATATTCAGAAAACTCAGATCATGGTGTCCACTTCCATCACTTCATGGCAAATAGATGGAGAAACAGTGGCTGACTTTATTTTTCTGGGCTCCAAAATCACTGCAGATGGTGATTGCAGCCATGAAATTAAAAGACGCTTACTCCTTGGAAGGAAAATAATGACCAACCTAGACAGCATAATAAAAAGCAGAGACATTACTTTGCCAATAAAGGTCCGTCTAGTCAAGGCTATGGTTTTTCCAGTAGTCATGTATGGATGTGACTATAAAGAAAGCTGAGTGTCTAATAATTGATGCTTTTGAACTGTGGTGTTGGAGAAGACCCTTAAGAGTCCCTTTGACTTCAAAGAGGTCCAAGCAGCCCATCATAAAGGAGATCAGTACTGGGTGTTCACTGGAAGGACTGATGTTGAAGCTTTGGCCACCTCATGCAAAGAGCTGACTCATTGGAAAAGACCCTGATGCTGGGAAAGATTTAGGGCAAGAGAAGAAGGGGACGACAGAGGATAAGATGGTTGGATGGCATCACTGACTCAATGGACATGGGTTTGGGTGGACTCCAGGAGTTGGTGATGGACAGGGAGGCTTGGCATGCTGCAGTTCATGGGGTCACAATGAGTTGGACAAGACTGAGTGACTGAAATGAAATGAACTGAACTGAACTGAATTTCCCTTGATTCATAGACCTAACATTCCAGGTTCCTATGAAATATTGCTCTTTACAGCATCAGACTTTACTTCCGTTACCAGTCACATCCACAGCTGGGTGTGTGCGGTTTTTTTTTTTTTTTTTCATCATATCTTCATTCTTTTGTAGTTATTTCTCCATTGATCTCCAGCAGCATATTGGGCACCTGCAGAGCTGAGTAGTTCATCTTTCAGTTTCCTATCTTTTTGCTTCTTCATACTGTTCATGGGGTCCTCAGGGTAAGACTATTGAAGTGGTTTGCTATTCCCTCTCCAGTGGACCATGTTTTGTCAGAATACTCCACCATGACCCATCCTTCTTGGGTGACCCTACATGGCATGGCTCATAGTTTCACTGAGTTATCAAAGCTGTGGTCCATGTGATCAGTTTGGGTAGTTTTCTGTAACTGTCGTTGTCATTCTGTCTGCCCTCTGATGGATATGGATAAGAGGCTTATGCAAGCTTCCTGATGGGAGAGACTGACTGATGGGAAAACTGGGTCTTGTTCTGATAGGTGGGGCCATGCTCAGTAGATCTTTATCTAATTTTCTGTTGATGGGCAGAAACTTGACCTGTTATTTGACCAGAGGCCAAAATATGGTGGAGTTAATGAAGATAATGGCAACTTCCTTCAAAAATCCCATGCACACACTGCTGCATGTAGTTCCCCCAACTCTGACTCCTGAACACTCACAGGGAAGTCTGGGTCAGTCTCTTGTAGTGTCACTGCTCCTTTCTCCTCGTTCCTTGTGCACTCAAGGTTTTATTTCTGCCCTCCAAGAGTCTGTTTCCCCAGTCCTTTGTAAGTTCTGGGATCTCTGTGGTGGGGTTAATGGCAACCTCTTCCAAGAGGGCTCATGCCATAACCAGGTCTATAGCACCCAGAGCCCTTGCCCCTGCAGCAGTCTACTGCTGATCCGTACCTCTGCAGGAGACACTCAGACACAGTTCTGTCTCAGTCTCTGTGGGATAGCTGGGTTCTGGTGTGCACAAGATTTATTTGAACCTTCTGAGTGTCTCTGGAGGGTATGGGTTTTATTTCTAAACGTGATTTCACCCCTCCTCCTGTTTTGCTGGAGCTCCCTGCCCTTGGGTGTGGGGTATCTCCTCAAAGTCACTCCAGTACCACAGAGCTACAGCTCCAGCACCAGGCAGCTGCAAGACACTGATAAATACCCATACTGTTACTAAAGGCTATGACAGTAAGGTCAAGCTAGAAATAACTGATCTCTACAAAAATCTGAATCCTAGCCTGGACTGAATCAAGGTGACATGCCTTTGCTCAAAGGGCCTAAATGAATTGATTTTCTCTGAAAGAAGAAGCAGCACCTCTTACCTCCTAAATTTTTAACATTTTCTCAAAAGTTACCAAGCTTTCAGTTAAGCAGGGCCAAATGACTAGCAAACAAGAGAAAAGAAAAAAAAAAAAAAAAAGACAAGAACAAGCAATTCAAAACTGCTCCAGAAAGCAACATTAAAATGTTTCTGACTAAATTGTTCCAGAAAGTAGGGAGATAAAAATAACTTCAACACAGAATTCAAATGTATATTTAAAAAAAATTTGACACATTAAAATGTTACAAGTGAAAAATCCACCATAGGAATAAACATATATTAGATGTGTTTCATAGTATGTTAAAGTTGAAAAGAAAACTGAGCTGGAGAATATGTCAGGAGAATATATCTGGATTGATATATAAAAAGAAAGAAGGGGCAATACAGAAAAGGGTGTACTAGAAAACTGGAGTATGCTGAAAAAGCTTAATATACATATATTTGAGTATCAGAAAAAGACATAAGGATGCCTTCATGCTGTAGCAAAAATCTTAAAAATGAAATGCAATGAAAATATATTAAAAGCAGTTAGCCTTGGTATGTCCACAGTTTAATTTCAGAGGAGAGAGCTAAAAACTGGCAATGAATTGCTCACAATAAAGAATGAAAGCAGAATATCATAGCAAAATGCTATAAATGGTGGAGAGAAAGCAACAATCAATCTCAGGTCTTAAATTCAGAAAACTTTTCAAAACTATGCCTATATTAAAATATTTTCAACCAGCAAAAAATTAAAATATTTTTCCCAGCAAATTTCATTAAAAATGAAAACATGTTTACACCAACAGAGAGGCTAAAAAATTAAAAAAAAAGAACCAAGTTCTTCAGAAAAGGAGAACAATGTAAAAGAGAATGAGAAAATTGAAAGCATAGAAAAGTGACAAATGGGGCAATAGAAAGTTCAGGAATAAATTTACACATTTATGATCATATAATTAATAAAAGTACTACTCCCTAAAGCATAGAGACTGATAGTCTTTTCATTAAGCTTCCCTAAGCCTATTGGATATTTACATGTAGAAAAATATAATAAGTTTTTTTTCTGTGCCTTATATAAAATTCAAAGGAATATGGATATAAATATAAAAGTTAGGACAATAAAGTTATTAGATAACATATGAGAATATCTTTATGATTTCAGTGCTGGCTAAGTTTTTTAAACAGTATTTACAGCCTTAAAAGGAAAAAAAAAAAAAGAAAACTAAAGGAGACTTTTAAATTAAGTCAAAGCTAGCAAGTGAAGCAATGGGCAAAGTGAGCATTTCTACCCCAGAATTTGCCAGGAAAGGATAAAGGAAATTATGCTTTATTCAGTAGTGTGCTGTTGACTTTGTGATTGTATCTTCAGTCCTAAATAGTAGGCATGTGTGCACTGAATCAAAAAATAACTCAATTTAAAGTCATAACTCATTTACTTTTACCACATCTCTCTTCTCTGTGAGACAGAAAACACCAGTAATGGTTAACAAAATTGGCAGTTATAGCAAAAGAAAGCTTCACAAAATGTTAAAAAAAAAAAAAAAAAAAAAAGACAATATTTTGAAAAAGGAGAGGAAATTCCCATAGACAACAGAACTGTTCTTAAAATATTATTTTACGATCAAAAAATACACTAAATCCAAATTTTGAACAGATTAAATAACTAGTAAAATGCAATTAAATTTTGATTAAAATCTACATCATAACAGTTTTATTTGAAATTTTTGGACTATGGGTTCATTAAAGGGAAGTGTACATAGTTCTTTGGAAATATTAGCTAAAAGAAAATACATAGCAAGAAGATTTTATAAATTTCTGAATCAATGCTATAAGCATCTGTATGCCAAAAATTTAGATGGCTTAAGAATTGATATAGAGCATCATATTTCAGTTGGGCTGAGTATTTCCAACTTAAGAGGATTATTTTCAGAAAGCAAAGTAACATTTTAGGGTTTTTAATTCAGGTGAGGGCAAGGTCAGTGAACCCAGATATTATATGATACAGTTAAAAACATTTTTTTTCTCTTTTAGTCCCAAGATAAGGCAGTTAAAAATTAAAACCCAGATTTGATCTTGCGGCTACAGACTTACAGCATGATTTGAATTCACCTTCTCACTAGGTCCTTAATTGAAAGTTATGACATAAATTTGAAGGAATTGGTCCTAGAACATTTGAATGGAGATATTTTGTGGAAATAAATCTGAGACCTCCTTTGTCAGACCTTCCTTTCATGACTGACAACAGTAAAGTTAATAGAAAACTACAGCAACTTAATACAACTGTATTTTTCAGCTACAAGGGATTGATTTACTCCACAGATTATGTGGACTTGTGCTCAAAGTCTCATTAGACTAAACTGAAAGTGCTGGATGGACCTGTGACCTAATCTGAGACTCAGGACCCTCTTTTAAATTCCCTAGTTGTTATCAGAATTTAGCTTCTTGTAGCCATATGGCCATTGCTTTAGCCTGTATAGGACACCTGCCATTCCATGCCATTTAGTCTCTCAGTCATGTCTCTTTGCAACCCTGTGGACTGAAGCCCACCAGGCTCCTCTATCCATGGGATTCTCTAGGAAAGATACTGGAGTGGGTAGCCATTCCCTTCACGAGGGGATCCTTCTGACCTAGGGGCTGAACCGAGGTCTCCTGTATTGCAGGCAGATTCTGCACTGTCTGAGCCAACAGCGATATGTCTGAGCGCAGCGATATGACCATGGATTTAGCCTGTATAGGATACTTGCCATTCAGTTACATGGGATTCTTGCTACAACAGGGACACTTATTCCTTCAAGGTCAACCAAGGTGTCTCTGCTACTGTGAATTTTTATGACTTTTTCTGCTTCTGACTCTACAACTTACTAACAAAGGACTCAAGCCATTAGTTTAGACTCATCCAAGATAAGACCCTTATTTCTGTCTTAATTAAATAGGAAATTCAATTACATCTGCAAAATTCCTTAACTTTTCCATATAACATAGCCTAGTCATAGATATATCCAATGGTGTTTACATATCCTGCTGACTCTCAAGGGGGAGATAATTACAGAGGTCTGTACACATGGACATCACCAGATGGTCAATACCAAAATCAGATTGATTATATTCTTTGCAGCCAAAGATGGAGAAGCTCTATACAGTCAGCAAGAACAAGACCAGGAGCTGACTGTGGCTCAGATCATGAGCTCCTTATTGCCAAATTCAGACTTAAACTGAAGAAAGTGGGGAAAACCACTAGACCATTCAGGAATGACTTAAATCAAATCCCTTATGACTATACAGTGGAAGTGAGAAATAGATTTAAGGGACTAGATCTGATAGACAGAATGCCTGATGAACTATGGATGGAGGTTCGTGACATTGCACAGCAGACAGGGATCAAGACCATCCCCATGGAAAAGAACTGCAAAAAAGCAAAATGGCTGTCTGAGGAGGCCTTGCAAATAGCTGTGAAGAGAAGAGAAGGAAAAAGCAAAGGAGAAAAGGAAAATATTCCCATTTGAATGCAGAGTTCCAAAGAATAGCCAGGAGAGATAAGAAAGCCTTCTTCAGCAAACAATGCAAAGAAATAGAGGAAAACAACACAATGGAAAAGACTAGAGATCTCTTCAAGAAAATGGGAGATATCAAGGGAACATTTCAGGCAAAGATGGGTTAGATAAAGAGCAGAAATGGTATGGACCTAACAGAAGCAGAAGATATTAAGAAGAGGTGGCAGGAATACACAGAACTGTACAAAAAAGATCTTCATGACCCAGGTAATCACAATGGTGTGATCACTCACCTAGAGCCAGACATCCTGGAATGTGAAGTCAAGTGGGCCTTAGAAAGCATCACTATGAGCAAAGCTAGTGGATGTGATGGAATTCCAGTTGAGCTATTTCAAATCCTGAAAGATGATGCTGTGAAAGTGCTGAACTCAATATGCCAGCACATGTGGAAAACTCATCAGGGGCCACAGGACTGGAAAAGGTCTGTTTTCATTCCAATCCCTAAGAAAGGCAATCCCAAAGAATGCTCAAACTACTGCACATTTGAACTCATCTCACATGCTAGTAAAATAATGCTCAAAATTCTCCAAGCCAGGCTTCAGCAATACATGAACCAAGAACTTCCAGATGTTCAAGCTGGTTTTAGAAAAGGCAGAGGAACCAGAGATCAAATTCCCAATATCCACTGGATTATTGAAAAAGCAATAGGTCACTCAATATGCACTCAATATGTCAACAAATTTGGAAAACTAAACAGTGGCCACAGAACTGGAAAAAGTCAGTTTTCATTCCAATCCCAAAGAAAGGCAATGCCAAAGAGTATTCAAACTACCAAACAATTGCCCTCATTTCACAGGCTAGCAAGGTCATGCTCAAAATCCTCCAAGCTAGGCTTCAACAGTACATGAACCAAGAACTTCCAGATGCACAAACTAAATTTAGGCTGAGGAACCAGAGATCAAATAGTCAACATCCATTGGATCATTGAAAAAGCAAGAAAATTCTAGAAAATCATCTACTTCTGCTTCATTATGCCAAAGCCTTTGACTGTGTGGATCAGAACAAACTATGGAAAATTCTTAAAGAGATGGGAATACCAGACCACCTTACCTGCCTCCTGAGAAACCAGTATGCAGGTCAAGAAGCAACAGTTAGAACTGGACATGAACAACAGACTGGTTAAAAACTGGGAAAGAAGTGCCTCAAGGCTGTATATTATTGTTGCCCTGTTTATTTAATGTATATGCAGAGTTTCCCCTTCCTGTGATTTGGATGGCATGTAACAATTTGTTGATTATTTTTAGGATTATGGATTCTCCACTTTAATGTATTCCATTCATGAGTTTCTAGGGTGTTGACCAAGCTTGTTTCCAAGTTCCCCTGTTGGCCAAAGCCCTTGCTCATATTTAGGATTATAAGACTTTTTAATGTGTGCATATATGCTGACTTTGCTGTAGATTTAATATTAATTTCCATGATGATTTTCAGATTGAGTAACTCTATGTGTTACATGACATTGGGATTCCTCATGAATTGTTTGTTTGTTTTTTCTGTTTTGGCCTGTTTTTCTAATTTATTCAATTCATTGCAAATATTTATAATTTTTAATGTAAAACACCTTAGCAACTACTATGTTGGAAACTACTAATCCTGTGACTGCCATTTTACTGTTGGGTGAATTTGAATGGATAGATACTTTTTTTTTTTTTTTTAAAGCATTGTCTATTTCACTACTTCTCTCATCACACACCCTAAAAAATATAGTAATTGGTCAATTGTTACTTTAATTTTACTGCAAAGATATATATATATAAATAAAATTAAAAAGTAGAGATATCACAATTGCAAAAATTATTTTTACAATGAGATTCAATAGACATAATATGGCACTGTGAAAATGTTAAACACCCTCTAAATGTTGCCTACTGGTAAGAGAGTTTGCAACTGAGACAATTACAATAGACACAATTTTTGCAATGGTCAAATTTTCTTTCCGTTTTAC
The DNA here is from genome assembly GCF_910594005.1 of Cervus elaphus. Lineage (NCBI taxonomy): Eukaryota > Metazoa > Chordata > Mammalia > Artiodactyla > Cervidae > Cervus > Cervus elaphus. The sequence goes on along the minus strand of NC_057842.1, from coordinate 8,677,979 downwards.
TCTCTGGTGTTGTTGCTTTTTCCCATTTTTCTTAAGAAGTAAACACTAATAATCTGTATCAATTATATACTATTGCATGACAACATCCACAAATTTGCTGGCTTAAGCGTCATCATTTATTTCAGTTGTGAGCTTTAAATGTGGCATGTATTTTGAATTCCATGCAAAACATTTGCAAAAATAGATGATGCAGATTAATTCCTAGGAAAAAAAGTTATACAATTTGAAGCTTAAGGGACCCAAGGTCACATTATTTTAGGGCAATTTTATGAAGTCTTCAAAGAATAGAAAATCATGATATTTCATGAAAGGTCTAGAGAAGATAAAATGAAAATTTCCAAATTTCTGAAGAAATTATGCCATTCAAATTTTAAAATAGTGAATACAGCCCCAGATAGAGAGATAAGCAGATACCGTCTCACTTAAAATATCCACGCAATAAAAGCTAAACACTAGTGAGCAGAATTTTTAACATCACATTAAATTATAAATTGTGTGTATTATATATAAAATATATAGTGAATTTATTCCAGGAATGTAATAATTACTAAATATTAGGAAATTACATTCTATAATTAACTACATTAATGAATATAAGAAAAATGCTATACAGTTATTAACATAGATCCTGAAAATATGTTTGATAATATCAGAGACACTTAATAGTATCAAAATCTTTTTAGTTACACATATTTATTGTAAATATTGAGAAGCACAGAGTATTACATTATCACTTAACCTAGGGAGCTGAAAGACCATCAGAGGCTTTCCTGGGAATGTATGTTTAATATCTGTATTAAAAGAAGGATTAGGGATGGAATGGTTTGAGGAACCAGCACTCTAAGTATCAGGAATGGCATGTGTGAACAGCCTAGAAATGAAAGGGATGGGTGCCTAGTCTGTCAGTTGAACTAAAGGAAACTGGCGTCAGAGCCAAAGTTGAGCTCCACAAGCTATTTATAGATTTTGGAGGCTAATTCCTTGTCGGTCACATCATCTGCAGATATCTTCTCCCAGTGTGGGTTCTCTTTTTGTTGTTATTTATTGTTTGCTGTGCAAAAGCTTTTGAGTTTAAGTAGACCTCATTTTTTTTTTTTTTAAATTTCCATTATTTTGAGAGCAGAATCGAAAAAGATATTGCTGCAATTTATGTCAGAGAGTGTCCTGCCTATATTTTCCTCTAGGAGTTTTATAGCATCAGGTCTCACATTTATGTCCCTAGTAATTTTTGAGCTTATTTTTGTGGATGGCGTTAAAGAGTAATCTAATTTCTTTCTTTCTTTCTTTCTCTTTTTTTACACCTAGCACTCTGTCTTTCCCATCACCATTTGTTGAAGAGACTGTGTTTCCAACATTGTATAGGCTTGTCTTCTTTGTCATAGGTTAAGTGACTATGAGTGGATGAGTTTATTTCTAGGCTTTCTATCCTGTCCCATTGATCTATATTTCTGTTTTTGTCCCAGTATAATATTGATGTGGTACATATATACAATGGAATATCACTCAGTCTTCAAAAAATTGGGATAGTGCCATTCACAGTAACATTAATGGACCTAGAGATTTTAGGACCTACATTTTAGGTGAAGTAAGTAAAAAAAAAAAAAAAAAAAAAAAAGAGTAGAAACATCATATGATACATATTGTATGCAGAATATAAGAAAACATGATACATATGAACTTACAAAACAGAAATATGGATGCTGGGGGGAAGGGAAGTGGGTGAGGGAGGGGATAGTTTAGGGAGTTTAGGATGGACATGTACACACTGCTTTTTTAAAGTGGATAATCATCAAGGATGTACTGGATAGCACAGAGTTCTCCTCAGTATTGTGTAGCAGCCGGGATGGGAGGGGAAGCTTGGGAGAGATTTGATACATGCATATGCATGGCTAAGTTCCTTTACTGTCCACCCCAAGGTGGCGCTAGTGGGAAAGAATCCTCCTGCTAATGCAGGAGATGCAAGAGATGTGGGTTTGACCCGTGGGTCAGGAAGATCCCTGGAGTAGAAAATGACACCCCACTCCAGTATTTTTGCCTGGAAAATTCCATGGGCAGAGGAGCCTAGCTGTCTTCAGTCAGTGAGGTCAATTGAGTGACTGAAACTGTCACAACATTATCAATTGGCTATACTTCAATGCTAAAAGAAAAGGTAAAAAAAAAGAAAAAGAAAAAGAAAGAAAGCCAGTGTTGTCAGGTAGAGAAAGGGATTGGAAAAGTAGGCTAAGAGCAGGTTAGCAAGACATGTAGTTGTGAAAAGTGTACAACGGACATCTCTGAAGACAATTTAGTAGTGTTATCTTGAAAGCCTTAAATATGCATGTTTGACCAAAAAACATAGAAACCAAAAAGCAGCTCTTCTTACAAGTTATCCTAAGACAAGCACTTAAGCATAGTGAAGAATATTCAACATGTTCTTATTTATATATAATACACAAAGTAGAATAGATAAGGTATTTTGCATTCATAAATGAAATATTTATAGTAAGAAGCTGTTCCAAAAGAAGCATTATATATAAGGACACATGTTTATTTCATGTTATTTGAGTTGGAGAATAGACTTCCAAATTCCCACAGGTTTCTGATAGGACCATATGTTTAATTTTCACTAATATTAAAAATGAGATTTTGGTACTTTATATCCAGGCACAATTTGCTAGTGAGATCACATATAAAAATACATGATTTTATATTCATTAATTATGATTAATAATTTACAAGAAATGAAAATGCTGTTTTAGTAGCATTTATATTTATTATGTTGGAATGACTTCATTCTAATGATAACTCTAGAGCATATAAACTCTTTAAATATGATCAATATTTTTATTTTCAAAGTATGATATATCATGTTTTATAGTTTTCATGGAACAACAAAGTTGTGGAAAATGACACAAATTCTTCATTAGAATACTAACCAGTAATTCATGGCTAATTCCTTAAAAAATAGAATATAACTTTTAATAACAATCAAGTAAATTGACACAATTTGAAATGTCACTGTGTTCTTGCTTTTGACTTCAGCTACTCAAATTTATAATGCTTGTCAATTAAGGAGAATATTTTATGAAAACATATATGAGAACATTTTAACTAAAATTTTATTAACCTTTATACTTCTCAGTCTTTGGTGACAAATAATAAATTTTCAAATAAAATAAAAATTCTCATCCATCATTAAGTAATTACAGGGAAACTATAAGTTAGTTCATTTTGAACTAGAATAATAAATGCATACAATTATTCTTTGCATTTTTCAGAGTAGGAGACTTTTTAATCAACTTTTAAAAAATAAATAACAAATCAAATGGGTTCTAAAAATAGTTGTTTTATTCTTTTTCTTTTTATCATTACAATTATCTGTTAGAAGAATTGAGATCTCAATATTAAATATATTTTATATTTAGCTTTGGCATTAATAATGATGATTTAGAAATCCTTTATCCATATTTTTTGCTTGTTTTCACTAAAAGCTCCTATACCTATTAAATCTAACTAGATTGAACTATAGAACAAGGCAGCAATAAGCAATACATTTTAATCAGGCATCTCAACTTTAAAACTCTCATGGATTCACTTGGATTTCACATAGCAAATTGTGAACAAGTCATTTTTATTGTTGATAATTAACATTTAGTAAAAGTAATTGCAATATTTTATATTATTTATAGGTAAATCTTAAGAAAATGTGAAACTGTAAAAATCTTCATGAAGAACTTTATAAATCAAACTCTTGTGTTGTAAACATCTGTTTCCCTCAAAAGGGAAACAATTTAGAACTGCAGTTGAGATTTTGGATACATAAAACTTCAAATTTCTACTTGCCACTGTGCCAAGGAAAATAGTAAAATATTCTTAGTTCTCATTTCTTCAAATAATAAAAAAGAAACAATTACATGTATTGAGATTTAAATTGTTTACTATATGTACATCTCTTTCAGTTATTGATAGATAGTGGATGTCCAATAAAAGATAAATGTTTATCTTATTATCATGACAGCTATTGAATTAATTTCTGAAATATATGAGAATCACTTTACCTAAGACATTAATACATATGTGAAATCTTTATGTGTAACCTCTTCAGTAGGCATTACAGTTAATTAAGGTAAAGACTCTTACAAAATCAAATCTAATATAATAGCACAATCAACATGGTAACTTAGAGGTCATGTACTATATACACCTTTCTCACCTTGCAGATGAGCAAATTGTTCTCAAGGAAGATTAAATAATTTGCTAAATTTATAAATTTTCTAATTTGATAATTGACCAAAACTAAAATATATCATTCATTAATAATCTGATTTTTCTTTATAATCAACTTTTTAGATGACACATGACAATATGCAAATACAGTTTACATGGTAGATAATTGTGTTTATTTATTTAATTTTTGTTGTAGTATAGATGATGTATAATAACATTTAAGTTTCAGGTGTAAAACACGGTGATTCATAATTTTTAAAGTTTATATTCCATTTATAGTTATAAAATATTTGTTGTATTCCCTGTATTGTATTATATGCTTATATTGTACTATATATATATAAATATAAATATTCTTGTAGCTTATTTATTTAATCTATAGTAGTTTGTACCTCTTAACATCCTATACCTTCCCTCTCCCCACTGGTAACCACCAGCTTGTTCTCTATATCTGTGGATCCATTACTGTTTTATTATATTTATTCACTTCTTTTTTTTTTTTAGATTTCACATATAAGTGATACTATACAATATTTGTCTTTCTCTGACTTATTCCACTTAGCATAACACCCTCCAAGTTCATTCATGTTGTTGCAAATGGCAAAATTTTATTTTATTTTTTTATGACTGAGTAACATTCCACTGTACATATATACATATATATATATACACGACATTTTCTTTGCTCAATGTCTTAACTGGGCTACCGAGGTGGCTCAGCAGTAAAGAAGTTGCTTGCAATGCAGGAGACACAGGAGACATGGGATTCATGCCTGGGTTGAGGAGATCCCCAGGAGGAGGGCATGGCAACCCACTCCAGTATTCTTGCTTGGAGAATCCCATGGACAGAGGAGCCTGGTGGTCTACAGTCCATGGGGTTGCAAAGAGTCACATAGGACTGAAGCAACTGAGCACGTATGCATGTCTTAGCTATTGTAAATAATGTCACTATGAACATTGGAATGCATTTGTCATTCCAAATTAATGGCTTTATTTTTTAATAAATACCCAGAATTGAATTTGATGGATCATATGGTAGTTCTATTTTTAGTTTTTTGAGAAATCTCCACACTCTTTTCTACAGTGGTTGTGCCAATTTGCATTCTGAATAGCAGTGCACTAAAGTTCCCTTTTATCCACATTCATGGCAACATTTGTTATTTGTGTTCTGCTTGGTGGTAGCCTTTCTGAGATGTGAGATGATATCTCATTGTAGTTTAATTTCCATTTCTCATGACCAACCTAGACAGCGTATTAAAAAGCAGAGAGATTCCTTTGCCAACAAAGGTCCATCTAGTCAAGGCTATGGTTTTTCCAGCAGTCATGTATGGATGTGAGAGTTGGACTATAAAGAAAGCTGAGCATCGAAAAATTGATGCTTCTGAACTGTGGTGTTGGAGAAGACTCTTGAGAGTCCCTTGGACTGCAAGGAGATCCAACCAGTCCATCCTGAAGGAGATCAGTCCTGGGTGTTCATTGGAAGGACTCTTGTTGAGGCTGAAACTCCAATACTTCAGCCACCTGATGCTAAGAGCTGACTCATTGGAAAAGACCCTGATGCTGAGAAAGATTGAGGGCAGGGGGAGAAGGAGACGACAAAGGATGAGATGGTTGGATGGCATCACCGACTCAATGGGCACGAGTTTGGGTAGGCTCCAGGTGTTGGTGATGGACAGGAAGGCCTGGCGTGGGGCAGTCCATGGGGTTGCAAAGTCAGTCACGAATGAACGACTGAACTGAACTGACAGAATACTCTGCCTTCACCTCTGTATTCTAGGTTGTCTTAAGAGAAACTAATATTCTCCAGAGTATTCAGGTGTAAATGGTATAAGTTAATATGATTGGGCTTAAGGAAGTTACTTACAAGTTATGGAAAAAAGAATCTAAGAAAGAGTGGATATGTGTATATGGAAAACTGATTCAGTTTACTATACAGCTGAAACTAACACAACAGTGTAAATCTAGTACAGTCCAATAAAAACATTTTTTAAAAAATTGCATTTCTCTGATGGTTAATGCTTTTGAGTATCTTTTTGTGCACCTGTTATTTTCCTATTTTCTAGGTAGAAATAAGAGAATATCTGAGATTTAAGTAGACTCTCCTGTTTATTTATAGGTTGAGAACTATTTACTCGAATCTCTTGAGTACAAAGTATGATACTATGAAGATTTTATGTTTATTATTTTATTTATTAGCCTTGGGTAAAGTAATATACAACAAACATGGTAAACGATGTATAGTTTAACTAGTACCAATATAATTTACATATCTTATAATAATGATATTTTGAGAAGGAAAACTACCATTTAATGAGTTTGTGCAGATAATAGCATGGGGTTTTCCTCCTGGCTCACAGAAAGAAGCCAAAAGTGCTGGTAAATCTCTTTTACCATCCCTTATTCAGTAAGTTTCTTGTAAACAAAATAATTTTATTTACTGATATCATTAACTTTTGTCAAACTTATAAATTTGGGTGGCATTAGCACTCACACAACAGTTTAGCAATTTGCTAAGAATTTCCATAAATTAGACTACATTATGCCCTTTGACATTATAAACCATAAACTTGGGATTTTTCATCAGTGTTATGCAATGATACTATTTTCTTAATTTTTAACTAAAAATACAAATTTGTTCTAAGTGAAAGTAAAAGAATTAGGCTGTTGGGTGTTGTGTGTGCTGTCATGTCTGACTCTTTGTGACCCCCGGGAAGAATATTGGAGTGAGTTGCCATTTCCTCCTCTAGGGGCTCTTCCTGACCCAGGGATCAAACCCACATTTCCTGTGCCTCTTGAATTGGCAGGCAGATTCTTTACCAAATAGCCTTTTATGTAGATATAGGGATTTGATGCTTATCTGTACATTGAAATTATCTTGCAGAGAAAGTTTTCATTTTCATATTTTACTAACAAGTTTATAATGAAAGGAATGTGAAAAACAATTTGACAAATAGGAAAACAGTGTTGTCCTTTTTTTTGTACACTTCTTTTCCTCTACACTCTGGTCTCCCACATTGCAGGTGGATTCTTTACTGTCTGAATCACAAGGGAAGCCCAGCATTTCTTATTTCTTACCAACTTCTGTCCAGCTTATGCCTCATTTCCTTGGTTATGATGATCAGTGGACAGAAATATGTAAAGCTGGATGAGGACTGAAGAGCTACTTAGGAGAAATGCAAGGACCTAATTTGCAAAATGTGGCATTTTGCCTTATTGTGGGTTTGGATACATGATAAACAATTTGAGACTTCTGTTAAGTACCTTGGAATCTCTAGCTTAGATGCTGCCAAAAAAGGAGTTATTATGTCTTAATGTGTATGCTTAGGATGCTTGAAAATTCAATGTTAATCAAGGAAAAACCAGTAGGTTTTTTTTCCCAAGGACACTGGGAGGAAAACTTTTGGCCTTCCAATAAGAATTGTAACACAATAAAGTGTTAGAAAGAATCGCTTCCCTAATGAATCTCTGTTCTGAAAATAATGAATAATGTACTACCTGCCATAAAGAGGGAAGATCCCCTGGAGAAGGGAAAGGCTACCCACTCCATTATTCTGGTCTAGAGAATTCCATGGACTGTATAGTCCATTGGGTTGCAAAGAGTCAGACGTGACTTTCACTTTCACTTTCCCATAGAGAAGAGTACGTATTTCTATTTTACCGTGATATCTAGCCCCTGATGAAACTTTCAGGTTTTCTTAAAGTCACAATAAAATATCTATAAGAACCCACACAGAAACAAAAACACCAGAAAACAAAGAAAATGAGAACTGAAATTGGACTTATTGGTAAAATTAGTGGTTAACTTTCCAGTAACTGCAAAGGAAATTGAAAGTGTCTGGTTACTAAAAACCAATTAAGTCTGTTGTCCTAAAAAAGGAAACTATAAACAGGAATCCATTCCTTTCTTCTCTAATATCCACTTACTATCTCATTATTTCACTGTTTATTCTTTTATTTAGTGTTTGTCACTCATAGAAAACTAGCTTTAAATTAAGTTATATTTTACTTTACTATATAGTAAGAACACTTTACATGAGATCTATCCTATTAAACTTTAAACTGTACTAGAAATCATCATTGACTCTAAGTATATATAAACTAAACTAGAGCATATTCTTTTGATAACTGGAACCACATGCCCACTTATTAGTAACCTGTCAAGTTAGAGTACATGCCAGGGTTTAGGTATAGCTGACTTTGATATTTTGAATAGGAGTGAGAAGAGAAGAGTGAACTGCAAAATTTATTCAAATTGAGGATTGTAGGATTCCTTTTATATTTTTACCCCTTTGATTCATAATATGAAAAATTCAAGCAATAGAATAAAGTTTTTCTAAATGAACATTTAATAAACCAGGACAGTTGACTTGTCTAGAACTTTCATTCTCTTTATTCTGTCTACTTTTCTCCATTTACACTGTGATAGTTGTAAAAGAAAATAAAGTCTTTTGTTTTTATCACTACAATAGTCTCTTAACTGTTCCTTTGCCAGAATCTTTCTCTTGGCAGATCGCTTTCCACACTGGAAAGCATGCTTTTTCTAAAACTCATATGTGAATAAGCCATTTCCTTTATTAAAATTTTCAAATTGTGACTCATTTCTTTAGATAGTCCAAACATTCTTAATGATATTTATAAGACTCCTTTATTGAATAGATCATTTTTATGATTTCAACCTCACCTTCTGCTAGAGGCAGAAAACACTGGCTAGTGTAGTTGGTGTTGTAGACATAATAAAGGCCCATCAACAATAGTCACATCCTGATTCTAAAAACCTGTGAATCTGTTACTGCAGTTGGCAAAAAGAACCATGTAGCTATGGTGACATTGAGGGCCTTGAGATGAGGAGATTGTCCTGAATTTTCTGGATAGACTTAAAATAACTACAAGTGCCTTTGTAAGATGGGGACAGAGGTTAAGAATCAAAGAAGGAGATAACAGAAACAAAGGTGATGTGAAGAGAGATTAAATTTGGACTACTGATTTACAGAACTCTAAGGTAAGATTCATCCTCTTTTAAACCACATGACTGTGCTTTGTAACAGCATCAGTATGAAACTAATATAGATGGCAAATGCAAAAAAATCAAAATAAAGAAGTAAATTAAATCTATTAAGGAATAGAAAGAATGAAAGACTAGAAAGAATGAAGCAAGAGATTTGCTAGGAGAAACCATGAGATGGAAGAGTTATGGACATGGAAAAAATAAACAAGGCCAAAATAAACGGATACCTCATGTATGTGAATTGAAAGAGACAATATATTTAAGATTTAAATTATCTCCAAATTAAAATATTTGCATTGCCATTCCAATCAAAATGCCCAATACTATTTATATTAAGTAACACTTTGGTCATAAAATGTATATGAAAATGCAATGTATTTATATTAACTTGAAGAAAATAATATACTGTCACATTCTAAGACTTACTATTTTGTTGTCTTTCTTCGGTGGCTACATGTCTGACTCTTTGCAATTCCATGAACAAACTTCAGAATGCCAGTTTCCCTGTCCTTCACTATCTCCCAGAGTTTGCTCAAATTCATGTCCCTTGAGTCCGTGATGCTATCTAACCATCTCATCCTTTGTTGCTGTTTCTCCTTTTGCCTTCAGTCTTTCCCAACATGAGCGTCTTTTCCAATACCTTGGCTCTTCACACCAGGTGGCCAAATTATTGGAGCTTCAACTTCAGTATCATTTCTTCCAATGAATATTCAGAGCTGATTTCCTTTAGGATTGACTAATTTGTTTTCCTTGCAGTCCAAGAGACTCTCAAGAGTCTTCTCCAGCAGCACAATTCCAAATTATCAGTTCTTCAGCTCACAGCCTTTTTATGGTCCAACTCTTATATCCATACAAGACTACTGGAAACATCATGGCTTTGACTGTGCAGACCTTTGTCGCCAAAGTGATGTCTCTGCTTTTTAGTACACTGTCTAGGTTTGTCATAACTTTCCCTTTAAGGAGCAAGCGTCTTTTAATTTTGTGACTGTCGTCACCATCCGCAGTGATTTTGGAGCCCAAGAAAATAAAATCTACAATGTTTCCACTTTTTTCCCATCTATTTGCAATGAAGTGATGGGACTGAATGCCATGATCTGATTTTTTTTAATTCGTTGAGTTTTAAGACAGCTTTTTCACTCTTCTTTTTTGCCCTCACCTGAAGGCTCTTTAATTACTTAAATTACTCTTCACTTTCTGCCATAAGAGTGGTATCATCTACATATCTGAGGTTACTGATATTTCTCCTGGTAATTTTGATCCCAGCTTATGATTCATCCAGCCCAGCATTTTGCATGAGGCACTCTACATATAAAATTACAATAATTGAGATAGAAATATTGACATAGTAGTATTGGAGCAGAATAGTGAATATGTAAACAGACACACACACACATGTGCTCACTCAATTGTCAACAGAGACATCAATGCGATTATATAGACAAAATAATGACTTTTGACCAGGTTCTGTGAGAACAATTGGATATTTTTACTAAAAGAAATGCAAATATTGACTCTACAAAATAAAATACTCAAAAATTAATTTAAAATGTGAAAGTTAAAACCATAATCAATCTGCAAGAAAAACAAATATAAAGGTTGAATTTAAAATTTTCCTTTATGATTAATACATTGGTGTTAGATCCATAAAGGTTTTGCCTTTTCAAAATTTCAAAGGTGTTTGTATTTTCTTTAGAAACTGCAATACACAATTTTAGATGTATGTTTATGATCCACTTCAATTTTTGTCTGTGTTTCAATTGCAATAGTGATTGGATTTTTATATTTTGGCATAGAGTACTCAGTGATTTTGATCTCACATGTATATCCCTATTTCTCTGCAATCTCTTCCACTCCATATAGATACTTTTCTTTCCTTACTTGGGGTCATTCTCTCCCAAATGGGAAATCCTCTCACATTCCCTGAGCACACACATGCAGAATATTAATTTCTTCAATCTATGAACACTTGTCAAATATCATATATCATGCTCCAAATGGTTAACCTCAAATTTAGAATAGAATATGGTACCTAATTGAAACTGTATTGAATGTTTTCTTCTGCAATAGGATAAAATATTTTTTTAAGTAATGTTCATACATTCATGAGTATGACTAATTATATCAACACATATTAGTATAAGTGCATATTTCTTTATAGGCTTCCCAGGTGGTACAGAAGTAAGGAATCAACCTGCCAGTGAAGGAGACACAGGAGACCCACATTCAATCCTTGGATTGGAAAGATCCCCTGGAGGATGGCATGGCTACCCACTCCAGTATCCCACCTGGAAAATTCCATGGATAGAGGAAACTGGTGGGTTACAACCCATAGGTTCACAAAGAGTTGGACATGACTGAGTGACTGAGCACATATATACACATATTTATTTATAGAAAGCCATGTATTTATTTTGGTGGGTATAAAGTATATATAAAGTATATATACACATATACATGTGCATGCACAGAGAGAAAAATACAGATATATTATGTAAATATATATATATGTATATATATATTGATAGTTATATAAACTCATAAAAATTTTAAATCTTAATAAGTATTTTTCAAACAGTTGATGCATTTACTAAGAATACATAAGAAAAAGACAATGAATTATGAAACAAATGCTGCATGATCTACCAAACAACTGCTGCATGATCTCACTTATATATGGAATCTAAAATAGTCAAACTTAAAGAAATAGACAGTACAATAGCACTTACCAAGGGTTGAGGATGGGCAGATGAGAAAATTTTGGCTAAGGAGAATACTGTTTAATTATGAAAGATGACTAAGTTCTAGAGATAAAATATATAAAAATGTGACCATAACAACACTGTGATGCATATTTGAATTTGCAAGCAGATACACCTTAAGCATTCTTTAAAAAAGAAAAGAGAGAAAAAGAGAAAGAAAAAATGAAAAAGATGAATAAAGAAAAAAAGGTAACTTGAGGTGACACATGTGTTTGTTGACATGGTAATGATGGTTATGTCACAATGGATGTGCATATCAAGTCATGCAGTGGTACATGTTAAATATATATATATATAGTTTTGTCAGTTCTGCTTCAGTAAAACTGGGAGAAAAGTAAATAATATGATTTAACATAGCTGAGACACAATGGAGAAAATTTATTTTAATTCCAGGAGGTGGGAGAAAACCACTTGCCAAATTAAAAAGTTTCTCATTCTAGTTCATCTGCTTTTATTACCAGAGTAAATTTTATTCAATTAACAAGCTAATTAAAAATAATCTGAATGATAGTCACATAGAGAGAAACACTAGAAGAAATCACAGAAGGAAAAATAAAAATCTATGTTTATTCAAAATGTTTTATTATCACTGAAAAATATAGAACAATAAGTAACATTATAAATAAAATTATTAATAAAATTTCCAAGAGAGTATTCCCATACAATACCATTCAGCAATAATATTTTAGTTTTTGCAAATGTATTGATGTGGAAAAATTCACTGAAGATGTTATATTTTCATTGGAAATTTCAAAGACTACTGACTTATTTATTTATTTATTATTTTTATTTTTTTCCATTTATTTTTATTCATTGGAGCTTAATTACTTTACAATAGTGTAGTGGTTTTCGCCAAACATTGACATGAATCAGCCATGGATTTACATGTGTTCCCCATCCTGATCCCACCCTCCCATCTCCCTCTCCATCCCATCCCTCTGGATCTTCCCAGTGCACCAGCCCTGAGCACCCATCTCATGCATCCAACCTGGGCTGGTGATGTGTTTCACCCTTGATAATATTATACATTTTAAAAAGCCACAGATAAATTACTAAATAAATTTAAAACTTTTGATGAATAATTTTATGAATAAAATAAAATATTTTTTAAAGTTTACTGTTTTATTCATAAGAAAGTTATTCATAATTATTTAGATAAGGTGAGTTTTTAATCCCTTGAAGAAGGAAATAGCAACCCACTCCAGTGTTCTTTCCCAGCAAATCCCATGGACAGGGAAGTCTGGCGGGCTACAGTCCATGAGGTCACGAAAGAACTGGGCACAGCTTAGTCACTAAACAATGAAGCATACTAACTAAAAAAAAAAAAAAAAAAAAACACACAAGAGAAAAGGATTTTTAAATAAAGTATATGCATTTTTTGATATAAAGTATTATATTAATATCAAAAATAAGTTTATTAGTATTTCATAAAATTTTATGTATGATGTTAAAATTAAGAATAATATTTTATCAATTAATTTTATAATAAAAGTTATATTGTAAAATTAAATAAAAAGCAAATATTTTTCTTATTTGTAAATTAAAATATATTTATATATACATTATTTTTAAATTAGTAGTCTGCCAGGCTCTTCTGTCTATGGGGATTCTCCAGGCAAGAATACTGGAGTGGGTTTCCATGCCCTCCTCCAGGGGATCTTCCCAACCCAGGGATCATGCCCAGGTCTCTCACATTGCAGGGAGATTCTTTACCATATGAGCCACCAAGGAGAGACACTATAAAAAGAAATTTCCAGGATGGCAGAGTAGGAAGACTCCGAACTGACAGCTCTCTATGAGCACACAAAAATTAAAACTATTTACAGAATAACCATCAAGGAGAAAACCTAAAAATAAGCAGAAGAAACTTTCCACAACTAAAAATATAAAGAAGTACCCACAGTGAGTTGTGTAGGAGAGGCAAACTCAGGACAGTCAAAACCCACAACTCTGAGTAGGTGATTCAGCTATGTGGGGACAATCACAATCACAGAGAATATCCCCAAGAAACAAGAGATCCAAGGCTCACTCCAGGCTCCCCTGCTCACAGTCCTGAACTAGGAAGATGAATCCCTAGAAAGTGTGGCCCTGAAGGCCAGTAGGGATTGTACAGAAAAGAAATAGAGGGCTGAAAGAAGCAAACTGTCAGCTTCTAAGATCAGTGTACTGCCAGCAATAAAAGGTTCCTGGGTCAGACCCACCGGTTGATCCTAGAGAGATAGGAGGCAACTGAAGACACCCAGTATGGGCTTTGCTGAGCAGAAAAGAAAAAGCACAACTAGAAATATAAAAGTTATGAAAGGAACAATATCATTGGTGGAGGAAAATATAAAGATAGTAGATGAAGCACTGGAAGTTAAAAGGTAAAAGTAGTAAGATCATCTATATCAATGATAAATAGTAAAGGATGCACAAAGCAGATGTAAAATATGTCAAAGGCAGTAATTAGGAGGAGCAAAAATTCAGGGTTGTTAGAGCACTTTTGAACTTAAGAGATTATTAACATATTTATATTTGTATATAAACATCTTGGTAACCATAAACCTATAATAGATATACACCAAAAAAAAAAAAAAAAGGAATACAAATATAACACTAAGGAAAGTCATTAAAGCAAAAGGGAAGAGAACAAGGAAAAGAGCAACAACAACAAAAACTAAAAAAAGAAAAAAAATACAAGCAGAAAGCAATAAACAAATGGATATAAGTATGTTTATCAGTAATGGCCTTTAATTTAAATAGGCTAAATGCTCTAATAAAAAGACATAAGTGGCCTGAAGTATTAAGGAAACTAAGAAACCCATGGGTATGCAGTCTATGAGAGGCTTACCCTACAAGAGACTGAAAGGTTATGGTTAGGAAAAAGCATTACATAAAAATGAAAAAAAGAAAAAAGAAAAAAACTGGGATAGCAATACTAATATCAACAACAACAAAAAAAGTGTTTAAAACAAAGACTATAATAAGAGATAACAAAGGACATTACATAATAATAAAATAATCAAACAAATATGAAGATGTAACAATTATACATATTGATATATGTGAACTCAACATTGGAGCACCTAACACATAAAGTAAATATTAACAGACATACAAGGAGAAATTGATAATAAGACAATAATAATAGGGGTCTTTAACATCACACGTACAGTAATGAACATAACATTCAGACAGAAAATCAACAAGGGCAAGTTAGACTAAAAATACACTTCAGGCAAGATGGTCTTAATAAATATAGAGAGAACATTACATCCCAAAGCAGTAGAATATGCATTCTTTACAATTGCACATGACACATTCTCCAGGATAGATGACAGGCTAAGTCACAAAACAAGTCTACATAAATTTAACAAGATAGAAATTGTATAAATCACCTTTTGGTTATCAGAATGGTATGAAATCAGAGATAAACTATGTGTAGAAAAATGAGAAAAATAAAAATACATGGAAACAGTGGGTCAAAAAAGATATCAAGGAGGAAATTACAACATACATTAAGACAAATGAAATTGATTAAAACATAATTTTCCAAAGTGTGTGAAAATGAAAGCGAATGTCACTCAGTCCTGTCCGACTCTTTGCGACCGCACAGACTGTATAGTCCATGGAATTCTCCAGGCCAGAATACTGGAGTAGGTAGGCTTTTTCTTCTCCAAGGGTCAAACCAAAAGCAGTCCTAATAGGGAAATTCACAGTGTTATAGGCACACTTCAAAAAATAATAAAAATCTCAAACAACCTAACCTACCATGTAAAAATATTAGAAAAATGAAAAACAGAGCCCCAAATAGCAGAAGGAAGTAAAGTTCAGGATGGAAATAAGCAAGATAGAGCCCCCATCCCCCAAAGAATCAACAAAAGTGTATTGGTTTTATGAAAAGATAAAAAAAATTAAAAGAAACAAAATAAGAAATGGAAGAGAAGAAATTACATCAATATTACAGAGGTACAAAAAAAAAAAATCATAAGAGATTAGGAACAGTTATTGTGTGCCAAGAAATTGGGCAACCCAGAAGAAAGAAATAAATTCCTAGAAACATACACACATCTATCAGTATGATACACTGTATTAACAATAGGAAAAATAAAAATCATATGATCATCTCAATAATTGCAAGAAATGCATTTGGTAAAATACAACATTCGTTTTTTTATAAATTTTCTCATCAAAGTTGGTGAAGAAAGATGTCATCATAATAAGAAACAATTATGACAAACCCACAGCTAATATCATATTCAATGGTGAAAATCCAAAAGCTTTTCCTTTAAAGTCAGGACAAAGACAAGGATACCCATGCAAGTTGCTTGTATTTAATATAGTATGGAAGTCCTAGTCAGAGAAATCAGACAAGTGGGAAAAAAAAAAAAAAAAAGCCATCCAAATTGGAATGGAAGAATTAAGACTGTTGCTATTTACAGAAGACCATATACTATACATAAAAATTCATAAAAACTCTACCAAAAATTATTAGAATAAATGAATTCAGCAAATTTGTATAAGACTAACATACAGAAGAGTTGACACACTGGAAAAGACCCTGATGCTAGGAGGGACTGGGGGCAGGAGGAGAAGGGGACGACAGAAGATGAGATGGCTGGATGGCATCACCAACTCCATGGACATGAGTTTGAGTAAACTCCGGGAGTTTGTGATGGACAGGGAGGCCTGGCGTGCTGCGATTCATGGGATCGCAAAGAGTCGGACACGACTGAGTGACTGAACTGAACTGAACTGACTGAACATACAGAAACCTGTATGCAGGTCAGGAAGCAACAGTTAGAACTGGACCTGGAACAACAGACTAGTTCCAAATAGGAAAAGGAGTACATCAAGGCTGTATATTGTCACCCTGCTTATTTAACTTATATGCAGAGTACATCATGAGAAACGCTGGGCTGGAAGAAGCACAAGCTGGAATCAAGATTGCCGGGAGAAATATCAATAACCTCAGATATGCAGATGACACCACCCTTATGGCAGAAAGTGAAGATGAACTAAAAAGCCTCCTGATGAAAGTGAAAGAGGAGAGTGAAAATGTTGGCTTAAAGCTCAACATTCAGAAAACTAAGATCATGGCATCTGGTCCCATCACTTCATGGGAAATAGATGGGGAGACAGAGGAAACAGTTTCAGACTTTATTTTGGGGGGCTCCAAAATCACTGCAGATGGTGACTGCAGCCATGAAATTAAAAGACGCTTACTCCTTGGAAGGAAAGTTATGACCAACCTAGATAGCATATTAAAAAGCAGAGACATTACTTTACCAACAAAGGTCCATCTAGTCAAGGCTATGGTTTTTCCAGTGGAAAACAAGACCAGGAGCTGACTGTGGCTCAGATCATGAACCCTTTATTGCCAAATTCAGACTTAAATTGAAGAAAGTAGGGAAAACCACTAGACCATTCAGTTCAGTTCAGTTCAGTCACTCAGTCGAGTCCAACTCTTTGTGACCCCATGAACCACAGCACATCAGGTCTCCCTGTCCATCACCAACACCCGGAGTCCCCCCAAACCTACATTGATTGTGTCGGTGGTGTCATCCAACCATCTCATCCTCCTTCGTCACCTTCTCCTCATGCCTCCAATCTTTCCCAGCATCAGGGTCTTTTCAAATGAGTCAGCTCTTTGCATCAGGTGGCCAAAGTTTTGGAGCTTCAGTTTCAACATCAGTCCTACCAATGAACACCCAGGACTGATCTCCTCTGGGATGGACTGGTTGGATCTTCCTGCAGACCAAGGGACAAGAACCAAGTGACAAGAACACCAAGAGTATTCTCCAACACCACAGTTCAAAAGCATCAGTTCTTTGGCACTCAGCTCTCTTTATAGTCCAAGTCTCACATCCATTCATGACAAGTGGAGAAACCATAGCCTTGACTAGACAGATCTTTGTTGGCAAAGTAATGTCTCTGCTTTTTAATATGCTGTCTAGTTTGGTCATAGCTTTCCTTTCAAGGAGTAAGCGTCTTTTAATTTCATGGCTGCAGTCACCATCTGCAGTGATTTTGGAGCCCCCAAAAATAAAGTCACCCACAGTTTCTACTGTTTCCCCATCTATTTCCCATGAAGTGATGGGACCAGATGCCATGATCTTAGTTTTCTGAATGTGAAGCTTTAAGCCAACTTTTTCACTCTCCTCTTTTACTTTCATCAAGAGGCTCTTTAGCTTGTCTTCACTTTCTGCCATAAGGGTGGTGTCATCTGCATATCTGAGGTTTCTTGATATTTTTCTTGGCAATCTTGAGAGAACAAAGCCTTTTTCAGTGATCAATGCGAAAAAATAGACCATTCAGGTATGACCTAAGTCAAATCTGTTACAGTTATAGAGTGGAAGTGACAGAAAGTTCAAGGGATTATATCTGATTGACAGAGTGCCTGAAGAACTATGGACAAAAGTTCATGGCATTGTACAGGAGGTAGTGATCAAGACCATCTCCAAGAAAAAAAAAATGCAACAAGGCAAAATGATTGTCTGAGGAGGCCTTACAAAGAGCTGAGACAAGAAGAGAAATGAAAGGCAAAGGAGAAAAGGAATGATCTGAATGCAGAGTACCAAAGAATAGCAAGGAGAGATAAATAAGAAAGTCTTCCTCAGTGATCAATGCAAAGAAATAGAGGAAAATGATAGAATGGGAAGACTAGAGATCTCTTCATGAAAATTAGAGATACTGAAGGAATATTTCATGCAAAGATAGACACAATGAAAGAGAGAAGTGGTATGGACCTTACAGAAGCAGAAGATAATAGAAAAGTAGGCAAAAAATACACAGAAGAAATATGCAAAAACGATCTTCATGACCCAGATAATCATGATGGTGTGATCACTCACCTAGACCAGACAACCTGGAGTCTGAAGTAATGTAGGTCTTAGGAAACATACATATGAACAAAACTAGTGGAGGTGATGGAATTCAAACTGAGCTATTTCAGATCTTAAAAGATGCCACTGCTAAAGTGCTGCATTTAATATGCCAGCAAATTTGAAAAACTCAACAGTGGCCACAGGACTGGAAAAGGTCAGTTTTCATTCCAATCCAAAGAAAGACAATGACAAAGAATGGTGAAAATATCACACAATTGCACTCATCTCACACGCTAGCAAACTAATGCTCAAAATGCTCCAAGCCAGGCTTCAACAGTAGTTGAAACAGGAACTTCTGGATGTTCAAGCTGGATTTGGAAAAGGCAGAGGAAACAGAGATCAAATTGCTAACATCCATTGGATCATCAAAAACGCGAGAGTTCCATAAAAACACCTACTTCTGCATTATTGACTACACCAAAGCCTTTGACTGTGTGGATCAAAACAAACTGTGGAAAATTCTTAAAGAGATGAGAAAAGCAGACCACCTTACCTGACTAATGAGAAATCTGTATGCAAGTCAAGAGGCAACAGTTAGAACTGGACATGGAACAACAGATTGGTTCCAAATTGGGAAAGGAGTAAATTAAGGCTGTATTTTATCACCCTGCTTATTTAACTTATATGCAGGGTACATCATGGGAAATGCCAGGCTGGATTAAGCACTAGTTGGAATCAATACTGCTGGGGGAAATATCAAAACCTAAAATACACAGATGACACCACCCTTTCGGCAGAAAGTGAAGAACTAAAGAGCCTCTTGATGAAAGTGAAAGAGGGGAGTGAATAAGCTGGCTTAAAACTCAACATTCAGAAAACTAAGATCATGGCATCCAGTCCCATCACTTCATGGCAAACAGATGGGGAAACAGTGGGAACAGTGAAAGACTTTATTTTCTATTTTCTTGGGCTCCAAAATCACTGCAGATGGTGACAGCAGTCATGAAGACACTTGCTCCTTGGAAGAAAGCTATGACCAACATAGACAGCATCTTATAAAACAGAAATATTATTTTGCTGACAAAGGTCTGTCTAGTCAAAGCTGTGTTTTTTTCCAGGTGATGCAAATACTGATAATTGGAAAAGACCCTCTTGCTGGGAAAGATAGAAGGTAGGAGGAGATGGGGATGACAGAGGATAAGATGGTTTGATGGCATCACTGACCCAATGGACATGGGTTTGAGCAAGCTCTTGGTGTTGTTTATGGACAGGGAAGCCTGGCATGCTGCAGTCCATGGAGTCGAGATAGAAGGTAGGAGGAGATGGGGATGACAGAGGATAAGATGGTTTGATGGCATCACTGACCCAAAGGACATGGGTTTGAGCAAGCTCCTGGTGTTGTTTACGGACAGGGAAGCCTGGCGTGCTGCAGTCCATGGAGTCGCAAAGAGTCAGACACGACCGAGCGACTGAAGTCAACTGAACTTGCCCATACATAAAACTCACTAATTACAGATATTTCACTGTCATCATTTGCCTATTATCCTCAAAGATTGGTCCAAGGGATGGCTAAGTAGTATATGTAAGATCACCCTTAGCCTGGGGTATATAAATATCTAGAATCTGTATGTGCTTCTGATGAACTCTTTGGGGAGTGAAAGCACACCCAATCATTCCTTTGCTAAATTTTCTACTGATGACCATAAGAATCTCTAAATATTTGTTCCTCTAGAAGCAGACACCATCCTTAGAAGTGCTTTAAAATTACATATGTCTAGCTTACCTACCTTCATTCCATGTTGCCCACTCTAGGTGGATAGACTCATGAGAAGGTCACCCATTCCCTAGAGGGTCACAGCTCTAGATAGCCTCACCTCTGAATGAGATGGGCTCATCACTGGATAGAATGTTACTTCAGACAACATCACCTCAGCCCAGGAGTTCATCTTCTGTGATGACTTATGCTCCCTACACCAGAGACAATTCTTCAGGGACAAATCACCAGTTAGAGACCTCACCATTCATCCAGCTGGTCATTCCTGAGTTCACTATAAAATCAGTGAGATATCACAATGGGAACTGAGACTCTCTAGGAATGATGGATTAAATGTACTGTGCTAATATAATAATAATTCAATTGGAATCCTTGTTCTCTTGCTGACATTTTTCTATACTAAGATGTCTGTCAAATACTATGTGCTCTGCTGATTGCAGTATTGCATCATATTTCCCAATACTGCAGGCAAAGTTGCAATCAAAACCAGAAAGCAACCCTTCCTAGAAATAACTCCCATTCAGACTACTCACTGTTCACACTTGTCTATTCTCTATGACTTTCTGCTTTAGTGTACTTTCATGAAAATATCCACCCTTGACTTCTGCTAAATATCTGCTTCTCTGGTTACACCAGAAGTTTCATTTAACTGAAAATTTGTGTTCACAGGTCCATTGTCCCTGCCACCAGTTCTTCCATTTCAACATCACAATCCCATGTATAATGACTATTCCCACCACTGTCATGACCTCTTTCACTGCCCTAACTCTAGACTTCCCACAACTCAAGCAAAAATGCCATCAACTTGTACATTCAATGGACTGAGAGGGCTACTAAAACACTGGAAATAAGAGACTGCTGAGAGATTATTTTAAAATCTTCATCAGATAGTGCAAAGATCTCAATTTCCCTGTTTTGATTGACCACATTTCCTTGTTTTAAATTGGTATGCAATTGACCTACAATATCATATTAGTTTCAAGTGTAGAGTATAGTGACTAAATATTGCTCTATATTACAACATAATCATCAAATAAGTATACATATGATCTGTTACATAAAAAGTTATTGTAATAATATTGACTATATTCACTGTATTCTGTTGCCAAAAAACCTATTGATAAAGGGGAAAGAGGAGAGTAAAAAAGCTGGATTAGAACTCAACATTCAAAAAGCAAAGATCATTACTTCCGGTCCCATCACTTCATGGCAAATAGATGGGGAAACAATGGAAATAGTGTCAAATTTTATTTTGCTGGGCTCCAAAATCACTGCATATGGTGACTGCAGTCTTGAAATTAAAAGATGCTTGCTCCTTGGAAGAAAGGCTATGACAAACGTAGGCAGTGTATTAAAAAGCAGATATATTACTTTGCTGACAAAAGTCCATATAGTCAAAGCTATGACCTATGATTTTTCCAGTATACATGTATGGATGTGAAAGTTGGACCATAAAAAGCTGAACTCCAGATAATTGTTGGTGTTGAACTGTGGTATTGGCGAAGACCCTTGAGAGTCCCTTGGACAGCAAGGAGATCAAACCAGTCAATCTTCAAGGAAACCGACTCTGAATATTCACTGGGGGGACAGATGCTGAAGCTGAAGCTCCAATACTTTGGCCACTTGATGTGAAGAGCTGACTCATTGGAAATGATCCTGATGCTGGGAAAAACTGAAGGCAGGAGAAGGGGATGACCAAGGATGAGATGGTTGGATGTCATCACCGACCTGATGAACCTAAATTTGAGCAAGCTCTGGGAGATAGGACAGGGAAGCCTGACATACTGCAGTCAATGGGGTTGCAAAGAATCGTACATGACTAAGTGACTAAACAGCAACATTCACTGTGTTGTGTCTTATATTACCATGAATTATTTATTTTATAACTAGAAGTTTGTTCTTCTTAATTTCCCTCACCTATTTCACTCAAGCCTCCATCTGCCTTCTTTCTGACAACAATATTTGTTCTCTGAACCTCTTTATCTGTTTCTGTATTTTTTACATGTATATTTTCATTTATCTTGTATTTAGATACTATATATAAATGAAATCATATAATATCTTTCATTCTCTATTTGTTCTATTTCATTTAGCCTAAAACCCTATGTGGCCATTCATAGCATTTTCATTCTTTTGACAACTGAGAAATATTATATATTTTGGAGGAGGACCTGGTAACCGCACTGCCTGGAAAATCCCATGGACAGACGAGTCTGGTGTGCTACATGTCTAAGCATCACATAGAGTCACACAAGACAGAGTGACTGAGCACAAATATTTTATTAAATACTTTTTCATCTTTATTCACTATCAATGAACACTATGGCTGATTCCATACCTTGCTATTGTAAATATCACTATAATGAATATGGGGTATATATATTCAAATTGTATTTATCTTTTCTTCAAAAAAATACTCAGAAGTCAAACATATGATAGTTTTATTTTAAATTTTTTGAGGAACCTCCATACTGTTTTCCACAGCAACTGCACCAATTTACATTCCCAAACACAGTGCTCAAGATAACCTTTTCTTCATATTCCTGCCATCACTTGTAATTTCATATTTTTTTAATAATAGACATTCTGAAAGGTGTAAGGTGAAAGCTTATTGTAGTTGGCTTTTAATTTCCCAATGCCTAGTGATATTGAGTGATATCTTTTCATTTGTCCACTGACAATCTATATGTCTTCTTTGTAAAAAATATCTAAGTTCTCCATTTTAAATCAGGTTTTTCTAATATATTAAGTTGCATGAGTTCTTTGTATATTTTGGATATTGATTCTTTATCAGACATATCATCTATAAATATCTTCTTCCATTCAGTAAGTTGTCTGTTCGTTTCATTTGTAGTGTGAAGTCTTTGTTGTAGTTCCATCGTTTACTTTTGCCTTTGTTTCTTTTGTCTGAAGAGACATAGCCAAAGATATCGCTAAAGCCAATGTTCAAAAGCACACCATGCATGATCCTTCTGAGAGTTTTGTGATTTCAGGTATTGTATATAAGCCCCTAAATCATTTTGAGTTGTTTTTGTATGCAGTGTGAAAAAGTAGTCCAGCATGATTCTTGCACATGTAGCTCTCAGTTTTTCTCAACACTGTTTATTGAAGAGGCTGCTTTCTCCCTGTTGTATATTCTTGTCTCTTTTGTTGTAGATTTGTTTTTGTTCAGTTGCTCAGTCATGCCAGCTATTTGTGGCCCCAGGAACTGCTGCAAGCCAGGCTTCCATGTCCTTAATATCTCCTGGAGTTTGCTCAAACTCATGTTCATTGAGTTGGTGATGTCATTAAATCATCTCATTATGTGTCACCCCCTTCTCCTCCTGCCATAAATCTTTCCCAGCATCAAGGTCTTTTCCAATGGTTAGTTCTTTGCGTCAGGTATTGAAGCTTCAACATCAGTTCTCCCAATAAATATTCAGGTTAATTTCCTTTAGGATTGACTGGTTTGATTTCCTTGCTGTCCAAGGGACTCTCAAGAGTCTTCTCCAGCACCACAGGTTGAAAGCATCGATTCTTCACAACATGTGTACATAACTACAAGAAAAACTGTAGCTTAGACAATATGGATCTTTGAGGGCAAAGTGAGGTCTCTGCTTTTCAAAACTGTTTCTAATTTGTCATAGCTTTTCTTCCAAAGGGCAAGTATCTTTTAATTTCATGGCTGAAGTCACCTTCCATAGCGATTTTGCAACAGAAGAAAATAAAGTTTATCACTTTTTCCATTTTTTCCCTATCTATTTGCACTGAAGTGATGTGACCAGAAGCCATGATCATTTTTTGAATGGAGAGGTTAAAGTCAAATTTTTAACTCTCCTCATTCACCTTCTTCAAGAGTCTCTTTAGTTTCTCTTTGCTTTCTGTCAATAGGTTTGTGTTATTTGCATATTTGAAGTTATGAATATTTTTACTGACAATCATCCTTGGTGGCTCAGATGGTAAAGCATCTGCCTGCAATATGGGAGACCCAAGTTCAATCCCTGGGTTGGGAAGATCCCTGGAGAAGAAAAATGACAACCCACTCCAATAGTCTTGCCTGGAAAATTCCGTGGACGAAGGAGCCTGATAAGCTACAGTCCTTCAGGTCACAAAGAGTTAGACACGACTGAGTGACTTCACTTTCCTTTCCTTTCTGGCAATCTCAATTCCAGCTTGTGATTCATCCACCTTGGCTTTTCTCATGATGTACTCTGCATAGAAGTTAAATAAGATGGGTGACAATAGACAGCCTTGATATACTCTTTTCCCAATTTTCAACCAATTTGGTGTTCTATATTCAGTTCTAACTATTGTTTCTTGACCTGCATACAGGTTTCTCAGGAGATAGGTAAGGTGGTCTTGTATTCCCATCTCATCAAGAATTTTCCATAGTTTGTTGAAATCCACAAAGTCAAAGGTTTTAGCATAGTCAATGAAAAAGAGGTAGATGTGGTTCTGGAACTCTCTTGCTTTTCTAGGATCCAATAAGACAGAGGAAATGGATGGCTGCTCAGTCTTATCTGGCTCTTTGAGATCCCATGGACTATAGCACTCTGGCTCCTCTGTCCATGGAATTCTCCAGCCAAGTATACTGGAGTGGCTATCCATTCTCTTCTCCATTGGATCTTCCTGACACTAGGATCGAACCTGGGTCTCCTGCATTGCAGGCAGTTTCTTTACCATCTGGGCTACCAGGAAAGCCTTGCAATTTGATTTTTGGTTCCTCTGCCTTTTCTTTTTTTTTTTTTTTTCCTCTGCCTTTTCAAAATCCATGTTATACATCTGGAAGTTCTCAGTTCACATGTCTTTTTAGCCTAGCTTGAAGGATTTTGAGCATTAACTTGCTAGCACATGAAATGAGCCCAGTTATATGGTAATCTGAACATTGTTTGGCATTGCCCTTCCTGGGAATAGAATGAAAACTGACAATTTCCAGTCCTGTGGCTGGGTTTTCCCAAATCTGCTGGAACACTGAGTACAATACTGTAATGTTTTTGTTTGTTTGTTTGTTGCATTTTTAATAGCTCAACTGGAATTCCATTAGCTTCACTAGCTTTGACTTCACAGCCCAAGATGTCTGGCTCTAAGTGAATGATTACATCATTTGGGTCATCAGAATTATTAAGATATTTTCTTGTACATTTCTTCTTTGTATTCTTGCCACCTCTTAATAGCTTCTGCTTCAATTAGGTTTATACCATTTCTGTCCTTTATTGTCCCCATTTTTGTAAGGAATATTTCCTTTTTATTTCTAATTCTCTTGAAGATATCTCTAGTCTTTCCCATTCTACTGTTTTTCTTTATTTCTATGCATTGTTCACTTAAGTAAGCTTTCTAATCTTTCCTTGCTATTCTTTGGGACTCTGCATTCAGATGGGTATATCTTTCTTTTTCTCCTTTGCTGTTCACTTCTCTTCATTTCTCAGCTATTTGTAAGGCCTCCTCAGACAACCATTTTGCCTTTTTTGCATTTCTTTTTCTTGGCAATGGTTTTAATCACCACCTCCTGTATAGTGTTATGAACCTCTGTCCATAGTTCCTCAGGTCTTCTGCCTATCAGATCTAATCCCTTGAATTTATTTGTCACTTCTGCTGCATAATCATAAGGGATTTGAATTAGGTTGTACCTGAATGGCCTAGTAGTTTTCCCTATGTTCTTCAATTTAAGTCTGAATTTGGCAATAAGGAGTTCATGATCTGAGCCACAGTTAGCACCCAGTCTTTTTTTTTACTGACTATAGAACTTCTCCTTCATTGGCTGCAAAGAATATAATCAATTTGATTTCAGTTTTGACCACCTGGTATTGTTCATGTATAGAGTTGTCTCTTATATTTTTGGAAGGGGATGTTTGCTATGAATGGTGCATTCTCTTGACAAAACTCTGCTAGCCCCTGCCCTGCTTCATTTTGTACTCCAAGACCTAACATGTCTGTTACTCAATGCATCTCTTGTCCTACTTTTACACCCAGTCCCCTCTGAAGAAAAGGATGTCTTTTTTTTTTTTTTTGGTGTTAGTTCTTGAAGTTCTTACAGATCTTCATAGAACTGTTTGACTTCATTTTCTTCACCATTAGTGGTTGGTGCATAGACTTGGATTACTGTGATGGCTAATTTTTTTTGCCTTGGAAATGAACTGTGATCATTCTGTCATTTTTGAGATTGCCCCCGAATACAGCAATTTCAGAGTCTTTTGTTGACTATGAAAGCTACTCCAATTCTTCTAAGGGATTCTTGCCTACTGTAATAGACATAATGGTCATCTGAATTACATTTGTCTATTCCAGTTCATTTTAGTTCACTGATTCCTAAAATGTCAATATTTACTCTAGCTGTCTCCTATTTGACCACTTCCAATTTACTTTGATTCATGGACCTAACCTTCCAGGTTCCTATGCACTATTGTTTTTTACAGTATCCAAATTTACTTTCACCAACTGATGCATTTACTACAGTTGGGTGTCATTTCTGCTTTTGATCAGCCTCTTCATTCCTTCTGAAGCTATTTCTCTACTCTTTCCCAGTGGCTTATGGGGCATCTACTAACCTAGGTTTTCATCATTCAGTGTCTTATCTTTTTGCCTTTTCATACTGTTAATGGGGTTCCTAAGGCAAGAATGCTGAAATGGTTTGCCATTCCCTTCTCCAGTGAACTGCATTTTGTTAGAACTCTCCATCATGACCTGTCTGTCTTAGGTGGCCCTATAAGGCTTGGCTCATAGTTTCACTGAATTAGACAAGGTTGTGATCCTTGTGATCATTTTGGTTAGTTTTCTGTGATTGTTATTTTCACTCTTCCTGCCTTATGGCTGATGAGGATAAGAGTTTTGGGCGAGTTTCTTGATGGGAGGGACTGGCTGTGGGAAAAAAACAGGTCTTGCTCTGGTGGACAGAACCATGCTTGGCAAATCTTTAATCCAGTTTTATTCTGAAGCATGGGGAGCTGCTCCCTCCCTGTAGTTTGGCCTGAGGCAGCCCAGTCCTAGAATCTGTAGTCTCTATGGTAGATTATAAACTCTGGTAGGGGTATTGTCAACCTTCTCCAAGAGGACTTATATCAGCAAATCGTGCCTCCCAGGACTGCCTCTGCCAATACCACCAGTCCCTTGGCAGCCACTGTAGGCTGATTCCTCTGCCAGAGATTCCCAAATACTCACAGGCAAGTCTGGTCAGCCTCTTGTGGAGTCAAAGCTGCTTTATCCTGGGCCCTGGTGCACATAAGATTTTGTTTGTGCCCTCGAAGAATCTGTTTCCCCAGTCCTGTGAAAGTTCTGTAATCAAATCCCACTGACCTTCAAAGTCAGATTCCCTGGGGATTCCCAGTCCCTTTGCCCTATTCCCAGTTTGGGAAGACTGTTATGGGGCCTAGAACTTTTGAAAGAGTGGGCAACCTTATTTGGTATCATTGTTCTCCAGTTTGTGAATCACCCACTTGGTGGCTCTATGGTGGGGCTAATGTTAACCTGCTCCAAGAGGACTTATGCCACACACTGTACCTGCCAGAACTGCTGGTCCCAGTGCCATTGTCCCTATGGCAGGGCACTGCTGACCCCTGCCTGTGCAGTTCAGTTTAACTGCTCAGTAGTGTCTGACTCTTTGTGACTCCATGGACTACAGCATGGCAGGCTTCCCTGTCTATCACCAACACTCAGAGTTTGCTCAAACTCATGACCATCGAGTCAGTGATGCCATCCAACCATCTCATCCTCTATCTTCCCTTTATCCTCCTGCCTTCAATCTTTCCCAGCACCAGGGTCTTTTCCAAAGAGTAGGCTCCTATCATCAGGTGGCCAAAGTATTGGTGTTTAGCTTCAGCATCAGTCCTTCCAATGAATATTCAGGATTGATTTCATTTAGGATTCACTGGTTTGATCTCCTTACTGTCCAAGGGACTCTCAAGGGTCTTCTGCAACACTGCAGTTCAATTCTTTGGTGTTCAGCTTTCTTTATTGTCCAACTCTCACATCCATACATGACTACTGGAAAAAAAGCATAGCTTTGACTAGACAAAGCTTTGCCGGCAAAGTAATGTCTCTGCTTTTTAATATGCTGTTTGGGTTGCTCATAGTTTTTCTTTCAAGGAGCAAGTGCCTTTTAATTTCATGGCTGCAGTCACCATCTGCCATGGTATTGAAGCAATAAATAAATAAATAAGTCTGTCACTGTTTCCACTGTTTCCCCATCTATTTGCCATTAGGTGATGGGACTGGATGCTATGATGTTTGTTTTATGAATGTTTTGAAGTTTTAAACCAGTTTTTTCACTCTGCTCCTTCATTAAGAGGCTCTTTGGTTCTTCTTCACTTTCTGCCGTAAGCTTGGTGTCATCTGCATATCTGAGCTTTTTGATATTTTTTCCCAGTAATCTTGATTCCAGCTTGTGCTTCATCCAGCCTGGCACTGTGCATGATTTACTCTGCATGTAAGTTAAATAAGCAGGGTGACAATATACAGCCTTGACGTACTCCTTGCCCAATTTGGAACCAGTCTGTTGTTTCATGTCCAATTCTAACTGTTTCTTCTTGAACTACATACTGATTTCTCAGGAGGCAGGTAAGGTGTTTTCGTGTTCCCATCTCTTGAAGAATTTTCCTCAGTTTGTTGTGATCCATGCAGTCAAAGGCTTTGGTGTAGTCAATGAAGCAGAAGTAGATGTTTTTCTGGAACTCTCTTGCTTTTTTGATAATCCAACAGATGTTTTCACTTTGACCTCTGGTTCCTCTGCCTTTTATAAATCCAATTTGAACATCTGGAAATTCATTGTTCATGTACTATTGAAGGCTGTCTTGGAGAATTTTGAGCATTACTTTGCAGGAGATCCTCAAATATCAGCAGGTCTGTCTCAGTCTCTTGTGGAGGTCACTGCTGTTTTCCCTGATTCTTGCTGTGCCCAAAATTTTGTTTGTGCCCTCCAAGAGTCTCTGGTGGGCCTGAGGTTTGGTTTTAAATATGATTGCATCCTACCTATTTCTTTTTGTAACCTTCCTTGGCGGCTCAGATGGTAAAGAAACTGCCTGCAATGCAGGAGACCCAGATTCAACCCTTAGGTCAGGAAGTTCCCCTGGAGAAGGAAATAGCAACTCACTCCAGCATTCTTGCCTGGAAAATCCCATGGATGAAGGAACCTGGTGGGCTACAGTGCATGGGGTTGCAGAGTCAGACATGGCTGAGTGACTAACACTTTATTGTCTTGTTACAGCTTCACCTTTGTCATTGGATGTGGAGGTTTTTTGTGTGTGTGTGTGTGTGGGGGGGGGTCCCCAACATCCTCCTATCAATTTTGTTCAGCAGATAGTTGTGATTTTGGTATTCTTGCAGGAGAAGATGAGCACACATTCTTCTACTCCACCCTCTTGGAGTTGTAGATTAACTGACCATGTAAGCATGGGTGAGCTTTCCATTCTGTTCTGTTGATTTGTGTGTCTGATTTTGTCCCCAATGACACATATTATGTGTGTTTATATACAGTTACTATTACTGTAGCATAGTTTGAAATCAGGGAGCATTATTCCTCCAGCTTTATTATTATTTCTCAAGATTACTTTGTTGTTTAAGGTCATTGTGGTTTCATACAAATTTAAGAATTTTGTGTTGCCTTTTTGAAAAATGCCATTGCTATTTAGATAGAAATTGCATAGATCTGTACCTTTAGGTAGCATGTTTATTTTAAAAATATTCTTTTTATCCATGAGCACAGTATATCTTTCCATTTTTGTGACATCTTCCATTTCTTTCATCATTGTCTTATAATTTTCAAAATATAGTTTTGTTTTGTTTTTTTTTTAATGTTCTTGGTTAGATTTATTCCTAGGTATTTTATTATTTTTGATGTATTTGTGACAGAGTCATTTTCTAGGCAGATTGATAAGAAGTTCAGGGTCCCCAAGGAGGAGAAAGGGGTCTGGGGCTCTCAAAGTGGAGTTTGGGGGTCTGAAATTCTCAAGGAGAAAAGGGTAAACTTTTTTTTTTTTTTGTTTCCCCTCTGCATTCCTTAATCTTAATTACAGAACTCAGGTTAAACTTTGTGCTGGGGATTATACAACAACAATGTATCTGGCTGGAGGACAGTTTTTCCTTCCTGAAAACCTTCTGACTAATCCTGATATTTTAGAATGTATATTATGGGAGTGGGTTTGGAGGATCTTTCTATTGTTAAATTCTAATCTTGTTATCCTAAAATATAAATTGCTGGAGTAGGTCTGGTAAAATTATCACAAACTTAAAACATTCTTTTGATTCATTGTAATAACTAATTAAAAGGTATATAACTTCATTACTAACACTAGCAAGAGGGTACTCTTTCTGCTCCCTTCTGATGTCTATGTAAGAAGCTTTCTCTATCCCTTTTATACTTTAATAAAACTCTATTCATCACTGGTCTCAGATTGAATCCTTCTCTTCCAGAGGCCAAGAATCCAGGCATTTTTTCGTGGGTCAGCAACAACCTTTCATTTGTAAATGAGAAAGTTTTCTTAATTTCTCTTTCTGATAGTTCATTGTTAACGTATAGAAATGCAACAGATTTCTGAATATTGATCTTGCATTCAGTAACTTTACTAATTAATTTATTAATTCTGATATACTTTTGATATTGTTTTAAAACTGTATATCGTATTATGTCATCTACAAACAGTGACAGCTTTACTTCTTTGGAATATTTTACTTCATTTTCCTGTCTGACTGCTGTGGCTTGATCTTCTTATATCATGTTGAATCTTACATCTGATATTAGAGGAATCACTTCAAGCTTCTCAGTGTTGCATATGTTGTTGGCTGTAGTTTTCTCATATGTGTGATTTATTGTTGATGCTGCCTCTACTTCCACTTTAAGATTTTTTTTAATCATAAATGGATAATGAATTTGTCAAAAGATTTTTCTGTATTCACAAGATTATATCATTTTTAGTCTTTATTTTGTTAATGTGTTGTATCACTCATTGATTTATGTGTCATGAACCATATTTGCATTCCTACGGAAAATTCTACTTGATTATTATGAATCAACATTTATTAATAGTTGAATTTAAACTGTTAGTATGTTGTTGAGGATTTTTTTTTATTTCTTGTCATCAGTGATATTGGCCTGTATTTTTCTTCTGTGTGGTGTAATTTTCAGGTTTTAACATCAAGATTGTGCTGACATTGTAGAGTGAGTTTGTAAGTGTTTCTTTCTCTCTCTCCTTGTTTTTTGAAATGGTTTGAGGAGGATAATTGTTAACTTTTATTTAAATGTTTGTTGCAATTCACCTGTGAAGCTGTTTGATCAAGGAGTTTTGTTTGTTGGAAGTTTGTTTAGTACTGATTTAATTTCATTACTGGTAAGTGGTCTGTTCATAGTTTCTATTTCATCCTGATACAGTTATGAAATATAGGAATTTATCCATTTTCTAGGTTGTCCATTTTATTAACATATTTTTTGTAAGAATCTCTTTTGATCTTTTGTATTTCCACGGTGTCAGTTTGTAACTTATCTTATTCTGATTCTGTTTGCTCACATGCTCTGTCTTTTATTTACCTGTTTGGCTCAAGTTTTATTGATAATGTTTATCTTTTCAAAGAGCTATCTCTTAGATGTTGAAAATGAATTCAATCTTAAATATAGTGAGGAATTTTTCTTTGTGTCCTAGCATGTGATCTATATTGGAGAATAGTCCATAAACATTTGAAAATGTGAATTTTGCTGTTTTGAATGTCATGTTCTCTGTATATCTGTTAATTCCATCTGATACAATATATCATTTAAAGTCAGTGTATCCTCACTGACCTTTTTGGTTTGGATTATCAGTGGTGTGTGGATATCAGTGGTGTGTCAAAATACCTGGCTATTATTGTGTTACCATCAATTACTCCCTTTATGTCTGTGAATGCTTGCTTTATGTATTTAGTTGCTGCTATTTTGGGTGCACGTATATTAACAAGTGCTATATTTTCTTTTTAAGATGGTCCCTTTATCATTATGTAATGTTCTTTGCTCCTTGTCACACTCTGTTTTAGAGTCTGTTTGTTCTGTATAATTACTGTTAGCCCAGCTTTCTGCTTCCAGTTTCAGGGAATTTTTTTTTCCCTATCCTCTCACTTTCAGTCTGTGAATCGCTTACAGACAGATTCTTTGGGTCTGATTTTCATTACCTATTCAGCCCCACCCTGTTTGTTTGTTTGCTTAAATTGGAGCAATCCGTTTCTTTACATTGAAAGTAATTACTGATAGTTTGTTTTTATTAGCAATTTATTCATTAGTTTTAATTTTTTTTTTTTTTTTTTCATTTTTCTTCTTTGGTTTCTTCCATTGTGGTTTGGTGACTACCTTTAGTGTTATGTTTGGATTCCTTTCTCTATTAGTTTGTGTGTATCCATTGCCAGTTTTTGTTTTGTGGTTCATATATAACTCATTCTCTATTTATAAAGAGTGCACATGTGTGTATAAAATTACTTTGAATTTATGATTTCTTAAAGTGAAATACCTTCTAATAACCCTGAATTTTTCCTCCCCCTGATATTTAATGTTTTTGACATGATATTTTATGTCTTTTTATTTTGTGAACCCCTTAACAAATTATGTGTATAGGTTTTGCTTTTTTTTTTTTTCTTCAATATAAATAGCTTATCCACCATCTTTACTATCTGTGTGCCTAAACTAATTATAGTTTTTCTTTTGAATTTTTATATTTCTGATTTTGGACTCTTCTTTTTCCCTTAAATAAGTCCTTTTTAACATTTATTGTATTTCATTTATTTTAACATTTTGTGGTGTTATTCTCTTTTACCTTTTACTTGTTTATATACTATTTCTTTTTCAGATCTGAATCACAACTTGGTTGGGTAAAATATTCTTGATCATAAATTTTGTTTGTTTGTTTAATAACTTTGAATATATTGAGTCATTCCTTTCTAGCCCACAAAGTTTCTGCTGGAAAGTCAGCCAATGGCCTTATGGGAGTTCCCTTTTACATAACTAGTTGTGTTTTCCTAGCTGCTTTTAAGATTCTCTATTTATCATTTTTTTCATCATTTTAATTATACTATGTCTTTATGTGGACCTCTTTGAATGATCTTGTTTGGCACTTTCATACTTCCTGCACCCAGATGTCTGTGTTTTCCAGTGTTAGGGAAGTTTTTAGCTATTATTTCTTCAAATAAATCATTTGCTTCTGTCTCTCTTGTCCTTCTGGAATCTTTAAAATGTAAATGTTAGTACACTGAATGTTGCTGTGTGGTCTCCTAAACTTTCCTAATTTTTCAAATTATTTATTTATTTTCATTTTCTGTTTAGCTAGGAAATTTCTACTGTTCTATCAGTTTATGAACTGGGGCTATAGATTTAGGCTCAAACCTGAGAAAATAAATTGCTGTTGTTCACAATGAAGTTAGGTACTCATTTTAATCTTCTACCCTCATACACAGAATATCTTAGTGCCACTGTTCCCAGGATTGAGAGCATAAGTAATGTAAAATTATCCTCCCTTCCCTTTTCAATGCATCTTTCTTATTTCTCTGCTTTATCTATTGGCTGTAATCACTCACCTGATTTCTTCTATTTTTATGAGAATATTATCACTTGAGGATAGCTGTTCTAACTGAAGTTTTTGCAAGGGAACAAGTGCCACAATCTCCTATTCTGTCATTTTACTAAATTTACTCCTCAACACATTTGTTTTAAATTCTCTGTTAGTTCCAACTTCTGTGTCATATTTGAATTTGTACTGATCTATGATAATGATTGCAGTTTTTCTTGAAATAGTAGCTGTTTTTCTTTTCTTTTAATTTGCTTTTAAATGTTTCCTGTAAAACAGTAGAGACATATTGTATAGAACAGTAGATACTCAGGTAAATTGCAATTTTTTGTCTGAAAGTACGCCTATCTTTTTTTCCTTTGGCTGAACTTTTAGTCTTTGAGGTTATGGGTATCTGATTAAGAGATGGACTAACCCTATGATTTGCTGTTGCTATGATTACCCACAGTGCATCAAAGTTTTCACTGGATGAGGTAAACAGCATGAATT
Source organism: Cervus elaphus (assembly GCF_910594005.1). Taxonomy (NCBI): domain Eukaryota; kingdom Metazoa; phylum Chordata; class Mammalia; order Artiodactyla; family Cervidae; genus Cervus; species Cervus elaphus. The sequence goes on along the minus strand of NC_057842.1, from coordinate 8,643,453 downwards.
TGAACATGCTGTACATCACATCCCCATACCATCCATTTTATTAATGTAAATTCATGTCTTTTGAACTTCTTCAATCATTTTACCCATCGATTCCCACTCCCTCCTTAGGCAGCCACTAATCTGTTTTTTATAAATAAAGTGAAAGTTGCTTAGCTGTGTCCGATTCTTTGCAATCCCACGGACTATACAGTCCTTGGAATTTTCCAGGCCAGAATATTGGTGTGAGTTGCCATTTCTTCTCCAGCGAATCTTTTCAACCCAGGGATCAAACCCAGGTCTCCTGCATTGCAGATAGATTCTTTACCAGCTGAGCCAAAGGAGAAGCCAGTTCTTTATATACATGAGCTCATTTTTTGATGCTGTTTTATTTCAGTTTTGATTTGATATGTAAATGAAATCACACAGCATTTATCTTTTTGTAACTTATTTCACTTAGTGCAATGCTTTCAAGTTTAATCTGTGTTGTCACTAATGGCAATATTTCTTTCTTTTTTATGTCTAAAGAATGTTCCTTCATATATGTGTGTGTACATAAGTAAAGAAATATATTTTTATATATTTTTGCCAATTTATATTGGTAAAAGAAACATCAATTCACTCAATGATATTTCAATGTTACTCTCTAAAATAATCCCACCCTCTCCTTTTGCCACTGTGTCCAAAAATCTGTTCTTATTTTTGCAACTCCTTTGCTGTCCTACAAATAGGTCATCAGTACCATCATTCTAAATTCCATATACATATGTTTTACTTTAACTAAAAGAATTAATAGTGATTTAGCAATTTAACTGATCATTACAAGTTGGTAATCACTTTGACTTTATAAATATGTTTATTAGGATCTATTTCATATAAAAATGAATGATAATAGAAAAACTACTTGAAATTTTAATCAATATTTCTCAAAGTATCAGGAAAAAAGATAATTTCCCTCTTTATTTTAAGCTAAAATAAGTGTTTGTGTGCTCAATTTGCATTACCAATAAAAGTTCAAATTTATTATATTAATAGTCAATTTTTTTTAGATCTGAGTGAGTGGTATATACATGTCAAAGAAGCACAAATGTTTCCTGGAAATTTTTGCTTTCTTCCTTTTATCCTTTTCCTATTTCTTCTTTGATCAAATAGATATAATTTATGCATACTAGACAGAAAAAATGTCCTTACTAGAAATGTTTAGAAATATCTTTCTATATATAACAACAGCAACAACAGCAAATATGTAGACATACATTTCCTGTGCCAATACTCAGTTCAGTTCAGTTGCTCAGTCGTGTCCAACTCTTTGTGACCCCATGAATCAGAGCACACCAGGCCTCCTTGTCCATCACCAACTCCAAGGCTTTACTCAAATTCATATCCATCGAGTTGGTGATGCCATGCAGCCATCTCATCCTCTGTCGTCCCCTTCTCCTCCTGCCCCCAATCCCTCCCAGCATGAGTCTTTTCCGATGAGTCAACTCTTCTCATGAGGTGGCCAAAGTATTGGAGTTTCAGCTTCAGCATCAGTCCTTCCAATGAACACCAGGATTGATCTCCTTTAGGATGGACTGGTTGGATCTCCTTGCAGTCCAAGGGACTCTCAAGAGTCTTCTCCAACACCACAGTTCAAAGCATCAATTTTTAAGTGCTCAGCTTTCTTCACAGTCCAACTCTCACATCCATACATGACCACTGGAAAAACCATAGCCTTGACTAGACAGACCTTTGTTGGCAATGAACTAACAGAAGCAGAAGATATTAAGAAGAGGTGGCAAGAAAACACAGAGGAACTGTACAAAAAAAGATCTTCATGACCTAGATCATGATGGTGTGATCACTCACCTAGAGCCAGACATCCTGGAATGTGAAGTCAAGTGGGCCTTAGAAAGCATCACCATGAACAAAGCTAGTAGAGGTGATGGGATTCCAGTTTAGCTATTTCAAATCCTGAAAGGTGATGCTGTGAAGGTGCTGCACTCACTATGCCAGCAAATTTGGAAAACTCAGCAGTGGCCACAGGACTGGAAAAGGTCAGTTTTCATTCCAATCCCAAAGAATGCTCAAACTACCACACAGTTGCACTCATCTCACATGCTAATAAAGTAATGCTCAAAATTCTCCAACCCAGGCTTCAGCAATACATGAACTGTGACCTTCCAAATGTTCAAGCTGCTTTTAGAAAAGGCAGAGAAACCAGAGATCAAATTGCCAACATCTGCTGAATCATCAAAAAAAGATGAGAGTTCCTGAAAAAATATCTATTTCTGCTTTATTGACTATGCCAAAGCCTTTGGCTATGTGGATCACAATAAACTGTGGAAAATTCTGAAAGAGATGGGAGTACCAGACCACCTGACTTGCCTCTTGAGAAACCTATATGCAGGTCAGGAAGCAGCAGTTAGAACTGGACATGGAACAACAGACCAGTTCCAGATAGGAAAAGGAGTGCCAATACTACACTGTTTTAATTCATGTAATTTAAAAATCAGTCTTGATATCTAAAAATTTAACTCATTTAGCTGCACTCTTCTTCAAATAAGATTGATTATTCTTGTTGAATTACAGCTATTATTTTCTTTTATAAATTTGATTTTTGAATTTTTTGGTAATCCTGTTGACAATAGTTTTCAATCCTATTAATTAATTTTTATCTTTGAGAATAAAACATGCTGAATAAAAGTAATGGAAGTTTCATTAAAAAGTATTAAATATTTTAAATTTTGACAGGCAAATGTGAAATAATTAAAAATTACATATTAAACATGATTGTTAGCAAACATCTGCATCTTTCTGTGTGCATTTGATTTTCCTCTGTTAGTTTTTAGGAACTTTTTTTTTTTCCATTTATTTTTATTAGTTGGAGGCTAATCACTTTACAGTACCTCAGTGGGTCTGGTCTTACTTTGACATGAATCAGCCATGGATTTACATGTATTCCCCATCCCGATCCCCCCTCCCACCTCCTTCTCTACCCAATCCCTCTGGGTCTTCCCAATGCACCAGGCCCGAGCACTTGTCTCATGCATCCAACTTTTCTTTAAATCATTTGCAATGTTAAAAATTGCCAAGATTTTAAATTCAGATTCATCACACAATAATTTTCCACAGAAAGTTAACAATACAATTTACTTCTAGAGATTAAAATTAGAGTTCAGTTGAGTTCAGTTCAGTCGCTCAGTCGTGTCTGACTTTTTGTGACCCCATGAACCACAGTAGGCCAGACCTCCCTGTCCATCACCAACTCCCAGAATTTACACAAACTCACGTTCATTGAGTCAGTGATGACATCCAACCATCTCATCCTTTGTCGTCTCCTTCTCCTCCTGCCCTCAACCTTTCCCAGCATCAGGGTCTTTTCCAATGAGTCAGCTCTTCGCATCAGGTGGCCAAAGTATTGGAGTTTCAGCTTCAACAAGATTCCTTCCAATGAACACCCAGGACTGATCTCCTTCAGGATGGACTGGTTGGATCTCCTTACAGTCCAAGGGACTCTCAACAGTCTTCTCCAACACCACAGTTCAAAAGCATCAATTCTTCAGTGCTCAGCTTTCTTTATAGTCCAACTGTCACATCCATACATGACCACTGGAAAAAACATAGCCTTGACTAGACAGACTTTTGTTGGCAAAATAACGTCTCTGCTTTTCAATATGCTATCTAGGTTGACCATAACTTTGCTTCCAAGGAGTAAGCATCTTTTAATTTCATGGCTGCAATCACCATCTGCAGTGATTTTGAAGCCCAGAAAAATAAAGTCAGCCACTGTTTCCCCATCTATCTGTCATGAAGTGATGGGATCGGATGCCATGATCTTAGTTTTCTGAATATTGAGTTTTAAGCCAACTTTTTCACTCTCCTCTTTCACTTTCATCAAGAGGCTCTTTAGTTTTTCTTCACTTTCTGCCATGAGGGTGGTGTCATCTGCATATATGAGGTTATTGATATTTCTCCCAATCTTGATTCCAGCTTGTGCTTCTTCCAGCCCAGCATTTCTCATGATATACTCTGTATATAATTTAGAGTAACAGGTTAAAATAAACATTTTAGGTTATTTTTAATAAATTATATCTTTTTCTCTAAGTTTGTGACTTTTCTTATTTGTCAGCAAAATACTAACCGAGGGAAAGGCAATAAGAGTTTCCTGTTGTTCCAAAGTATCTGGAATTATCTGTGATTTACTTGTCTACATTCTTGTCTAATGTATCAGCACATTTATGCAGCTCTATCAATATAAAGCATATGGAATCTGCTGCTTAGCCTCACCTTCACATTTGCCATTCTTTTCCAGCCACCCAGGCTCTGTCAAACACCTCCTGATTGGGTTTTTTTTTTTTTTTTTTTTTGATTCCTGTCCTAGAGAAATCCATTTCCCACAAAAGAGTAAAATTTTTCAAAGTCATTAGCAGACCATGTTGAAATATTGCTCAAAGCTCTCAATGATAAATGTCACATTACATTTAGGTTCAAATCCAAATGGTTATATATTCTATGGTAAGGTTCATAACACCCTTCCTCCAAATATAATATTTGGGTATCTTGAGCAGAAGGAATTTAAGAAAATGCTAAAAGCAGGAAGGGAATTTGGGGGTGAGAAATCTATACAAGCAAATCTTGTTAAATAACCCTTATTGTCCAAGTTACTTCTTCACCCTTTACTACCTCTTTGCCTTTCAGTTCTGCACAAACTCATGGTTTATTTATTTGCCTAAGAGGATTAAAATCTTCTTTTTTGGTCCCTTTACCAAGTCTTTATTTTCTTGTTTACCATGTACATGTAAAATTTCAATTAATTTTGTATGCTTTCCTCCTGTTCTGTCTTTGTCAGTTTAATATTCAGATCTAGCCAAGAACTCTAAAAGGGTTGAAAGATACTGTTCTTTTTAATCAAGTATCTCCCCACTTTTCCTGAGGTCACTATACCATTCTTATGTCAGCCTCCTTACTTGACTTCAAACTTGTGGGCCATTCACTCACCTCAGGTCCTTGGCATTTTGTTTCTTCTTAGAATGTTTTCTCCTGTGATATTTGTACAACTTACCCTTTGACTTAGACCTCTTCTTAGGAATGGGTGATATAGAGGACATCCTGACTTCTTGACAAATGTAAAAGCTATAAGCACATGACTTCTCTTCTCTACATTATCTCTTACCATTTTGTATAGAGACTTGCATAGTAAATGTTTATAAATGACATAAATGCGTAATATACTCTAGAGATTTTCTTTTAAAAATACATAATGTACTTTTAGAGATTTTTAGCTCAGAAAACTCAAATCTGCATACCGATTATCCTCTGTCTCTATAAAACCTCATATTTAATGACCTGATAAAGATCATAGGTGTTCTGAATTTTAATCTTCATGAAATTACTTCCTCCATTGACACTAATAAACACCTCTGGGTAAACATTGTATGAAAATTCAGCATGTTCCATTAATTCAAAATAAAATTATTACATTCAAGCATGTAAGTAATTAGACATTCAGATGAGTAAGACATTATTCACTTTCAAAGAGCTGTCAAATGGAAGAGACAGAAAAGTAGACTACTAAGTCTGTAAAATAAAGATAGATTGGAACACGTAATTCCTGGTGAACACTTTAGGAGAAGCCCCTCATCTAGAATTATAGGTCAGAACAGATCCTCAGGGGAGATGGTGCCTGTGTGGATGTGAAAGGAACTTCTCAAAATTGTTTTTCATTGTAAAACATTTCATTTCATTATCTATTTTATAATTTCTCAAAATTTAGCCAACTAAGTTACATTTAGCCTTGAAATTCAACTTTCTAAGTTGTTAAAACGATTAGATTTTATCAGCCAAAAACTGGGAGAAGAACTGGTACACTTCCCCTGAAACAATACTAATTACAAATTTCTAATCATTTCACTTCCCTCATGACTCAGTTGATAAAGAATCTGCCTGCAATGTGGGAGACCTGAGTTTGATCTCTGGGTTGGGAAAATCCCCTGGAGAAGGGAAAGGCTACCACTCCAGTAGGTCTGTAGAATTACATGAACTCTATAGTCCATGGGGTCGCAAAGAGTCGGACACGACTGAGAGAAATTCACTTTCACTCATTGAATTTAAGTTCCTGACCAGTAGAATACCTATTCAACCGTATTATCTAAAAGACGCTCAGTGCTATTATTTTTTGTTTGTTTGTTTGCTTTAAGCTACATTTGGAAGAAAAGGAACTGCTTTATTGGAGGCAAAATGAATCATATTTGATCTTTCTTGCTATCCACAAATCCTATCATGTTGTCACAGAAAGAAATTTGTTTGATTAGCATATGTTTTACTCATGAATTCTTTAAAAACACAAAAACATTTCCTAAGATTCATTCAATGAGTTTTTATGAGTTCTTATCTTCAAAATCTGAAAAATTTAAATGTACATGAAATTTAAATATATATAAAAATACATTCTTAAACCATGTATTTTCAGCTTCAGTCACTATAATCAGCTGAGTACAAATGGCAGAATAACAGTATAAATGAAAGGAAACAAATTCAGGACAAAGATTCAAGGATAGATTTTTCTCACATAAAACTTTAACCTTCAGTTTTGGCATGAATAGAAATCACTTTAATTGAAGATAATAAAAAAGAAAGAGTGCTGAATGCTAAAATCCATAAATTCTTCAAAAGAGAAGGGATACAGAGAGAAAACAGAAGCCTTGTTCGAGAGAACAGCATGAATATTATCTATAGTGAAACAGATCACCAGCCCAGGTGGGATGCATGAGACAAGTGCTCGGGCCTGGTGCACTGGGAAGACCCAGAGGAATCGGGCGGAGAGGGAGGTGGGAGGGGGGATCTGGATGGGGAATACGTGTAACTCCATGGCTGATTCATGTCAATGTATGACAAAACCCACTGTAATGTTGTGAAGTAATTAGCCTCCAACTAATAAAAATAAATGAAAAACAACAACAAAAAAAACTTAAATAGAATCTCTCCATTCAGAATTATACTGAAATAAGTCTGGATAAAGGTAAAGATTTTGAAAATTTTCTAATTAGTGAACAATTTAAAATAGTTGATACACACTGTGCTTGTTTTTTTTTTTTTTTTCCCCAGCCTCAAATATATGCTCTTATAATCAATATTAATATTGTAGCAATATTGGGAAGTTCAGAACAAGGGTTTTTTGTTTGTTTGTTTGTTTGTTTTTTACCTTGTGTTGAGACTAAGAAATACTTATCTATTTTATTTTAATCTAATAAAATTCCACAAAATCAAAGGACAAAATCCTAATTAATCCACACAGTAGGTTTTACTAGGAAGGTCTTAACTTTAAGAGCCGCCCGCCCCTTGGGATTCGAAGAGAAATCAATTTTAATAGTTACATTGTAAACCTGTGTGTGGGAAGTAGGTTATGGATTTTAAGTCAGAATGTGATATTCATTATCCTGTTGCAAAATAAAATAATTTACCGTCCTCCTGGGACTTGAACTCACATTGTTGTTGTTCAGTCACTCAGTCACATCTGATTCTTTGTGACCCCATGAACTGCAGCATGCCAGGCTTCCCTGTCCTTTACTGTCTCCTGAGGTTTGCTCAGATTCATGCCCATTGAAGTCCAAGACGTTATCTAATCATCTCATCCTCTGCTCTCCCCTTCTTATTTGCCTTCAATCTTTCCCAGCAAAACGTCTTTTCAAATGGGTCAGATCATCACAACAGGTGGCCAAAATACTGGAGCTTAAGCTTCAGCATTGGTCCTTCCAATGAATATTCAGGATTGATTTCCTTTAGGATTGACTGATTTCACCTCCCTGTCGTCAGAAGAACTCTCGAGTTCTCTCCACCATCACAATTCAAAAGCATCAGTTCTTCAGTGCACAGCCTTCTTTATGACCCAACTCTCACATCCATACATGTCTACTGGAAAAATCATACCTTTGACTATGTGGACCTTTGTCAGCAAAGTGATATCTCCGCTTTTTTTTTTTTTTTTTCTATTTTTGTATTTGATTCTGTAATTCCTTTTTTTTAATTTTTTAACTTTAAACTTTTTTACCTCATTGCGGTACAGCCCACTAACAATGTTATCATAGTTTCAGGTGAAAAGCAAGAGGACTCCACCATACATGTATATGTATTCATTCTCCCCCAAACCCCTGTCCCATCCAGGGCACATAACTTTGGATAGAGTTCCATGTTCTATGCAATAGGTCTTTGTTGGTTATCCATTTTAAATACAGCAATGTGTACAAGAACTTCCCAAACTTCCTAGTTATCCCTCCATCCCCTTGTCAACCAGAAATTTGTTTTCCAAGTCTGTAAGTTTCTTTCTGTTTTGTAAATAAATTCATTTCTATCATTTCATTTTTTGATTCCACATATAGGGGATGTAATATGATATTAACCCTTGTCTGACTTACTTTACAAAATATGACACTCTCTAGGTCCATTTATGCTGTTGAAAATGACATTATTTCATTTTTTATGGCTGAGTAATATTCCACTGTATATATGTACTACATCTTCTTTATGCAGTCCTCTGCCAATGGACATTGATATTATTTTCATGTCTTGGCTATTGTAAACAGTACTTCCATGAGTGTGGGGTGTGTGTATCCTTTCAGATCATGTTTTTATCAGGATATGCCCAGGAGTCTGATTACAGGGTCATATAGTAATTTGATTTTTAATTTTATAAAAAATCTCCATATTGTTCACCACAGTAGTTGTATAAATAGACATTCCCACCAATAGAGCAGGAAGCTTCCTTTCTCTTCATCCCCTCTCCAGCATTTACTGTTTGTGGATTTTTTTTTTTTTTGACAAAAAATAGCATTCTTTTTTTTTTCAATTTTATTTTTTATTTTTATTTTTTTTCATTTATTTTTATTAGTTGGAGGCTAATCACTTTACAAAACCGCAGTGGGTTTTGTCATACATTGACATGAATCAGCCATGGATTTACATGTATTCCCCATCCCGATGTTTGTGGATTTTTTGATGAAAGCCATTCTGACTAGTGTGAATGGATATCTCATTGTAGTTTTGAAATGCATTTCTCTAACAACTAGCGATTTTTAACAAATTTTCATGTGCCTCTTGGGAATCTGTATGTCCTCTTTGGAGAAATGTCTATTCAGGTCTTCTGCCCCTTTTTTGAGTGTGCTGTTCGTTTTGTTACAGTTAAATGTCATGAGCTGTTTGTAGATTTTGGAGACTAATCCCTTACTGATCATTTGCAAATATTGTTCCCCAATTTGTGGACTGCCTTTTCATCTTGGTTATTGTTTCCTTTGCTATGCAAAAGATTTTGAGTTTAACTAGGATCTATTTGTTTATTTTTGTTTATTTTTTTCATTATTCTGGGAGATGGATCAAAAAATATGCTGCTGTGATTTTTCAGAGAGCCTATGTTTTCCTCTAGTAGTTTTATAGTGTTCACTCTCACATTTGGGTCTTCAGTCCATTTTAAGCTTGTTTTTTGTGCATGGAGTTAACTGATAATCTAATTTCTTTTCTTTTTTTTTTCTTATATGTGACTTTCCAGTTTTCCCAGCAACATTTGTTGAAGAGATCATACTTCCAACATCTTTAGTCTTGCCTCCTTTGTCATAAATTAATTGACCTTAACTGCATGGGCTTATTTTGCAGTTTTATGTCTTGTGTCAGAGATCTATATCTCTATTTTTGTTCCTGTACCATTCTATTCAGATGACTGTAAGTCTGTAGTATAGTCTGAAGCTAAGAAGCCTGATTCTTCCAGCTGTTTTTCTTTTTCAAGATGACTTTAGCTATTCAGAGTCTTGTGTCTCCATACATATTTTGAGATTTTTTGTCCTAGTTTGGTGTAAATGCCATTGATAATTTGATAGGGATTGCATTAAAATTGTAGATTGCCTTGGGTAGTATAATGATTTGACAATATTGACTCTTCCAATCCAGGAATGTGGTATACCTTTCTATCTATTAATGTCTTCTTCAGCATTTTAGCTGAATTTCACCTGATTTCTTTCATCAGCATCTTATCATTTTCAGAGTACAGGTCTTTTGTCTCCTCAGGTAGATTTATTCCTGGGTATTTTATGCTTTTTTATGTGTATGTGATGGTAAATGAAAATTCTTGAATTTCTTTTTCTGATCTTCTGTTGTTAGAATATAGCTCAGTTCAGTTCAGTCGCTCAGTCTTGTCTGACTCTTTGCGACCCCATGAACTGTAGCATGCCAGGCCTCCCTGTCCATCTCCAACTCCCAGAGTCCACCCAAAACCATGTCCATCGAGTCGATGATGCTATTCAACCATCTCATCCTGTGTTGTCCCCTTCTCCTCCCACCCTCAGTCTTTCCCAACATCAGGGTCTTTTCAAATGAGTCAGCTCTTCGCATCAGGTGGCCAAAGTATTGAAGTTTCAGCTTCAACATCAGTCTTTCCAATGAACACCCAGGACTGATCTCTGTTAGGATGGACTGATTGGATCTCCTTGTAGTCCAAGGGACTCTCAAGAGTCTTCTCCAACACCACAGTTCAAAAGCATCAATTCTTCAGTGCTCAGGTTTCTTTATAGTCCAAATCTCACATCCATACATGACCACTGGATAATTCATAACCTTGACTAGACGGACCTTTGTTGGCAAAGTAATGTCTCTGCTTTTCAATATGTTATCTAGGCTGACCATAACTTTCCTTCCAAGGAGTAAGCGTCTTTTAATTTCATGGGTGAAATCACCATCTGCAGTGATTTTGGAGCCCAGAAAAATAAAGTCAGCCACTGTGTCCAGTGTTTCCCCATCTATCTGCCATGAAGTGACGGGATCGGATGCCATCATCTTAGTTTTCTGAATGTTGAGCTTTAAGTCAACTTTTTTCACTCTCCTCTTTCACTTTCGTCAAGAGGCTCTTTAGTTCTTCACTTTCTGCCATAAGGGTGGTGTCATTTGCATATCTGAGGTTATTGATATTTCCCCGGCAATCTTGATTCCAGCTTGTGCTTCCTGCAGCCCGGCGTCTCTCATGATGTACTCTGCATATAAGTTAAATAAGCAGTGTGACAATATACAGCCTTGACATACTCCTTTTCCTATTTGGAACCAGTCTGTTGTTCCATGTCCAGTTCCAACTGCTGCTTCCTGACCTGCATACAGGTTTCTCAAGAGGCAGGTCAGCTGGTCTGGTATTACCATGTCTTTCAGAATTTTCCAAAGTTTATTGTGATCCACACAGTCAAAGGCTTTGGCATAATCAATAAAGCAGAAATGCAACAAATTTCTGCATATTAATTTTGTAACCTTCAACTTTACCAAATTCATTAATGAGTTCTATCAGTTTCCTGGTAGGATCTTTAGGATTTTCTATGTATAGTATCATGCCATATGCAAATAGTGGTAGTTTAATTTCTTCTTTTCCAATTTAATTCCCTTTGCTTCGTTTTCTTCTCTGGTGACTGTAGCTTGGACTTCCAAAACTATGTTGAATAAAAGTGGTGAGTGGACATCCTTGTCTTGTTCCTGATCTTAGAAGGAATGTTTACAGATTTTCACCATTGAGTATGTTGTTAGCTATAAGTTTGTCACATATGACCTTTATTATTTTGAGGCATGCACTCTCTATGCCCACTTTCTGGAGAGCTTTTATTGTGAATGGTTGCTGAATTTTGTCAAAAGCTTTTTTTCTGCATCAAGATGATAATTTTTTTTTTTTTTATTCTTCAATTCCTTGATGTGGTGTATCACACTGATTGATTTATGGATGTTAAAAAAATGCTTGGGTCCATGGAATGAATCCCACTTGATCATGGTGTGTGATCTTTCTAATATATGTTTGGCTATGGATTGCTAGTATTTTGTTGAGGATTTTTGCATCTATGTTTATCAGTGATATTGTTATTGTTCAGTTGCCAAGTCATGTCTGACTCTGCAACCCCGTGGACTGCAGCATGCCAGGCCTCCTTGTCCCTCACTATTCCTGGAGTTTGCCCGCCTTCTTGTCCATTGAATCAGTAATGCCATCTAACCCTCTCATTCTCTGTCACCCTCGTCTCCTTCTGCCTTCAATCTTTCCCAGTGTCAGGGTCTTTTCCAAAGAGTCAGCTTGGCTTAAATTTTCTTTTGTGGTATCTTTGTCTGGTTTTTGTATCAAGGTGATGGTGGCCTCACAAAATGAGTTTGGAAACTTTCCTTCCTCTGAAATTTTTTGGAAAAGTTTCAGAAGAATAGGTTTAACTCTTTACTAAATGTTTGATAAAATTTGTCTGTGAATCAATCAGATCCTGTATTTTTGTTTTTTGGGAGGTTTTTAATCAGTTTCAGTTTAAGTGCTTGTGAATGCTCTGTTCATATTTTCTATATCTTCCTGTCTAGGGAGACTGCACCTTTCTAAGAATTTGTCCATTTCTTTCAGGTTTTCCGTTTCATTGGCGTGCAGGTATTCATAATATTCTCTTGTGATCCGTGGTATTTCTGTGGAGTCAGTTGCAACATCTTTTTTCATTTCTAATTTTATTGATTTGAATCTTCTCCCTTTTATTTTCTTGGTGAGTTTGGCTAATGGTTTATCAATTTTGTTTATCTTTACTGAAAACCAGCATTTAGCTTCATTGATCTTTGTAATTGTTTTCTTTGTCTCTATTTTATTTATTTCTGCTCTGATTTTTATTATTTCCTTCAGTCGACTAACTTTAGATTTTGTTTGTTCTTCTTTCTCTAGTTGTTTTAGGTGTAAGATTAGACTATTTGAAACTTTTTTTTTCGTTTTTTAAAGTAGATTGTATGCTATAAAATTCCTTCTTAGAACTGCTTTTACTGCATCCCATAAGTTTGTATCATTGTGCTTTCACTTTCATTTATCTCTCGGTTCGTTTTTTTTTTTTTTTTTTTGCTTTTTTATTTCTTCAGTGGTACAGTGATTGTTGAGTAGCATACTATTTAGCTGCCATGTATTGATAGGTTTTAGATTTTATATATATATATACACACACACATATATATGTATATATACACTTTATTTCTAATTGCATAGCATTGTGAACAGAAAAGATGCTTGATATAATTTAGATTTCTTAAATTTAGTAAGCTCATCTTGTGATTCAGCATGTGGTCAGTCCTGGAAAATGCTCCTTTTGCCCTTGAGAAGAATGTATAGTCTGTTGTTTCAGATGAGATGTTCTATAAATATCAACTAAGTCCACCTTAAGATGCCATTTAAGGACTGTGTTCCTTATTAATATCCTGTCCAGAGGATCTGTCCACTGATGAGAATAGGGTATTAAATCCCCACCCTCACTGTTACTGCTACTGTCAACTCTCCTTTTATGTTTGCTAATATTTGCCTTACATATTGAGGTGTTCCTATGTTGGATGCATATGCTTATAATTGTTATATCTTCTTTTTGGGTTGAATGCTTGATAGTTATGTAGTATCCTTATTGCTTCTTATAGCAGTCTTTGCTTTAAAGTGTATTTTATATGATAAGATTTTTTATACTCCAGCTTATAATTTACTTTTGCATGTAATACCTTCTCCCATCCTCTTACTGTCAGTCTGGAAACGTCCCTAGGTGTGCAGCGGGTCTCTCGTATATTACATGTATATATATAGGTCTTGTTTTGTGCTCGCCTTGCCAGTCTATGTCTTTTGACGAGTGCATTTAACTCATTTATATTCAAGGTAATTATCTATATGTATGATCCTATTACCATTTTCTTAATTGTTTTGGGTTTATTTTTTGTAGATCTTTTCCTTCTCTTGTGTTTCCCGCCTAGAGATATTCCTTTAGAATTTGTTGTAAAATTTAATTAGTGGTGCTGAATTCTCTTAACTATTGTTTGCCATGAAGTATTTGATTTCTTCATTAAATTTGGTCCAGAGTCTTGGTGGATGTAGTATTTTTGGTGTAGGTTCTACCCTTTCATCATTTGAAATATACTGTGCAATTTCATTTGTGGCTTGTAGAGTTTCCATTGAGGAATCAGCTGGTAATCTTATGGAATTTCCCTTGTACATTATTTGCTTTTTGGTTTTTGTTTTTTCCTTTTGCCAGGAGAAATATAATAACCTCAAATATGCAGATGAAACAACCCTAATGGTAAAAAGTGAAGAGGAACTAAAAGAGTCTCTTGATGAAGCTGAAATAAGACAGTGAAAAAGTTGACTTAAAATTCAACATTCAGAAAACTAAGATCATGGCAAATAAATGGGGAGAAATGGAAACAGTGATGGACTTTATTTTCTTGGGCTCCACAATCACTATAGTGACTGCAGCCACGAAATAAAAGGAAAAAAAAAAAAAAAAAAGCTTGCTCTTTGGAAGAAAAGCTATGACAAACCTAGAAAGTGTATTAAAAGACAGACACATCACTTTGCCAATAAAGGTCCATATAGTCAAAGCTATAGTTTTTCCAGTAGTCTTGTATAAATATGAGATTTGCACCATAAAAAGACTGAGCATGAAAAATGTGATTATTTTGATCTGTGGTGTTGGAGAAAACTCTTGAGAGTCACTTGGACAGCAAGGAGATCAAACTCGCCAATCCTAATAGAAATCAACCTTGAATATTCATTAGAAGGACTGATGCTAAAGCTGAAGATCTAATACTTTGGCCATCTGATGAGAAGAGCTGACTCATTGGAAAAAAACCCTTATGCTGGGAAAGACTGAGGGCTGGAGGAGAAGGGGGTGACAGAGGATGAGATTGTTGGATAGCATCATCAACTCAGTGTGCAAGAGATTGAGCAAATTCTGGGAGACAATGAAGGACAGGGAAGCCTGATGTGCTGCAGCCCCTAGGTTCACAAACAGTTAGACATAACCAAGTGACTGAAAAGCAACAACAACAGTAGTTTATCTTTGTATTTAATTTTTTGTTAGTTTGACCATTTGTGTTTTTGTGTGCTCCTCCTTGGGTTAATCCTGTCTGAAGCTCTCTGTGTTTCTAGGATTTGGTTAACTATTTCCTTTCCCATGTTAGTAAGTTTTCAACTATTATGTCTTCAAATATTTTCTTGGGTCCTCTCTCTCTCTCCTCCTTCAGAGACCCTTATAATGTGAATATTGGTCCATTTTATGTTGTCTCTTAGGCTGTCTTCATTTCTTGTCATTCTTTTTTCCTTATTTTGTTTAACAGCAGTGATTGCCACCATTCTGTCTCCAGGTCATATATCTGTTCTGTCTTAGTTATTGTGCATTTGATTCCTTCTACTGCATTGTTCATCTCTGTTTGTCCTTCACTTCTTCAATGTCTTTGGAAAACACTCCTTGCATCTTCTCAAACTTTGTCTCCTTTCTTCCACTGAGATCCTGGATCATCTTCACTGTCATTATTCTGAATTGCTTTTCTGGAAGCTTGACTATCTACACTTCATTTGGTTGTTTTTCTGGGAATTTATTTTGTTCCTTCATTAGGGGAATAGTCCAGTTTCTTTTATTTTGGTTAGATTTTTATTAGAATTTTAGGTCTTGGAGCCTTTGGGATTATAGTTCTTGCTTCTGTCTGTCCTCTGGTGGATAAGGATAAGAGGCCTGAAGAAGGGACTGGCTATGTGGAAAACTAGATATTTCTCTGGTGGGGAGGACTATGCTCAGTAAATCTTTAATCCAATTATCTACTAATTATTACCAGTGCCTCTGTATCCATAGCAGGCCACTGCTAAACCATGCCTCTGCAGGAGACCCTCAAACACTCACAGGCATGTCAGGCTCAGTCTCCTGTTTTTGCTCCTTTCCCCTGGGTCCTGGTGTGTCAAAGTTTTGTTTGTGCCCTCCAAGAGGGCATTCTCAGTATCTCCCAGTCCTGTGGATTCCTATAACCAAATCCCACTGACCTTCAAAGTCAGATTCCCTGGGGATTCCCAGCCCCTTTGCCATATCCCTCAGAATGGGAAGCCTGGGGTTGGGTATAAATTCTTCACAACAGTGTGATAACTTCTTTGGTAGTACTGTTTTCCATTTGTGGTCCACACAGCGGGTATGGGATTTGACTTTATCATTATTGTGCCCCTCCTATCACCTCATTGAGGCTTCTCCTTTGTCCTTGGCCTTGAGGCATCATTTTTGGTGGGTTTCAATATCTTGAAATTGATGGCTGTTCAATAACTAGTTGTGATATTGGTGATTTCTTAGGAGACGATGAGAACACATCTTTCTACTCCATCATCTTGAACCAGTCTCTCTCTGCTTTTAATATGTTGTCTAGATTTGTCATAACTTTCTTACCAAGGAGTATCTTTTAATTTCATGGCAGCAGTTGCCATCCACAGTGATTTTGGAGCTCAAAAAATAATATCTATCAGTGTTACCACTTTTTCCCTTTCTATTTGCCATGAAGCAATGAGACTGGATGCCACGATCTTACTTCCTGAATGTTGAGTTTTGAGCCAACTTTTGCACTCTCCTCTTTCACTCTCATAAAGAGGCTCTTTACTTCCTCTTCACTTTCTGCCATAAGGTTGGTATCATCAGCATATCTGTGGTTGTTTACATTTCTCCCAGCAACTTTGATTCCAGCTTGTGATCACCCAGCTGGGCATGTCACATGATGTACTCTGCATAGAAATTAGATAAACAGGATGACAATATACAACCTTATTGTACTCCTTTCTCAATTTTTAACCAGTTGGTTCTAACTGTTGCTTCTTGACTTTCATACAGGTTTCTCAGGAGACAGGTAATGTGGTCTAGTATTCCTATCTCTTGAAGAATCTTCCATAGTTTGTTGTAATCCATATAGTCAAAGGTATCCACAGAGTCAATGAAGCAGAAATAGGTGTTTTTTTTTTGTTGTTGTTGTTGTTTGTTTTTTGTTTGTTTGTTAGTTTGTTTTTAGAATCACCTTGTTTTCTCTACAAGCCAAAGGATTTTGGCAATTTGATCTCTGGTTACTTGCCCTTTCTAAACTGAGCTTATACATCTGGAAATCTCAGTTCACACACTACTGAAATCTAGCTTGAATGATTTTGAGCATAACACTACTAGCATGTGAAATGAGTGTAACTGTATGGCAATTTGAACATTCTTTGGCATGGAATTGGAATGAAAACTGACCTTTACCAGTATTGTGGCCACTGCTAAGATTTCAGATTTGCTGACATATTGAATCCAGCATTGGAACAGTATCATCTTTTAGGACGTTAAATAGCTCATCTGGAATTCCATCACATTCACTAGCTCTGTTTGTTTAGTACTTCCTAAGGCCCACTTGACTTCACAATCTAGGATGTCTGGCTCTAGGTAAGTGACCACAACATAGGGGTTATCCAGCTCATTAAGACTTTTTTTTTTTTTTTTTTTAATAATTCTGTGTATTCTTGTCATTTCTCCCTAATCTCCTCTCCTTCATTTAGGCCTTATCCTTTCTGTCCTTTATTGTGCCCATCCTTACATGAAATGTTTCTTTGATATCTCCAATTTTCTTGAAGAGATTTCTAGTCTTTCCCATTTTATTTTTTCCTCTGTTTCTTTGCATTGTTCACTTAAGTAGGCTTTCTAATCTCTCCTGGCTATTCTCTGGAACTTTACATTTAGCTGGATATATCTTTCCCATTCTCACTTGCTTTTTGCTTCCCTTCTTTCCTCAGACATTTGTAAACACTCCTCAGACAACCGTTTTGCCTTCTCTCATTTCTTTTCCTTTGGAATGATTTTGATCATCACTTCCTTGACACTGTTACAAACCTCTGTCCGTAGTTCTTCTAGCACTGTGCCTACCAGAACTAGTCCCTTGAATCTATTAATCATCTCCACTGTATAATCATAAGGGGATTTGTTGATGTCATACCTGAGTGGCCTAGTGGTTTCCCTACTTTCTTAAATTTAAGCCTGAATTTTGTGATGAGGATATCATGATCTGAGCCTTAGTCAGTTCCAGGTCTTGTTTCTGCTGACTGTATGACATTTATGTATCTTTGGCTGCAAAGAACATAATCAATCTGATTTTGTTATTGACCATAGGGTGATGTCTTTGGGTAGAGTCATCTCAGGTTGTTGGAAGATGTTTGCTATGACCAGTGTGTTCTCTTGGCAAAGCACTCCTGCTTCATTTTGTACTCCACAGACATACTTACTTGTTACTCCAAGTTTCTCTTGACTTCTCACTTTTGCATTCTAATCCCCTATCATGAAAAATCATTTTTTTTGTTTGTTTGTTTTAATGTTATTTCTAGAAGGTCTTTTATGTCTTCATGGAACCAGTCAACTTGACATTCTTCAGCATTAGTTGTTTAGACATGGACTTGGATTATGTGATGTTTACCCCACATGTCAGGACTCAAACCTGGACAAAACCCAGACTCAGACTTGAACTCACTTGGCCATAACATGAACCCAGCCAAAACCCAACGTCTTCCAACTGAGATCACGCACTTGGTCTTAGGATTTAATGAAGCTCAGGTTCTCTGTGTCTTAGTGTAGAAGTAATTCAATGAGACACAAAAATGATAGGAAGAATTAGAATTATTTAGAGAGAAACACTCCACAGACTGTGGGCCATCTCAGTAGATGAGCATAGCCTTGAAATGTGGCATAGTTAGGTTTTATGGGCTGAGTAATTTCACAGGCTAATGAATGTGAGAATTATTCTAACTATTTTGTGGAAGAGGTAGGGATTTCCAGGAACTGGACTGATGTCCACTTTTTGGCCCTTGATATTTGGTCTCAGAACTGTCATGGCAGTGATGGGTCTGTCACTTAGCTTTCTGTTGTGTTGAGCATATACTGAGATTCTGAAGATCTTTGTTATATAGCTCTTCTCTGTATTCTTGCCACCTCTTCTTAATATCTTCCTCTCTTTAAGAAAATTAGAGATACCAAGGGAACATTTCATGCAAAGATGGGTACAATAAGGACAGAAATAGTATGGGACTAACAGAAGAAGAAGATATTAAAAAGAGGTGGCAAAAATAAACAGAAGAACTATAGAAAAAAGGTCTTCATGACCCACATAACCACAATGGTACGATCACTTACCGAGAGCCAGACATCCTGGAGTGTGAAGTCAAGTGGGCCTTAGGATGCATCACTATGAACAAGGCTAGTGGATGAGATGGAATTCCAGTTGGGCTATTTCAAGTCCTAAAAGATGATGCTGTGAAAGTGCTGAACTCAATATGCCAGCAAATTTGGAAAACTCAGCAGTGGCCACAGGACTGGAAAAGTTCAGTCTTCATTCCAATCCCAAAGAAAGGCAATGCCAAAGAATGTTCAAACTAGTGCACAAGTGCACTCATCCCACATTCTGGTAAAATAAAGCTCAAAATTCTCCAAGCCAGGCTTCAAAATTACATGAATCATGAATCTTCAGATATTCAAGATGGATTTAGAAAAGGCAGAGGAACCTGAGATCAAATTGGCAACATCCATTGGATTATCAAAAAAGCAAGGGAGTTCCAGAAAAAAAAACACCTATTTCTGCTTTATTGACTATGCCAAAGCCTTTGACTGTGTGGATCACAATAAATTGTGGAAAATTTAAAAAGACGTGGGGAAACTAAACCACCTGATCTGCTTCTTGAGAAATCTGTATGCAGGTCAGGAACCAACACTTAGAACTGCACATGAAACAACAGACTGGTTCCAAATATGAAAAGGAGTACGTCAAGGCTGTATATTGTCACCCTGCTTATTTAGCTTATATGCAGAGTACACGATGAAAAACACTGGGCGGGATGAAGCACAAGCTGGAATCAAGATTGCCAGAAGAAGTATCAATAACCTGAGATAGGCAGATGACACCACTGTTATGGCAGAAAGTGAAGAAGAGCTAAAGAGCCTCTTGATGAAAGTGGAAGAGGAGAGTGAAAAAGTTGGCTTAAAACTTAATATTCAGAAAAGTAAGATGAT
Organism: Cervus elaphus; assembly: GCF_910594005.1. Lineage (NCBI taxonomy): Eukaryota > Metazoa > Chordata > Mammalia > Artiodactyla > Cervidae > Cervus > Cervus elaphus. The sequence goes on along the minus strand of NC_057842.1, from coordinate 8,623,678 downwards.
GGCATCTTGTTTCATCACTTCATGCAAATAGATGGGGAAACAGTGGAAACTGTGACAGACTTTATTTTCTTGGGCTCCAAAATCACTGCAGATGGTGATTGCAGCCATGAAATTAAAAGACGCTTGCTCCTTGGAAGAAAAGCTATGGCCAACCTAGACAGCATATTAAAAAGCAGAGACATTGCTTTACCAACAAAGGCCCTTCTAATTAAAGCTATGGTTTTTCCAGTAGTCATTTGTGGCTGTGAGATTTGGACTATAAAGAAAGCTGAGTGCCAAATAATTGATGCTTTTGAACTGTGGTGCTGGAGAAAACTCCTAAGAGTCCCTTGGACTGCAAGGACATCTGACCAGTTCATTCTAAAGGAAATCAGTCCTGAATATTCGTTGGAAGGACTGATGCTGTAGCTGAAACTCCAATACTTTGGCCTCCTGATGCAAAGAACTGACTCATTTGAGAAGACCCTGATGCTGGCAAAGATTGAAGGCAGGAGGATAAGGGGACAACAGAGGATGAGATGGTTGGATGGCATCACTAACTCAATGAACATGAGTTTGGTTAAACTATGGGTGCTGGTGGTGGACAGGCAGGCCTGGAGTGCTGCAGTCCATGGTGTGTCAAACAGTGGGACACGACTGAGTGACTGAACTGAGCTAAGACTGAAATGGAAGATTTAGTGGAATTCAACTTGTCCAACATCTTGGACTTAGTTGGTTCTAATAAATTTATGTCATGTGTTTGTGTTTGTTGTTCTTTTAAAGCTTATGCCCTGTCCCCTTTCCTCCTGTTTCACATCCTTCTGTATTATTGGCTGACATCCTCTATTTAAAAAAAGCCAAATTAACAAAAGAAAGACAAACAGAAATTCATTATACATGTTTACCTCATGTATACATGGAAGACACTCAAGGAAAATGAATGAGCTGTCTGAGATATCCCAAAACTCTATCTCATCTTACTGACCTCATCTTACTGACCAAAGAAAGATGTGTGTGTGTGTATGTGTGTGTGTGTGTGTTTGTGTGTGTGTGTGTGTCTGTATGTTTTGGGCTAGGGTGGAAGGGCAACTCACAGAAAGAGGAAAAGCTTGGTATACAAAAGTTTTCCTTCCATTCAGATAAATCTTTCAGGATGGGGGGAAAACAAAACAAAACAAAAAAAACTATAAATAGCTCTCTTCTGGAATGCGCCCCCTTTTCTATGTAAATTTCCTTAAAAATGTAAATTTCTCTCATAAAAGATAACTTTTACTCTGGTTTTAGAGCTTCTCCTCTGTCTGCAATTGCTCAAAGTTGTCCTTATACAAAAGAGCTATATTTGGGGGTGGAACTTGGTGGGCTCCAGTCTATGGTATTGCAAAGAGTCAAACCAACTGAACGCACATACAAACATTCATACATGCTTCTTTTACTATTTTGTGTTAATCAATCTTGTTAAGAAAATGCAATTGAATATATATATTTTATGTATAAAATATATATTTATATAAAATAAATATATATGCTTCCCTCATAGGTCAGTTGCACCTGCAATGCAGGAGACCCCGGCTCTATTCCTGGATCGGGAAGATCCCCTGGAGAAGGAAAAGGCTACCTGTTCCAGTATTCTGGCCTAGAGAATTCCATGGAATGTATAGTCTATGGGGTTGCAAAGAGTCAGATACGAGTGAGCAATTTTCATTTTCAGTATATTACATATAAGGAATACATATATCTATCAATGATTGATATATTGATGATATATATTTTGAATTTTATTAAATGATAATTTCAAGACTCAAAATAATAATAGTGGTAATGATAATAAAAATATTGTGTAAATTTGGTTCTTACTATGTCAAATGATGCCAAGTTAAGATAATTGGCCTAAAGTTGTGCTTAAATTTATTCATTAACAGGAGTCTGTGAGCTATAAAAATTCTTAGTAAAAGTTTCAAAAATTTCTTGCAATAATGTTTAAATTATTGTTTTTTTATTTATTATTTTTGTTTATTATTAAGGTTTTTTTTTTTTTTTTTTTTTTTTGGTCGTTAAAACTGGCTTTAATAAGTCAAGGTGATAATTTTATAAAAATTGGTTGGTTTGCCCATGCCTGTAAATTTTCAGAGAGGATTTTGCCCAGGATTTCAGTCTCTTTAGACCCTTAGGGGTTTATACTCCCAAAAATTAATTTCAACAAATAAACAATCTAATATATAACAACTGTCTAAACTAAGCATTACATTCATTTTATTTATTTATTTTTCATTTATTTTTATTAGTTGGAGGCTAATTACTTTACAATATTGTAGTGGTTTAGCCATGGATTAACATCAACATGAATTAGCCATGGATTTAAATGCATTCCCCAAGCCCAGGTTGGATGCATGAGGCAAGTGCCCAGGCCTGGTGCACTGGGAAGACCCAGAGGGATGGGGAATACATGTTTATTAATAAGTTTTTAATGCTTCATTAATTTATGAAGATATCTACATTCTTGTGTGTAGATACACATTTATTATGTGCTGAGATTGTAAAGGCAAAAATGTAAAATAAGAACAGTTTTTTTTGGAAAATAATAATATTGACATCATTTTTCCCCTTTTTCTTTAGAAAAAATATAAAATATATATATTTTTTAAACTGGAAAAGCCTTTTGACAGCTTTATGCTGACACATGCCTTTCTCAAATTTTTGATTGCCATTTCTGAAATGTAAACTCATGGAAGATGACACTCCTATCTTCTAGTTTCTATGGAAAAAATCTAAAAATTTTATTGGACTTCTTGCTCCAAGTCACAAAAAGAAATACATTAGCTTCAAAAAAAAAGAAAAAAGGAAGAAAGAAAAGAAAGGTAATGTAGATATGTAGATTCTTCTCTGGATGAATCCAATTTAACTAGCACAGATAGTCACCTGAATTACCCAATGACTCTCTGATGAGATGAACTATTCATAACAAATGATGCTCTCCTGTTCTTTTACTTAAGGACTAGTCATTCATTTTGAAAACATACATAGAAAAGTCTTACCTGATTGACTACTTAAAGGATAAGAATCTTTTCTGTCTTCATATATCTCAGTGGATTGTCTGTAGTGATTATTGCATTCTGGTTTAAAGCTTATTACATAATAAAAGTGTTATTTCTCTACTACTTTTGTGGACAGGTTTTCTGAGTTAGGAGAAGGTTGTTTTACATATATTATGTAGATCAACCAAACACTAACTATAAAGTATCAAGTGTAAATATCTTCTTTTCAACATCTGAAATATAAAAGCAACACACACTAAAATTTTTATTATACCATTTGCTAGTGGAATTGTATAATTTTATTTACTCATGAAAAAAATCATTTGGCCACATATTCATGGATTAATTTAAGAAAAATAAAAGCATGAAGTGATAGCTTATTATATGTGAGTTTCTCTATTTTTCTCTGGATGTCTGTGTGAGGGGGTAAGATAAATAAAGCACAAAACTGGCAGTAAAATAACTCAATTTCCCAAGGCAGTTAAAGTTATCAAATATTGTATAAGACAGAGTGAAATAAGTGCCTTTTCTCCATCTACTTTATAAAATGTCCAAAAGTGAAAACTCTTTTTAAAATAATGCTAAAGATAAGTATGCATAGATGAACATTTCAAAATTTAGAAAATGACTACCTTTCACAGAATTCCAACAGAGCCAATGGAAGCTCCAGCTTAGATCCTAAGATGCAAAATCACTGAGCATCATGCCCATGAGGTATTGCATATCATACTGACAACAAAATGATATACTGTTGGCTTAAATGGGAGTGAACATCCTCTCAAGACTTTGGTTATGACAAAAGTCTTCTGAAAAATTTGCTAACCCTTAAAGCTTTAAAATATTTTATTACAAAAAGGCGGGAGGGGGGATCGGGATGGGGAACACATGCAAATCCATGGCTGATTCATGTCAATATATGGCAAAAACCACTACAATATATTTTAAAGTAATTAGCCTCCAACTAATAATAATAATAAAAAAAAAGAAAAAGAAAATTAAGAAAATACTTCAGAAAAATAGTTTATTACAAAAAGGAACAATACCAATAAGACAAATGAAGCGCAGACCCTTATCAGACAGAATCATGAAAAAATAAAATACTTATATTTATAAAAAATTGTGCATTTAGATGTTTATTAGCATTTCTGGTGAATCATAATTATTCAAATAGAAATACAGAAAAAAACTAAAAAAGTATTTATTATTTAATTAACATGACAAAATAGAACTTGAATGGAGAAGGAAATGGCAACCCACTCCAGTATACTTGCCTGGAGAATCCCATAGACAGAAGAACCTGGCAGGCTACAGTCCATGGGCTTTCAAGAGTCAGATACGACTTAGCGACTAAACCACCACCAATAGAACTTGAAATAATCTTTATTCAGAGACCTTTAAAAAATAGAATCAACAAGTTAATGTTTATCTAATATATTTTTCAAAAAACACAGAGATAGAAGGAAGTGTGATTTCCTTTCATTGCTGAAATATTTGGGAAATTATACTGTCAAATTAAACTATCATAAAATGTACTAGTCTGAAATGTCAGTTTCAGAACATGCTAATTTCCTATAGTTCAAGAAGTATTCAAATTATAGAAATATAAAATTATTTTAAGAATGTGTCCCTGCTATTTTTAAAATATATATCTACTGACTACTACTTTGCATCTTGTTGGTTGTTTTTCACTTGCTATAAAGATTCTAAAATCATAATCTTGTCACTTCACTTTGTGATAAACCAACATATGAAATCATAACAATATTTGAGATATAAACTTTTTTTATACTTTTCCTAATTTGTTTTATGTTTATATTTGTTTAGACTGCAATTATGAAGTTCTGAAATCAGTAACTTCTTTAAATTTTATATTATACTAATCTGATTGTGGAAAATTTACATAAAAGTTAGACATAGGTATGTACAATTATTTTTTTGAAATAGTGTTTTTTTGTATTAAATTAGCTGTGTGTCAGTGCATGTGTTTTTGTATGAGTTAGCTCACAGCTCAAATCAAAGTAGAGACTTACCAAGGATTTATTTACATGTAATCTATTTTTAAATTAATACTCAAAGAAAGGAGAGAGGAAACAAGACACAAATAGCTTTTTGTATTTAATGATAATCTGTTTACATTGCCTCACATCAAAGTGATCATACAAGAATTCAAGTGTGATTCAATGGGCCTTTAGTTGTAGGGTCTGCAAAATTTATTTATGGTTATATTCATTTATTGAAATTTCTTTAAAAAAGAGTAAAAATTCAAGTGTAAATTAAAATGTTAACTGCTGCTGCTGCTAAGTCTCTTCAGTCGTGTCTGACTCGGTGCAACCCCATAGACGGCAGCCCACCAGCTCCTCTGTCCCTGGGATTCTCCAGGTAAGAACACTGGAGGGGGTTGCCATTTCCTTCTCCAATACATGAAAGTGAAAAGTGAAAGTGTAGTCACTCAGTCCCGTCTGACTCTTAGCGACCCCATGGACGGCAGCCTACCAGGCTCCTCCATCCATGGGATTTTCCAGGCAAGTACTCCAAGAGTACTGGAGCGGGGTGCCGTTGCCTTCTCCATAAAATGTTAGATAATACAATAAATCAATTTACTTTAGAGGATAAAAGAATACTAACGAGCTTTTCTTAAGGGTCAAATTTTAATGAAGAGGGTGTGGGTGTATGTGTCAGTCTCTCAGTCGAGTCCAACTCTTTGTGACCCCATGGACTGTAGCCTGCCAGGCTCTGTCCATGGAATTTTCCAGGCGAGAAGACTGGAGTGGGTTGCCGTTCCCTTTTCTAGGTGGTCTTCCTGACCAAGGGATTAAACCCAGGTCTCCTGCATTGCAGGCAGATTCTTTACCATCTGAGCTACCAGGAAAGCCCTAAAGAAGAGAAAATTGACACCAAAAAAAAAAAAAAAAAAAAAGTAAGGGTGGAGGGGCGAAAGAAAAGAAGATGATTAAACTGAGGAGGAGGGAAAATAAAAAGTTTCCTTAAAAGTGTGTGTGAGAATGTGGGGGTAAGATAACCTGCTTTATAAATGTACCTGTGGATGGCTCCAAACAGCACATCTATTTTTGTTCTACTGGAAAAATGCCCTTATCATAATGGAAGAATCTAGTTTGCTTATTAAATACTGCCTCACATTATCTCAATCTCATCACTGATTTTAGCTGTACGTTCATTATGCACTTGTATCACCAGAATCTTGAGTCCTATTCTTTCACTCTCCTCACATGTCTCTCCCATTCAGTGTCTGTCTTTAGAAGCACAGTTTTTACACAGGGAAGCTGTATCCTGAAATGTTGGGGTCCTTTTGCCTAAAGGCATAGCTTTTAACCTCTGGGTCATGGGAACTGACTAGTAGTTCTTTCCTCTTCTTAATCCTTTTTTTTTTTTAATTTAAATTTTATTTTTTATCACCAAAAACATTTTATATTGAGTATAGCCAATTAGCAATGTTGTGATAGTTTCAGGTGAATAGTGAAGGATTCAGCCATACATTTACACGTATCCATTCCCCCCAAAACCCATCCCATCCAGGCTGGCACATAATATTGAGCAGATTTCCATGTGCTATACAATAGGTTTTTGTTGGTTATCCATTTTAAATATAGCAGTGTGTACATAATCTTCCCAAAGTCCTTAACTGTCTCTTTGCCTCCGCAATCATGAGTTTGTTTTCTAAGTCTGTGAGTCTCTTTCTGTTTTATAAGTAAGTTCTTTTTAGATTCCACATATAAGGGATGTAATATGATATCTTCCTGTTAAACCTTAAATCTCAGATGGATAGTAATGAAAACCATTCCATATGTTCTTTGAAACCCTCGAGTGGCCTGAGACTAATTTCCCTTAGAAATGACTGAATAAGGGGCTATAACTTTTAAAAAATATTAATTTTTAACAATTTATATTAAGGGCTTCCCTGGTGGGTCAGTGGTAGAGAATTCATCTGTTAATGCAGGAGACATGGACTGAATCCCTGGGTTAGGAAAATGCCTTAAGGAAATAGCAGCCCACTCCAGTATTCTTGCCTGAGAAATTCTATGGAAAGGCTACAACCCTGGCAGGCTACAGTCCATGGGGTCACACAAGAGTCAGACATGACTTAGTGACTCAACAACAACAATTACAAACAAGAGTTGATTAACAATGTTGTGTTAGTTTCAGGTGTACATCAAAATGGATGTTTGACACACACATGCATTTATTCTTTTTCAAATCATTTTCCCATTTAGATTGTTACATAACATTGAACCAACAAGGACCTACTGTATAGCACAGGAAACTCTGCTGGATATTATGTCACATGCTGATGTTTGACAGGAAGCAACGCAATTCTGTAAAGCATTTATCCTTCAATTAAAAAATAAATTAATTTTAAAAATATTATGTAACTACCTAAAGAAGCACTATGGCCATTGTTTTCATCTTAGCTCCTGCTCACCAGGACTACTTCCAAAAAATCTATGTGTCACACAATTCTGGGTCATGCTCTGTTTTAATGGTGGTAGTTAGGAAAGACAAGCTGAGAGTTAAGAAATACTATCCACAAGAATTTAATATAATGTTAGTACAGAAATATCCTTTTTTCTATACTTCTTATTTCAAGTATTGCCTCAAATGATGTTTCAGTGTTTAATAATCTTTCCAGATAACTTTTTTTCATTTTAGTTGTAAATTTGAATATCTTTTATGTTTATATAATTTCTTAAAGCAACATTTTATTTTATTTTGTTGCTGATTTTATTGTAATCTTTATTTCATAATAAAAATTGTAAAAGTTGCTTTACTATGAAGTTCTTGGTTCTCTAAGTTAAAAAAAAATTATCAAAAGACATCATAAATCACATTCAAAATTCTTATGATGCTGGGCAATGACATAACAAACGTGTATGCAACAAAATCTTGCCCTTTTTGACTCTTCTTATTATTTAATGTTCCTTAACAGTGGGTTCAGTCAATCAGTTCAGTCACTCAGATGTGTCCAACTCTTCGCGACCCTATGGACTGCAGCACTCCAGGCTTTCCCGTCCATCACCAACTCCTGGAACTTGCTCAAACTCATGTCAATCGAGTCCTTGATGTCATCCAACCATCTCATCCTCTGTTGTCCCCTTCTCCTCCTGCCTTCATACATTAAATATAAACATGTTAGGTGAGAAGAAAGGGAATTTAAATCAACCCCATTCAACTTGTCTCATATTTTAAAATATCTGGTCTCTGGATATTTTTGTAATAGCTATAAATCATATCAATAAGCTAGTAGCTACTGGGTAGTTTGTTCATACTGTCTCTACTGAGTAGTGAGTATTTAATCACTGCTCTGTATGAAAAGCATCTCCTGTTGCTCTCTATCCATATCCAGATATCCTGATAATTCTTCTTGATAGCAATTATCAATAACTGTCATTCTATTGTACACTTATACATTTATTCATTTGCCACTTCCCACACTGAAATATAAACATGATGAATACAAGGCTTCTGTGTCCTATATCCGTGTTCATGGAAAATAGTAGATACTGAATCAATATTTCTTATATAAAAGAATGAATGAATTTACATAAAATTTGAAAAGTGTTCATATTCCCATTTCCTAGTGAAGAAATCAGTGCTTATAAGTAGTTATAAACATTGTTTATAACTTCACTTGAAGCAATGTTTCAACTTCATTCTGCTTATAAAAACTGATACAAAATTTGATATCAGGTCTACTATGATTTGTTATTAAATATATATGTGTGTGTATATATATATATATATTTACTATACTGCTTTGCCTCCAAGGAGTAAAGTACCAGCAAATGGTCTTATTCTATAGATGCTTTTTATGTACTTGAATGAATGTTGCCACCTGAAGGATGTCACATTCACTGCCCAAATATCTGGCCCACCTAAACCTGTCTCATAATCAATTGGAGAGTCTCAAAGAACAACAGAAACTTTGTAAAACTCAATGTACTTTGTGCTAAGGTTACATTCTGTGATATTTTCTAAAATGTGAAACTGAATGAATATTTCATTAGACATTTGGCAGGGCTTTGGCATATGCTATGTCAAAGCAAAAGTAATATAGATGACAATGAAATGCTGACATTGTAAAATATTCATGAAACATATAAGTATCTATTAAGAAGTTGGAAGCATAAAAACTTCATGCACTAGAAATATATCCTCTTTCTTCACTTGAGAAGACTATGCAATGGGATTCCCACAGTATACTGATTCTCTCATAGTCTCTTTCTGATTCTCTCAGTGTACATAGAGGGAGAAAAGCTAGATATATGTAAATGCAAATCCTTAGGTCTCTAAACAAATGTTTCTGTCTAAGAATAATTATCTTAAGAAAACACTGCTGATAGTAAAACTTGTCCTTGACAGCCTCTTAGATGTTTATTCTCTGTATCTCTGTCTCTCACACATGCATACACCCTCTATTCACACACATACCTCTTTTTATTCTATGCTTTTTAATCGAGTAATTATAAAAATCTTAAATGTGTATAATCTGTTATTCCTTATAAAGGCCTTTCTCATAACTATTTCATCCAAAGTTCACCAGGTAGCAGCATGCTGAGACATTTTCAGATAACAAAATAGAAATTTAGGAAAGTTTGGAATCTTCTCAAAGTTTTCACATCCAGATATTAAACACAAAGCTCAAAGCACCCTTTCTGATTTTATTCAATTCTATAGTGGAGGAAAATCCTATGAACTCTACTTTTAGTTTCTCTTCCTCCTCTTCCCCGCTCTCTTCTCCCCATCTCTTCTCTCTCTCTTCCTTTCTGTTTCTATCACACGCCACACCTATCAAAAAGTCATAATGTATTTCCTCAAAAAGAGTTGGTTTGATTTAGGTGTTGTTTTTCTTCCCTAAGCTGAAAACAAATGTATGTTTCCTGTACTGAAGTAATGAGAATATACACTCTTATTACTAAATATCTGATGAGTCGTTTTTATATTTAAGTAACATTAGTAAAGAGCTAATGTTCTAAAAATTTTTAATGTTTATTTTTATTAAAGGTTAGTTGATTCAAATCTGTTAGTTTCAGGTATATAACAAAATGGTTCAATTATATATTTTTATGCATATTCATATATATTAATACATATATATTATTTTCCATTATAGTTTATTACAAGACATTTTATTGCAAGAGAGTGCCTTGTGATGTATAGTAGGTAACTGTTGGTAATCTATTTTATATATGGCAGTTTGTAACTGCTAATCTCAAACTCCCAGTTAATCCTTCCCCACTCCCTTCCCCTTCCCCTTTGGTAATCTTAAGGCTGTTTTCTTTGTCTGTAAGCATGTTTCTGTTTTGTAAATAATTTAATTTGTGTCACATTTTAGATTCCACATATAAGTGATTTTGCTTGCTTTTTATCTTTCTCTTTCTGAGTTACTTCTCTTAATGTGATGATCTCTATGTCCATCCATGTTGCTGCAAATGATATTATTTAATTCTTTCCTGTGGTTGAATAATATTCCACTGTGCATATATACCACATCTTCTTTACTCATTCATCTGTCAATGGCATTTAGGTTGCCTCAGTGGTAGAGCTAACATTTTGAATGCTTGTTGACTGATATTTTCTTAGAATGGGATATTTATCTCACTATTAAATGAATAGTATTATCATCTCAATTTTAGAACAAAATAATACAGTTCAGTGACTTACTAATACTTGTGTCCAGGTTTTCCACTCTGCTTGTCTTGAACTTGTCTGGTTTTACATCTGCTATCTATTGCTTTCAAGATTCTTTCACCATCACGTTTTTTCAAATATATTTGCTATATTTTATTTTGTAGTTATTAATGAGAAAGATATCAATTGTTTTCAAGCATCTTTATTTAAAGTCCCTTTTATTAGGGTAGAGTTAAATAATTAATGCTCACACCACCAGATGCACTCATTTTTTCAAATTTCAGTAGTACCACAATAGCCTTTCTTTTCATCATAGAACCCAAAGCAGTAACCGTTGTAATAAAATAAAAATATAGGACTAAGAGACAATTGCAGGGAATGGAGTTTAAGTTACAGAATTTTAGCTTAGTCATTATGCTACTCCTTATAAATTATTTTGGAGTCCCATAAGTCCTAAAATCTAAGAAAAAGTCCTCAAACTTGTCATGCTTTCCTCTAGCACATACCTAGATACTTTATGATTAAACATCCATTCAAAAGCATACTTCTGGCTGTGTATTTCTAATCCAATCTTGAATTAGTGTTTCTAGACAGAAATACACACACACACACACACATAATGGCCAGTGTACTTTTCCATGTTTATGACAATCTATTAAACTCATTGGGGAAAATATTATTTTCAACTTTATTTTCATAATTAGATAATAATCAAAAGTTCAGTGAATATTTTGAACCCATATGCTCTAAGTCATGCAGACCCCTTTTTCAACCACAACCAAAATTTTGTTTAAGTTTTTTTCTCAATCAATCAAAAACTTACAAATAATCCAAAATTTCCACATACCCTGAAGTTTAACAACACTAGCCTGACATTCTAAAGGCAACTGTAAGCTAAAAGTGAGAAATGGAAACACTGGTCAAATGCTCTTCAGTGACCCTTTCACTTACTGCTAATTTGCACACCTAAATTTTTACAAGGATGTCTTAACTTTTCCTGCATCCTTCAAACTTGCTCTGTTCAATCTAGTGTTTGCTGTTATCTGGGCAGCAGAGGAAATAGGAAACTACAAAATTGTGCAGTTAGCTGACCACTGCTAAATGTGACTGACAGCTTAGTCAGGGCAACATGCCCCCAAGAAGCCGTGTAAACTCTGCCTTGGGCAAACATCTCCATTAGAAGCTGTTCATCCCATAGAGCATTAATTCTGTCATATGTCTGGGTCTCACAGGAGTAGACATGTGACCCACACAGTATCAGTGGAGGAGCCCTGAGGCCATAGGCAAGTACTGTCAGATCCCTCCTAGAGTTCAGTCAGAGCCTATGTGGAGCTGGAAATGCAAACAAAGGAGGCAAGAGGTGTTCTCTGGATGTTGATGTGATGCTTTGCATTAAACAGGGCTGAAAAATGAGAGCTAATGGAGTGTGCAAATGCACAAGCATGCATATCTGCATACTCCATTGCCTCTCATTTATAGAAAAATCCTGAAAAGTAGGACAGAAGTCTGCCATCAAGAAGAGCTTTCTGTTCCAATTCTTCCTCCTTTTTCCTTTCCCTTTTATTTTGATATAATGTCAAACTTACAGATAATTTGTGTGAACAGTACAAGGATTGCTTTTGGGCCATTTAGTGAGACTGACAAACTTACATATCCTGTCAGATTTGCCAACATTTTCCGTATTAAAATCTGGCAAGCACTGTAAGAGACTTTCAGTTATTCCATAGTCTTCAAATAGTGTATTAGATACATGCATTTTAAGTTTATAAATGCATACTTATATACATTTATAAATGCATATTTACATATTATACATGTATATATATTCATTATACATATATGTATAAATATTTATGCATTACACAAGTGCCCGGTTTTTATTTCTCTTCCTTTGTTGGTTCTACATATAATTTGAAGATTTCAGAAAATTGAAGAAGTAGCAACTCCATGTATTTATTCTCTCAATTTCCTAACAGTTGCCTAGTCTTCTGAATTTTAATTATGAACTATTTTCTAAATCCACCCACTGGGAAGACCCAAAGGGATGGGATGGGGAGGGGGGGGGGGAATCAGCAAGGGGAACATGTAAATCCATGGCTGACTCATGTCAGTGTTTGGCAAAAACCACTACAATATTGTAAAGTAATTAGCCTCCAACTAATAAAAATAAATGAAAAAAATAAAAAAATAAAAATTAAAAAAAAATAAATCCATCCACTCTTCCTCACCTTATTAAATTCATGTCATCATAAAACTATCTCTTACTAAGAGAAAATGGTTGTACCAGAAGACATACATATGATATTTTATATATGAACCCAGGAATGTTTGGAGAGGTTTAGATGCAGATTGGAATAAACTCTAGCCTTCAGAAAGCTCACAGTCTTAAACAGAGAAGCTCTCCATTCCAGAGTGTAGGTGCCTGAGAAGACAGAAAGGATGGACTGAGACCATAAGTCTTCACTCTTGGTTCTTTCCCTGAGATGTTCCATGGGAAATTCACTAACTAGAAGAAAAAAGCTCTGCTTTCCTGATACCCAGAGTGGCATTTTCAATGAAGATGTAGGCTTATAGCCAAAGGAGTATCTTTTTTTTTTTTTTTTTTCTTCCTAAAAATAGTATACTGTTAGTATTCAGGCTGAAACTGTGCATGCAGGCTAAGTTACTTAGTAGTGCCCAACTCTTTGCAACCCTACGGACTGTAGCTTGACAAGTTCCACTATCCATGGGATTCTCCAGGAAAGAATTGCAGTAAGTTGCTTTGCCCTCCTCCAGGGGATCTTCCCAACCCAGGAGTCTCCTGCATTACAGGGATATTCTTTATCATTTGAGTCACTAGGGAAGCCTTCTTGTATTCAGGCTAAAACTGTAAGGGCGGGACAAACCTTTGTGGAGGCATTCCTGGATGGTCAGGAAGTTTTTGTTGTTGTTGTTGTTTGTTTTGAGTGGAAGACGTGGGAGACATAATTACGATGCATCAAAAGATCAAATCAATGTCATTGGCTTCATCACTTCAAGGAAAATATATTCAACATTACACAGATATGATTGAATTTTCCTTTCCTGTATGTGAAAACTGAGTTTTTGCTCTCAATCTTAAGTTCAAGGAACATTGGAAAATTTACTAGCTAGTAAGTAGTTTATGGTACAAGTTTGAATATTCATTTATTAAATAGCTATAATGTTAAGCATAAAGGAAAATAGGCACCCCATGTATTCCTTGCACAATCAATTTAACAGAAAATCACAAACATCTGAGCTTTTCTTTTCTTTCTTTTTTTTTTTTTTTTTACCATTTACTGGTGCTTCCCAGTTGGCATTAGTAATAAAACAAAAAACAAAAAACAAAAAAACAAAAAAACAAAAAAAAAAAACCCTTACCAATGCAGGAGAAGTAAGAGAGGTGAGTTCGATCCCTGGGTGGGGAAGACCCCTGGAGTAAAACAAGGCAACCCACTCCAGTATTCTTGCTTGGAGGATCACTTGGACAGAGGAGCCTGGCAGGCTACTTACTGTCCATTGGGTCACAAAGAGTTGAACATCACTGAGATGATTTAGCGCACACACACATACGAAAACTTATACAGTAATTACCTAGAATTTGTTAATTCTTTTAGATCATGTCTTTTTCAGTATTCCAAAAGGCTCTAAGCACTCACTTTTTAGATAGAGGTTGTTTTCTTTTCTTTTCTTTTTTTTTTTTTTTTTTTTAGATAGAGGTTGTTTTCTGAGGGGCAAGGTTGAACATGTTCCTTGCTAGTTATAATTTTGCAAGTACATAAGTAAAGATCCGAACTGTGAATGGTGATATGAAAGAAAATATTTCAGAATTAGCACTGACATGAAAACGAGTTGCTATAAAACCACTCCAGTAAACTGAAATATTGAATATATTTGATAATATAAAAGCTGTACCTTACAACAATATTGTGAGTTTGTAGCAGAGATTGCAAAGTGCCTGGTCTCCCAAAGGAATCTGTTTTCTGAAAATGACCCTTTGTACCAGTGGGCTCATTCCTTTGTGCTGAGTTGCTGACATTGGGTGGCTGTGTTTGTAGATTACATACTAGCTAAGTGGACAATAACTGAGACTACAATGATAAAACTACAGTTTAAAAGACAAAATATCAATCTAATATTTAATACACTTCATAATAACTAGTGAAATAATATTCTTAAAGAATTCAAATCAAATTAGGTTCTGCTAAGACAGCTTTGTTTTTTTCACAACCAGAGCAACTTAATGATGATCAATCTAGCAGTACTGTGCAGGAAGTAGTAAAGTCTGCTTGTCCAAAGCAGAGGCTCTTATCTTCCCATTCACAAATATACTTCTTTATGTGCCCTTTCTTAAGCACCAATATCTACCTGGTCACTAGCCTGGTTGATCCTCGATTTCTCTACTGCCCTTTTGTCAATCTCATCTAACTATGCTTAATGATAAAAACTCTATTCATTCCAAATATATCTTCCCCTCTCTTTCTTTCTTCCAGTATCTTGTAACCTTTCATTTCCACTATTTTAATAATCCCCTAACACGGGCTCCCCTGGTCTCTCAGCTGCATCAGCTCCATCTTTTATAGTGTATCATGAGGTCACCTATAAAGTACAAATCTGGACATGTCTGGATTGACTATTACCCTAAAATATTCATTGGTTGTATATTTTCACTCTGGAGTGAAATCCAAAATCCTCGGTACATGATATAAGAATTTCCATAATGCTTCTTCTAATTATTACATGGTTTCTTCTACTTTTCCAATTTACCACACCATAGTTCTATATGTATTTTAAGCTGGCCAAAATGTATACAGTCCAATATAGCAGTTGAAATATCATTAATCTGATAAAGATGTATGTACTCTAAGACACAGACTAACTTTTGACACTTCATGCCATAAAGAATGTAAGATAACTCATTAATAATTTTTACATAGATTACATATTGACTGGTTTGATCTCTTTGCAGTCCAAGGGACTCTCAACAGTTTTCTCCAGCACCATAGCTCAAAAGCATCAGTTCTTCAATGCTGTTTCTTCTTTATGGTCCAGCTCTCACATCTATACATGACTACTGGAAAGACCATAGCCTTGACCATGCAGATCTTTGTCAGCAAAGTGATGTCTCTGCTTTTTAATACACTGTCTAGGTTTGTCATAGCTTTTTATATTACACATATATACATTTATATTATACACACACACACACACACACATATATATTTACCTTACATATACATGTACAAATGTTTTAAAAACCAAAAATAACAACAAAAATACTGTTCCCATTGTTATGAATGCTTTTACACTTGAATTTCCCTGGAACTCAAACATCTATTCTCAGGTAAAGATCTTCAAAATCCTAGGCAAGCAGTCTTGGTTAATTCCTCCTTCAGGCTGGTAGACTATCTTCCAGCTATTGTGTCAACCTCATTGGTATCTTTTTTAAAACTATCTCTGTTGTGTTCCGCTCCCTAATGCCAACCCTCATCTCTTACCTTCTGCTTTTGGTATTCATATCTGACCTCTGACATGTTGATTCTTCTGTCCTACACTAAAAGGTAAGTCATTCTTCGATGGGAAAAACATCCTAAGAAAAACTTTGGTCACTGCTGACTTAACAAAAAGTCAAAAGATGATAAACAAGTTAGCTTAATACGTCAACAGATCACAAATAAAATACAAGCTGGTACAAGATCCTACAGAGAGTATATATGTGTATGTGTGCATGTGTGTGTAGAAATTCTTGTGGCAGGTAGAAACGTTTATACCTTCACATGAAGAATATCACATAAGAATATTGCAGGAGAGGAAAGTAAAGGATATAAGAGGGAAATTTTTCAGAAGGATCGAGAATTTTCACAGCACTCTGGATGAATGTGATTGGGAAACTGTAGAGGGAATTAGTTTTCTTCCCAGGTGGCGCTAGAGGTAAAGAACCTGCCTGCCAATGCAGAAGACATAGGAGACATGAGTTCGATCCCTGGGCCCGGAAGGTCCCCTGGAAGAGGGCATGACAATGCACTCCAGTATTCTTGTCTGGAGAATCCCATGGACAGATGAGCCTGGCAGGCAACAGCTCACTGTCTCAAAGAGACAGACATTGAGGTTTATTATTATTGACATATTTCCTAATTTCTTCTTCTTAATTATATCTTTAAATTAATGTGAATAACTGTGGTGTTGGAGAAGACTCTTGAGAGTTCTCTGGACTGCAAGGAGATCAAACCAGCCAATTCTAAAGGAGATCAACCCTGAATATCCATTCTGATGACTGATGCTAAAGCTGAAGCTCCACCTGATGTGAAGAGCTGACTTTTTGGAAAAGACCCTGATGCTTGGAAAGATTGAAGGCTGGAGGAGAAGGGGATGACAGAGGATGAGATGGTTGGAGGGTATCACCGAGTCAATGGATATGAGTTTGAGCAAACTCTGGGAGATAGTGGAGGATAGGGAAACCTAACATATTGCCGTTCATGGGATCACAAAGAGTCGAACATACTTGACTGAACAACAGCAACAACATATTTCTTGACATCTCATATAACTCAGTTCACTTTAAACACTATTGTGGATATGATGGAGCTAGTTAGCATGTATGTTTAGTGTAGATATATAAAAATGTGGACAAAATTTCTTTTCTCACTGTGCTCATTCTGGGGCTAAAACAGACTTATAGATAAGTGTATGAAATAAACACTATCACACATTCATTTGATTTTCTCATCAGATAACATTTGAGTAACTATGATGTACAGAGCTTATTGATGAAGGTACCAACTGCAAGGATATAGATGTAAATAAATACAGATGCAGTAGAGGTGGTAGTTTGATGTTTTAGTAGCCAGTTTTGCTAGACTCTTTGTGACCCCTTGGACTGTAGCCTATCAGGGTTGTATTTCCAGCTTGGGATTTCCCAGGCAATAATACTGGAGTGAGTTGTCATTTTCTTTTCCAGGGGATCTTCTTGACCTAGAGTTCCAACACACATCTCCTGCATTGGCAGGCAAATTCTTTACCAACAAGCCACCAGGGAAGCCCAATATGTGCCTATAATGAGGGTTACACATATGAATAAATGACTAATGCACTTTTTAAGACAAGGAGAGAGATGGCATGTGAGTGTTTTAACATTGTAGCTTGGTAGTAAGAAGAACTTACCTAATTGCAGTAGATGGAGAATGCTCTGTAGAAGAGATAAATTTCAGACTCAAATTAAAAGTTAAGGAACAATTTTCAGTTGGTGAAATGGGGCTAAGGAATTTCATGAAAGAGAATATTTTGGAAAAATTCTTGGACGCATGAGAAGCATAAAGTATCACAGTATCATTAAAGAGGTTGCAAGTGATTAGACTTAATCTGGAAAGGAAACTATGAAAGGCCATAAATGAAGGGGTCTGAGGGCAATACTGGAAAGGAGAGTAAAGCCAGCAGAGGAGATACTGCAGACCATGATAAACGCCATAACATACACTGATATTAGCAACTGCTTTGTGAATAGGCTTCAAGCTAGTGATTGAAAAAAGGAAAAAAAAAAATGTGATATATATCGTTGTTGTTCAGGTGTTCATGGATGGCAGCACGGCACACTTCCCTGTCCATGTATATTAGCGATTTCTCTTGTATAGTTTGACAATGAGTACAATTTGCCTTCTTCTTCTTCTCCCCCACCCCCCAACTTGGCTTTCCAAAAGAGGCTTCCTGCTCATAACCCCTTGTTGTGGTTAATTTGCTAAGTTGGTGTCTGACTCTTTGTGACCCCATGGACTGCAGCTAGCCAGTCTTCCCTTTCCTTCGCTATCTCTTGGAGTTTTCTCAGACTCATGTCCATTGAGTCAGTGATGCCATCCAACCATCTCATCCTCTGTCAGTCCCTTCTCTTGTCTTCAATCTTTCCCAGCATCAGAGTCTTTTCCAATGAGTGACTCTTCACATCAGGTGACCAAAAGATTGGAAATTCAGCATCAGTCCATTCAGTAAATATCCAGGGTTGATTTCCTTTAGGATTGAATAGTTTGATACCCTTGCTATTCAAGAGATTCTCAAGAGTCTTCACAAAGTTCATGTCTATCACTAAATATAGTTCAGAAACATTTACTCTACTACCAGTCAGTGAGGCAGTTCAGTCGCTTAACCGTGTCTGACTCTTTGTGACCCCATGAACCACAACACGCTAGGCCTCCCTGTCCATCACCAACTCTTGGAGTTTACCTAAAATCATGTTCATTGAGTTGGTGATGCCATCCAACCATCTCATGCTCTGTTGTCCCCTTCTCCTCCTGCCATCAATGTTTCCCAGCATCAGGGTCTTTTCCAATGAGTCAGCTCTTCGCATCAGGTGGCCAAAGTATTGGAGTTTCAGCTTCAACAAGATTCCTTCCAATGAACACCCAGGACTGATCTCCTTCAGGATGGACTGGTTGGATCTCCTTACAGTCCAAGGGACTCTCAACAGTCTTCTCCAACACCACAGGCCAAAAGCATCAATTCTTCAGTTCTCAGCTTTCTTTATAGTCCATCACTCACATTCATACATGACTACTGGAAAAACCATAGTTTTGACTATATAGACCTTTGTTGGCAAAGTAATGTCTCTGTTTTTTAATATTCTGTCTAGGTTGGTCAACAATACACAGAAGAACTGTACAAAAAAAAAAAAATCTTCATGACCCAGGTAATCACAATGGTGGAATCACGCACCTAGAGCCAGACATTCTGGAATGTGAAGTCAAGCGGGACTTAGAAAATGTCACTATGAACAAAGCTAGTGGAGGTGATGGAATTCCAGTTGAGCTATTTCAAATCCTGAGAGATGATGTTGTGAAAGTGTTGCACTCAATATGCCAGCAAATTTGGAAAACTCAGCAGTGGCCACAGGACTGGAAAAGGTCAGTTTTCATTCCAATCCCAAAGAAAGGCAATGCCAAAGAATGTTCAAACTACCGCACAATTGTACTCATCTCACATGCTAGTAAAGTAATGCTCAAAATTCTGCAAGCCAGGCCTCAACAATATCTGAACCGTGAACTTCCAGATGTTCAAGCTGGTTTTAGAAAAAGCAGAGGAACCAGAGATCAAATTGCCAACATCTCCTGGATCATTGAGAAAGCAAGAGAGTTCCAGAAAAAACATCTATTTCTGCTTTACTGACTATGCCAAAGCCTTTGACTGTGTGGATCACAATAAACTGTGGAAAATTCTGAAAAAGATGGGAATACCAGACCAACCTGACCTGCCTCTTGAGAAACCTGCATGCAGGTCAGGAAGCAACAGTTAGAACTGGACCTGGAACAGCAGGCTGGTTCCAAATAGGAAAAGGAGTATGTCAAGGCTATATATTGTCACCCTGCTTGTTTAACTTATATGCAGAGTACATCATGAGAAACGCTGGGCTGGAAGAAGCACAAGCTGGAATCAGAATTGCTGGGAGAGATATCAATAACCTCAGAAAT